>NW_004567127.1:14721419-14737847 GCF_000260355.1 Condylura cristata | reverse complement strand
AAAACTTTTTAAATGGAATAATCACTACATAAATCTCAATTGACTTTTCCTATGTCTTATTAATAACTATGAAACTTTCAGGAATTATAACTGTAGATCCTCACTCTTTTCTGGTCTCACCATAGCGATAGATTTTTCTAGCCATGGAATCTTACAGTCACTCATTTCAGTGGAAGTAGTTCTAGAAATGGATTCAAAGACTCATGCTCAAATTTCAGTTTTGTGTTTCACTAACCTTGCGACCTTGTTTAAACCAAGCCTTTTATCTATTAAAAAAGGAAACAATACCTGCCTGCACTTACCCACAATTGTAGTGAGGATCAAGTTGAAAAGTATAAAAACTGCTGTGCCAATCACATTGCTGTAGCAAGATTGTTCATGCTGTCTGAAGTTTCTGGTAGCACGTTCTTTCCTATTAGTCAGCTATAACTACTAAGATTTTCATCCAGTCTTTGCAGAGTGTGTACCTGTGTGGATATACATTTTACATGTAGGCATTTTATTATATAATTATCATTGTTCTTTATTATAGTATATACATGTATTTATGTGTATATAAACATAGATATCCCTATATTAATAAAAGTTCTACCAAAAACATGGCTAATAACAGCTTAATCATCTACCATACATCATACATATAAAGTGAAGGCTGATGTGTGCAGATATGCATCATGTTATTAAAATTATTTCCAAACACTACTAATAATGACTGCATTAAAAATATGGTGGTTAATAATGCTACTCTATGAGTGAACCATAATTTATTTGCTCATCCCTATTTTTCACTCATCAGAAAAATTTTTTTTCATACTTTTTTTGCTTGGGTCTTGTTTTGTTGTTTTTTTTTTTGTTGGTGGGCTTACTTGCTATCATAAACAAGAGTATAGTAATCATCTGTGTATAAAAATGTTTTTTATGGCTCTCTAATTCAATAGAGGGTATTTCTAGAACAGAAATCATTAGATCAAAAATATGGATGGTTCTAAAGTGTAATCTGAGTAAACATACTATCAGATTCAATTCCTGAAGTATTATATTGTTTAGACAATGTAAGAAAATCCAATTTTATGGTAGACTTGTCCTGATTAACTATTTAAATCATTATCAATTTCATAGGCAAGAGTATTTATTATATACTTTATAATTGCTAGTGAATTGAAAATTCATCATGTTAACTGATTTTAATTATTTTGTCATAAATTATCTCTGCCTTGCTCCATTTTCAGCATTTTCCTTAGTGATTTGTAAGTATTATTTAAGAAAATTAATTTTCTCAGTTTTTACAACCCATGAAATTTTCTAAATTTTTTATCCTACATTTATATTGCTTATTGTTTTTGACATTGTGAGTTATGGGGGTTTCCCAAGCTTTATTGAAATATAATAATTAACATATAAGATTATGTAAGTTTAAGGAATGCAAGGTTGATCTGACTTATTTATATATTGCAAGGTGTCTACACCACGGCATTAGCTAACACCTCCATTTTGTCACATAATTAACATTTCTTTTTTGTAGTAAGGAGTACTTTGGTTTTAAAATCAAATTTAGCAGTCAGCTTCTTCCATTGTTTTCTATACTTTGGGAATTATGGGAATTAAGTAGGGGGACTCTCTACTCCATCAATACATCAATTTATCCTTTTTTTTTTTAAGATTTATTTATTTGTGCATACAGAACGGTGGGGTACAGGCCAGAGGCTCAGAGGCGGTAAGAGGCTTCACCAGAGTCAGAGTGGGGAGCAAAACAGGCAGATCGATGAAGTACACTGCTGAGGGGAGCAGCGGGTGGGTCAAGAGAGGTCTGCCACGCCATGTGGTCACCTCCGGGGCAGGCGGGGATCGAACTCATGCGGAAGCGGCTTTAGATTCTCAGTTCTGTGCTTTAACCCGCTGCGCCACCAGGGAGGGCCCAATTTATCCTTTTAATAAAAACCAGACCCTATGTTCAAAGACCCAGCAATCTAGAATATAATCAAGGTAGAATGATATTGATTATTGTTATTTTATTAACAAGTCAGTTTGAAATCATCGGCATGGAGATTGTTAAATATTTTAGGTACAAGAACTGGCACCAACCCAGATACGGCTTTATTTATAGACCACTCAAATACCTTCTGTGCTATGGAATTTAGCCAAAAATGAGGCCCCAGAAATTCTGGCACTTAGAAAGACATTTGTAAGTCTGAGAGAGGTCAAACTCAGGGTTACCACCCCCAGGGAGAGGTTGGGAAGGACAATGGCAATGCCCAAGTCAGTTCTACTAAAGAAAAAATGGTTTGCAAATGTCTTATGTGCAGTAGCTATAATTTAAAACATGACTGTAGACAGTTCAATTTACCTGCTAATTCTACGATTCTCTGTTTCACTCATCTCTGACTACATTTGCCACTCTTCTGAATAAGGGCCATTTTCTTCCTTGCCTTACATTTAAATTCTACATATCTGTCTTTAGAAAGCTCCCCGAGTAGATGAACTTGCCTTCTTAACCCCTGACTATAAGCCATAGTTAATAAAATTAATAATAGTTGATGTTGGTTAGGTTTTCACTATAATCCAGCTCATGTTCTAAGCCCATAGGCATGACTAGTTCCAAACACGTTGAGCTGGCAAGATCTCTGATGCATCTCCATTAAGGTTGAAGAAACTGAAGCATAGAGAAGTCAGCTAACTTATACAAAGTGCTGGAAACGGATGAGCCAGGATTGGACACCAGACAGCCTGGTTCTAGAGTTTGCATCCTTACAACATTCAATATTCTGTATTTAATACAAATTAAGTTTTTGAGTAATGTATGTGACAAGATGTACACATGACAGATATATAACTATTTCCTTGGATGTCTGTTATTTACTAACATCAATGACAGGGGAGAGTTTGAAGTTAATTAAAGAATTATTGAAATATCTAGGTCTCTGAATGTTCCGACCTCCCAAGGCTTCCACCAAAAAACAAAAATAGAACAAAGGACAAACACAAGTATGACCATTTTTCTGTAGTTTGACATCAGTTCTTCTTGAGATTTGGTTTAAAAGGAAAACCAGGGCCCTCCCTGGTGGTGCAACGAGTTAGGACACAGCACTGCCAGCGAGCGGCAGCCGTTCCAGTGCGAGTTCGATCCCCAGCCCCGAGGTGATCCACATGGCACAGCAGACCTCTCCTGTCTTGCCTGCTGCTCCCAGTCAGCAGTGTACTTCATCCATCTGCCTACTCTACTTCCTACTCTGTCTCTGGTGAATCCTCACACCGCCCCTGCAACTCTGGCCTGTACCCCAGTTCTGTATGCATAAATAAATAAATCTTTTTAAAAAAATTATCTAAAAGGAAAGCCAGACTGAATGTAATGATCAGAGTGAGATCAAGTGTGTATACTGGATACCTGTCGGGGCCCTGTTAACACCGTGCCTCTCCCAGTAGCAGTGTAGAGTAGCTGGTACAGTGTGTTTTTTTTTGGGGGGGGGGGAGGAAGGGGGAGTGAACCATCTCTGAGTGCGTCTTGCCAGCATGACTGGTGGACTCTTGTCCCTACTGTCTCTTTCTCTTCTCACCTCGGTTCCCTCTCACAGTTATATCTTCAAGACAATTCATGCCCACCTCACAGGGACTAGAAGAGACCTGCCATTGCCATCAGTTTAACCTCTCATCTTGTTCCTCCACTCCTTCCCCCTCAGGACTGTTGAAGTATTTTTGATGTGTGGATTTAATCACATCTCTCCCTTAAAAATATTTTCCTAGAGGCCCTCCCTGGTGGCGCAGCGGGTTAAAGCACAGCACTAAGAAGCTTAAGCCACTTCCGCATGCGTTCGATTCCCGCCTGCCCCGAGGAGATCCACATGGCGTGGCAGACCTCTCCTGACCCGCCCGCTGCTCCCCTCAGCAGTGTACTTCATCTGTCTGCTTTTTTTGCTCCCCGCTCTGTCTCTGGTGAATCCTCTCACCCATCGCATCTCTGGCCTGTACCCCAGTTCTGTATGAAAAATAAATAAATCTTTAAAAAAAAAATATTTTCCTAGAAGCTCTCCCTGGTGGCGCAGCAGGTTTAAGCACAGCACTAAGAAGCTAAAGCCACTTCAGCACAAGTTCAATCCCCGCCCCAGAGGTGATCCACATGGCACAGCAGACCTCTTCTGACCCGCCTGCTGCTCCCCTCAGCAGTGTACTTCATTGATCTGCCTATTCTGCTCCCCACTCTGTCTCTGGTGAAGCCTCTCACTGCCCCTGCACCTCTGGCCTGTACCCCAGTTCTGTATGCATAAATAAATAAATCTTTTTAAAAATATTTTTTCCTAGATACCTACACCTCTTATGGGATAAAACTGAATATTCCTAACATGGTTACAAGATTGTTGATGAGATAGATCTAGCTATCTGTTAACCCCTCTCCCGCCCTCACCACCTTCAAGTTTGCACTCTAATGACCTACTTATAAGTCCTTGAATATTATCAATTCTCAAATATGATTTCCTCTCTTGCAAGTTCACGTTTTTGTATATTCTGTTTCCTCACCTAGAATATTTTCCATCCCAACATCATATACTCACATCATTAGCACTTTTGAATCTGGTTCTTGATGCTGTCTCCAATGTGAAACTTCCCTAACCACTTCAGGTCACCTCAATGGTTCATTTAATCAAACTAAATATTACAACCTCGTCCTATGTTTCAGATTGTATAGCAATTGTTAATATGTGTGCCTGTTTCCTTCTTAGGCTACTAGCTTCTTAAAGAAAGGGAACCCTGCTTTTCACCTTTCAAATGGCATTTTAAAACTATTTTAATGGGTGGATAGGTGAATTGATAAGTCTATGAAAGAATGGATAAATGGTGTCTTTTACACAGTGATAATTTATTTTATTTCTATTGTTCCCTAGTTAGCAAAAGCCCCAATATATATTATCTCATGTAGGCATGACAACACATTTCTGAAGTAGGTAGTACTGACAATTCACCCACAAGGAAACAGTTTGAGCAAGGATGAGAGATGAACCAGATATCACGTAGATTTAGTCACACCAAAGCTTATGGCCTTTCTAACATGATATAATTCTTCCTCTTAATATAGTAGAGGTTGTTTAAATGTAGTCATTTAATGATCCATAGATTAATATCTTCATAGCTGAAATTTTCCCTACTCAACTCTCTTACTCAGTTGAAAACATAACCAGAGAGATGAAATTCCTCAAATTTGCACCACTCATTAATGGCAGCTCATTAATTCCAATTTCCTAACTTCTTAAATCATACTCTTCCACTCAGTAGATGTTGTTTGGCCTCTAAATTCTCTGCTTCTCAGTTAAATCAGAATAAAGTAGTGCCTACTTCACATGATTATTATAAGAATTTAAATAAGGTAACCCATGGAAAACTTTAACGTGAGTGTCTGAGTAAATGCTTTATAACTATTAGCTATTAGCTATCATCATTAATTGAACTAGGGTCTTCCTCTTTCACAAATCAATACCATTAAAGAAATGCTAGTATATTGCTGTTAATCAAACAAATAGAGGTAAAAGAAAAAAAAATGAATATAAGGCATGTGTAAGAAATTTTTCCTTCTCTGAAACTACCTACTTTCTTAGGGATGGTAAATCAACATGAATTGAATTACATGGTTGAACAGCAATACAGTAATAGGCAACCATTTTTCTTACTAATACGCCCCCTTTCAAAGACTTAGTTTTATTCCTCTCTCTTCAAACGAAAGAGATAAGTGTACACACACATTTTATATATTTGTATACACACACACAAAAAAAATAATGAGTACACTGCCTTATATACTGATGGACATTAGACTATACTCTTTGACTCTCCTATTGAGTTCCGGGCAGCTGGTTTTCTCCGGAGGGAAGAACTGTGGAAATTTCCCATGAATCAGTCCCATCAGAACGGCATTTACTTGTTGATCTCTTGCCATCCTAGCTTTCAGTAGCTGTCACATTAGGCAGAGCAATGCTGTGGTGACAAACAAAATTGCATGAGCTTACATGAACAGAGGTCCATTTCTCACCCATTGCTCATGTCATGGTAAGCTGACTACACCTCCACCCGCTTCTCATTTGGAACTAGCCAGGCAAGTCTCCATCTGGAACATGGTGGGCATCACAGCAGAGAAACAGAGGGTGGAAAAGCAGGAAGCCTCAGTCTCCTGTTTGGGTCCCTTCCTCTCATGCTCATTGGCTAAAGTAAGTCACATGGCCAAATATACTCTGTAGCACACATTCCTATAGCTCCCTTATTGATCCTTGTTTTTCCAACTGAGGTTTGGTAGATTCTGTTTCTCCAATCTTAATGTAAATGTTCTTCTTCAGGCTTCCTGCTTATTTCTGCATGACTCCTGATTAGTTTGGTGAAGTTTGTTTCTTATTGTCGTATTACTGTTCCAAAAAAAGACACACATTATAAACAAAAGAAAAGACTTTTGGGATGTGTTTTTTCTTCAGGTCACAATGATTGCATTCTAACACAAGCTCACATGCATTTCTCAATGTTCCTCCAACTGTCTATTAAACCAGTGGAAGTAAGTTCTAGTCTTCTAAATCTTTTGACTCATGGGGCCTGGCACTTATAATCACTATGCCTTTTGTATTTTCATAAATACTTGGAAGTCAAATGATTAAGATATACGGAGACTATCTCCTAGAATAAAAAATGATAGCCTTCAGTCCTAGTTAGTGATGATGTCACTATTAATGGAATTGGTGAGCTTAGAGATTGTTCATTAATTAATGACTGTAATGGGTTTTGAAAGCATTCTGCAATCTTTGTTGCTTATAATGGAAGACATTCTCTCCATGAGTCAGAGAAAAACTAACTTTCACATATTTTACTTCACATAATTTCTACAATTACTTGAATCACTGAATTTGCAGTCTTTTTGCCCAAATCACCCAAATGCACCTCATCTTAGTATTCTTTTTCTATGAAGTGGGCCAGAATGAAAACTTAAGTAAGGCAAGTTGCTTTCTTCATAGGGATCCCTAAAAGTCACCAATTTGCAAAAACTCATCAATAATAGTCTATACCAACTCTTCATTGTCATCCTCTTAAGAAATATTTAAAAGATTTTTTTCCATATCATCCTGACAGTTTTAATACTACATATATACTGTATAGCTATTTATTGAATGTATGTCTGTATTTTATACATTAAAAAATTAAGAAACATATTTTACTCCTTTGGGAGTACTATCACCCCCTGGAGAAACCATAATATTTAGGATAGATCGTTTTCTTCTCCCCCACAGTCCTTTTTCTATTTCTCACTCATGCCATAACTTGCTGCTCTCCTTCCTCAGCCTTTTGTATTTTCTCATCTTTGGACTTGCTCATGGCTTCTTTCTGGAATAATGCACCCCTTTCTGTTAAATCTACCCATTGATCTCAAGAACCAGATCAATATTTATTGAGTTTATTCATTTATTGTTCAGTTTATTCCTGCTAGCACATCAACTTCAAAATAGACTTCAGCTTCCAAAGAGCTCATGTTGTCATTTACATGCATACAAAGATAGAGCTTCCCACATACACATACACAGGACTCACACGGCAGTTATGAAAGAAACAAGCAAAAAAAAAAAGGGTTATTCCTCCACACTGTCATCCTCTGCATATCAAAAGATGGTTTTTTCTTTGGAAAGTTCTGTGTCAATAATACTAATAGTCTTCACTTGCATAGACTCAAATTTTCTCCTTCATTCTACTATATCTAAGTAGTTCCCCAAACTTATTGATACTTCATTTTTCATGAATCTTTGGCTTTTGTTTTTCTCTAGGATATTACTATCAAAACCTTTCTCTAAATCAGTGACATCTCATCTGCAGTCAACCCCTCCATTCCTGGTTTATTTCTTTCCACATCTCTGCTCATAACCATTCTTCAGTCATTCTTATTCAGGTTATCTTCCTGAAACATGAACCATGACCTTTTTCCTGCTGCTCAGCTGATTAAGAATGTCCAGATAATTTGGAATAAATCTGATCAACTCAACATTACAGCTTTGTATAGAATTGTGTCCCCCAAAATGCATGTTCAAGCCTATGTGACAGCATTTGGAAACAGAACCTTTGAGAGGTCAGTAGATTTCAATGAGTAGTCATAGGGCCTCCCAATGAGGTTAGTGCCCTCTAAGAACAGACACCACTACCTTCTTCTTATACACTGATGATTGAAAGATCTCAAATCACTGATTTTTTTTTCTTCTTATCCAACTATAGAAGAGAAGATTGCTGCAGTGTGCTTCCACAAGCATTCCTGAGAATCATTGGGTTTTCTGGAAAACTCCAAGCAGAAAGATATGACATGAGGCTAATGGGAGTTTCATATCTGAAAACTTACTCCCTATGAAAAAAAAAGTAAGGATCTAAGAATTTAAGCTTTATCCCATGTTTTGGAGGATAATTTTTCTCTTTCTATTGTTAAAACCTCTGTACTGAAAATATTTAAATTTAGGTAAAACAGTTCAAAACTCTTATCTATGGATTTTAATTTTGGAGCTAATATAATGCCATCCAGAATGTAATTGTGTCTTAGTTCCTTTTGTGAAAATGCTTTTACATATTTTATGAGTCCTCCAATGTCACAAAGGAACATGCTATTCCCTTTGATGACCTAATCTTCTATTTTGCCAATTCCTCAAAGATTAAATGCTAAACTATCAGAGGATTGCATACAACCAAGCACAATTCCAAACAGACACACCATTCCTATAACAGGCATTTATTCATCTCTAAAGCAGAGTCAAGTCATTCACCACCACAGTCTTTTGGGAGCTTCAGACCCACATACAGCAACCCTCTCACATCTGATGATTGTCCTGAACATCTTTTATATATCTATATATATTTACACATCTTTCTTCATTTTGTACATTTTTCCATCTTAGTTATAATCCCCGTGAGCTGCCCATCACCACAGTCCCATGCGCTCTTCCCACCCCAGTATTTATCCTGTTTCCTTCTCCTTCCCTGTAGAATGTCTCTGGTTTACAGTTGTTAGTTGATTTTCATTTTTACTTTATTACAATGATTTTTTTTCTGATCTCTTACACTCCTGCTAGAGGTTTCTCAAACTGCTGAAAATGGAGCTTCCATATGAGCCAGCAATTCCACTCCTAGGTATCTACCCAAAGGAGACAAAAACATTCATTCAAAAGGACACCTGCACCCCTGTTTATTTACCTGAACATCTTCATAGAGGTCATTTTCCTCCATTAACATTGAGGTCCCCCACCAGGGGGAGGCCTTGCCACATAGCAGACCTGCCTTCTTAAAGTCACCAACTAAGTAGAAGGAACATGGATTTCATAGATCTTCTGGTGTAATAAGACTAAGGGTAAAAAAGCCTTTCTGGGAAAGGAACACAAATACTGAAAACCTGATTTCTATGAGCCATGCTTCACAGCAGACAAAAAGGATAGGCAAATGATCTTTTTCTAGAGTCCAAGCTGGGCAATTTTCTTTGTCAAGTTGGGCAATTTTTTGTGTATCATTTTCCTTTTCTCTAAAATAGAATAATTTAAGTTTCTTATTACTAGACATGTACTAAGGTCAAAACCTTGACTTTTTCAGAAGGAAGATGCAACTACTTGAATATTTTCAAAATAATAGCTGTGGTTATTGAAGGTTTGCTGAATAGCATGTACTCTACTACATTTTGTTTAATTCTAGCTATAATTCTGAGTGGAAAATATTATTATTATTATTATTATTATGCAGATTTGAAAATTAAGGCATAAAGAGTACACACACTAAACATTGATGTTCTCATTTGTACTTTATCACTACACAATATTGCATGTCCATAATCTCATTAAGAGCTTCGCTCCTGATAAGGTGGCAGGAGAACTATGGGGACTACAGTCATGTAAGCAAAAATTGTAATTAATCAAAAAAAAACTATAAAAAAATAGTTTCACTCCCATCACCAGCCTCATGGTAAGTTCCATCGCCAACACAGAAGCTCTATCTTGAACTAGACAGAAGTTATTTAACATATCAGGCACAACTAAGTAGATGAAGATGCACAGAATGTTGATTAAAAATTAGACTTTAGGGACAGGCTTCCCAGAAGAATCAAAACAATACCCACCGCAGAAAAAAATCATCTTAGAAAAGTACCCAGCCCAGAAGAGCCACTTCATGATTGTTTTTCTATCTCCTCCTTCCCATCCTTCCAAATCAGTAAAGAAAAAAAATAACTAAAAAGTTGAGAATTGAAGACAGATTGCCAAGGAGGAAGAAAGCATGAAACCAGCCATGCTCCATTCATATCTATCAAATAGAAGGTTGTGTTGGAAGAAAGTTAAACATCGGACACTGAATCAAGTTTAGGATGTATTAATTAATCTGAGACTTGGTAACTCCGGTTATTCACTGAGACTAGTTTTATTTCTTTAAAGAGATAGTAGGGCATATCTACACAGAGACACAGCAATCCCTCTCCTAGGTATCTGCTCTAAGGATGCAAAAGCACTATTTTGAAGGTATATATGCCCTTCTATATTCATTATAGAATTTTTTACAACAACAAAGTTATGGAAACAACCTAAGCATCTAATGACAGATGAGTGGATAAAGATGTGGGGATATACACGATGGATTAGTACTCTGCTGTTAAAAAGGAAGAAGAGGAGGAGGAGAAAGAGAAAGAAGAATCTTGTCACTTGCAACAACCCAGATGGAACTGATGGGAATTATGCTAAGCAAAATAAATCAGAAAGCGAAATGCAAATAAATACCAAATGATTTCACTCCTATGTGATGTTTAAAGACACAAAGCAAAGGAATACACAATAACAAAACAAAGTAGCCTTTGAAATCTAACAAAAGAACTGAAATTACCAAAAGGGGAAAGTGGGGAAATAGAAGCAAAGGATGGAGGGGACCTATTGGACCATATGGGGGTTTTGGGTATGGGCATCGTGTGATAACACACTTCTGTAGAGGTGTGATCCATGCTTAAAACTTATACAATGCTTTAAATCCAAGCAACCTCTCAAAAAAAATATAATGCCTAGGTATTAGTATATTATAAAAGAGATTTTATATATTCTTGTATATTCCCAAAGAAAACTTGTAGAACTTCTCAAAGATAATTACCTTCATTGACTATGTTAAATGAGCCTAAGGAGACAAAAATAAAGGTGTTTTCATTACATATGTCATGAGTTCTGTTTTTAGACAAAGGTCTGAACCTCACAACTAATCTTCCCCACTCTGTTCCCCTCTGTTCCCATTCCCTTCTCGCTCTTTCACTTTCTCTCTCCTTTCTGTCTATGTGCCTGATTATCTTCTCAAGCATATATGAAAATATCTTTATCCTTAAAATTTATTGAAAAAAGGGACATTATAACATACTAAGATAGATAAATATTCTCAATACAAATTTAATGTGTACCCTCTTACTCAGTGTTTTATTACAGAGAGCAGAACTCAAACATAAGGCAGTCCAAGCAGAGTCTTGCATATAGTAAATGCTCAATGAATAGCAACTGTTACTTCAAGCACCACTTCTTAGGCATTGCTGAGAAATAAGTCATCTTGAAAATCAATCCTTTTTTTCTTTCTAGATGTTGTTCTACTTAACAAAGAAAGGTATTCTTTTATGCATCCTCTTTCAATTCATACTTTTGTTTGCAGATACCAAGCCTTATTTCCAATCATTAGAAATAATAAATCACACTTGTACATTCCAAGCTCTAAAGAAAGTTAAATATTTACAGAGTTCTGCATGGCAAATAAAGAACAATTCATTAACACAGCCCTTGTATGAATGATTCTTTATACATTTTTTTAAAAAACTCTATCAGAAATTTTTTTTAAAAACTCTATCAGAAATTTGGCCTGGACATTAAAGTAATAATTCCTCTAACCTTTTATGTTATCACTGCTTTTTAATATCTTCAGATCCATGCAAGCATAAAATGCAACAAGATAAGCAAGAGCTGCTAATGAGTTAGTTTAGTCTGACCTTTTGATGCTTCCAGTTGCAATTACCTAGAAGACATATTAGGGTGAAGTGAAAATTGTTTCCATTTTTTTTCTGCCTTCCCTTGTTCCAGAGTCAAACGGTAATTTATCAACCATCCACGGTCACCAGAAAATCCTAAATTTTCCTTATTTTTGTGAAAATATGCATCCACAAAATCAAACATACGAGTTAGCATACACTGTTGAGTATTATTAATTTTGGTGTGGTGTATGGAGCACTTTAATTATTCATCATTCTTTCAACTTCCCACCCTCTCCTTCTGAGCTAGACTTTATCACTTCAAATTTATAGATTAGGTGAGATTAAAGCACAACTTCAACAAATTAGTAATTAGAGATTATTACTCAACTCTCAGACTCCTGAAAACTAACTCTTTATTCATTTTAGTTCATCCTTTTTCAGCTTTTCTTCTGTGAATGAATAGACATCCTCATTGTTTAAAGAGAAGGTAGTAAAAATGCCAAGAGAGACAAGGAGTGCAGGTAATTGGTCCTGAATTAAGGAGACAGAGCTGACTTCAGCCTTTCCAGATATGTGGTTTAACACCAACATTGCCTGATGGCCTGAATGAAGCTATGGATAGACTGGCAGAGGGATCCCAGGGAACACACAAAAGTGTCTCTCACCACCTGCAAATCCAGCACCTGGCACTACTGTGCAGTGGCGCACACACACTGAGCCATTAGTCAACAACTCTGGTTCAACTCCTGTTGTGGGGTCAATAGGTACAGGCCCATGTGGGTTTATCTGGGAGGTTAAAGGATTGAAAACAAAAGAGAGAAAGTTTCCATGAAGTGCTTTGAACTTTTGAATGATAAACACTGCTACTCTGAGGTGCCATCAGCAGTAATTGCTGTGGTACAAGAGAGATGTTACTTGTGTATTATCATTAATCTTGTTCTACTAACACCCATGAAACTCGTGACTGATAAACCTGACTCAAGATAGCCACAGTTTGTAATCTCACACTCGTGCACAAATGGAAAAGGTAGGTTTTATCTTCACACAGTTGTTTGCTTGCTATTCCATTCCTTAAAGACAGCTCATCTTCCAGTTATGCAGTGAATTATATCCTCATTTTCTTCCAAAGGCCTACAGTAAGAGCTCTGTCTCCAGATAGGATCTTCCCTTTTTCCTTGTTTAGTTTCTTTCTCACCTTTACATCATTACACACAGAGATACAAATTTAAGAAATAAAAATGTTGAACTTATAAATACAGTAACTGGGTCTCTGTGGTGGCCAGGAGTTAAGGCTTAGCGCTATCACCACTGCAGCCTGAGTTCAATCCCCAGCCAGACATCAATGAATCATCTTGTCATTATAAAATAAAATCATGCTTTCCTTTTTCAGGCTTCAGATATGAAAGTCTTATGGGAAAATAGACCAACGGTGATGATGGTAATGATGATAAGGAGGAGGAGGAGGAGGATGGGCAGAAAGATGGAAAAATAGATGATCAATAGGTAAGTAGGTAGATAGACAGGCAGACCAAAGACAGAAGGCTGAAGGAAGAATAACAGAAAAATCCTTCCAAATTGCTGAAAGTCTATAAAATTGTGTAATGCAATGTAAATGTAAAACTCAAATAGTATGTTTACCACAATTACTATTCCCTTCATATAGGTTAAAAGAAGATGATTACCAGAATATAGGTTTTTCAGTTCTATCTAGTTCTGACCCAGTATTTATGCATTGTAAATTATTATTATTTTTTCCTATTTCTGAACCCTCCCAAGATGACTGAAGACCCTGCAGTACTCACTATATGTCCTTCAGATGTCCCAGAAAACTCTTGCTTGAGAGGAGCCAGTCATCCTCTGTTTTGATCTCCCCACTTCAAAAGAATCTGTCTCTATGAATTGGTAACAGACGCTTAGTAACGTCCTCTATAGTGGTAAACACATTGTGGCCACTTTATTGTTGATTTTTTCCCATCCACTAACACAGTCTAAAAAATAAATTACTTAGACCAAAAAAAAAAAAAAACTAAATCTAATATTGCAGTTGTCCCCACTTGCTCTCTATGGCTTACCTTTATCAATCTTTCATATTTCTTCTAAGACTCCCCTAAATTTTGAAATAACTGTGGCAAGACATTCTGCATAGCATTTTTCCTTTTAATACCTACATGCCCTGTAGTAGTAAACTGGGTAATTGTTGGCATCAGAGTGGTCAAGGCCGGACAGGCAAACACAAGTGTGTGGTGCTGGCCTAGCTCTGCAGTGATGTACCTGTGATGAGCTCTTTGGAACTGGATTACCAGCATTACGACATTAGGTGGAAAGTGGTTCTTGAGTTAGAAAACTATGTTTTAACAACTCTCTAGGAAAGGTATCTCAGAAAAGATCCTGCACTGACTCAGCTCCTCCATTTGTTCTTTCTCTACTTCACTCCTTCCAGTCCTCAGTCTGTATTTTTTTTTTTTTGTAAGATTTATTTATTTGTGCATACAGAACTGCGGTACAAGCCAGAGGCGCAGGGGTGGTGAGAGGCTTCACCAGAGACAGAGTGGGGAGCAGAACAGGCAGATCCTCAAAGTACACTGTTGAGGGGAGCAGCGGGCGGGTCAGGAGAGGTCTGCCGCGCCATGTGGATCTCCTCCGGGGCAAGCGGGAATCGAACTCATGCGGAAGTGGCTTTGGCTTCTCAGTGCTGTGCTTTAACCCGCTGCGCCACCAGGAAGGGCACAGTCTGTATTTCCTTTTTCATGTTCTATATTGTCCACTACCAAGCTCATTGCTGAGTTACTGTTGAAAACAGAAACAGGTTCACAAAAAAGGAGTAGAACTAGCAACACTTGGAAATATGTCCTTAAAAGGATGCTATAAAAGAAATGCCTTTGTTTCCCTGGGCTGGTCACTTTCCTGAAAAATAGGTAACACAGTTTACTCCTCAGAGACGCTGTAGGGGTACACCAAGGACAAAGGGGGGAAATCTATCAGGACACCTGCTGGAGTCTACCACACACAAACATGCATGCGCACGTACTACACAAACATACACTACTCACACATACATCCAATATAAGACTATATTTTTTTTAACTTTTGAATTTTAATATAGGATTTTTGGGGGAAAAGATTGCACTATCATGGATATATTATTGATTCCAATTTAATCCCCTCATTTTATAAATGAGAGCACTAAGGTCTAAAGAGATTGAATGACTTTCCAAAGGTCACATAAATAATGAGCAACCAAGCTCATGAGTGATTTCTTTTTTGTTTAGAAGAAGCAGGATATAGTTGCTAGGGGTGAGAGGATTCACCAGAGACAGAGAGGGGGACACAACAGGCCGACTGACTGAAATGCACTGCTGAGGGGAGCAGCAGGCAAGACGGGAGAGGTCTGCTGCACCATGTGGGTCACCTCCCTGCCCACTCCTATACCACCAAGGAGGCCCCACCTGGGGGATTTGAACCTAAGACCTCTAAATCTACATCTAGGCCCTTTGTGGTCGTTAGCTATTTTTCTTCAAGTCAACAAAGTTAGAAGTTAATTATGTCCATTCCTGTGACCTACATTAATTTAATGCAAAAAACTACTAATTCTGCTAATTATGTAGATAGGATAAATAAAAATCAATGAAAGTAAACTTTTTCTCTCACAATTTTTTTTTAAGTCCTCTGAAATTCTTAGGCAGATTCTACTTTCAATTTTTTTTGTTCTGATAAATATCAGTGAGATCAAGAAAGAGGTCTTGTAAAGATTCAGCTGCTGCACATGTATCAAAGCTGGTAATTATATGATCAAAGAAGGACCCAGAACCAGAATGGCATTTTTAAATTTCATCAGGAAGTTTCTGAAGAGTAAGTGCTTGGGAAATTTATGGGTAACTGAAGTGGCTAGATCTTAGGGAAACAAGATTTTAGTTTTAGTTCATTGATATTAACTATAACTGTGAAGTGATCTTCAAAAAAAAAAAAAGAAAGAAAGAAAAAGGAACCCAAAGAAATAAGTTTTGCAGTCAGGGTGATTTTTTTAAGACACTATGCTCTTCTTTCAAAGAATCTTAGATGCCAAGGAAAGATTTCATTGTGAAAGTTTTATGGGCTAGAGGAAGTATTTCTGGTAAAATATCCCATATTTTATATTATGAACCTAATAGGTTGAGCCTTGGAAATAAGGATTAATCAGAAATAGTTTAACCTTTGCATAGTCTGAAGAACAGTTCCATAATTAGGATGAGATGATCTGGAATTGTTAGTGTTCCTGGGCTTTTGCCAAAGAAAACATACAATTAATTAGGCCTAGAATAACAATATCATAAACCTCAAATTAATTTTACAGTTTTTCATATACATTGTTTAGCAAAATCAAAAGTAAGCCAGAGTAGTAAAAAAAAAAAAAAAAAAGATAAATAGAGAAAACAGAATAAGAGCTGCAGGAGATAACAGATGAATAAGATTTTACAAATAGACTTAACCCCTTT
>NW_004567127.1:14711510-14720219 GCF_000260355.1 Condylura cristata | reverse complement strand
CACAGAGTGGGCAGAAGGACAGGCAGATTGATAAGGTACACAGCTGAGGGAAGTAGCAGGTGGGTCAGGGGAGGTCTGCCACGCCATGTGAGTCACCTCCAGGGCTGGGGATCGAACTCGCACCGAGGCAACTGCAGCTAGTTTGCAGTACTGCATCCCAACCTGTTGTGCCACCAGGGAGGGCCCTGCAAGAGCAGACTTTTAATATTCAAATACATTCAACTTTCACAAAAGTTCTCTCTCAAATACTTCTGATAAAAATGCTGCAATTCCCAGGCACGAAAGAAAGGTGTGTCCTGTAGAAGCCAATTAACCTAAGCTTTACTTGGATTCTACTTGCTATCATATTAAGTAAACTCGATCGGACTGCTAGCAGCATAGCTTTTGAATTTGAGGAAAATCTGATTATAAATTGCTTAACGCATTTCACAACAAATGTCTCTGGCATACTACTTAGTGTCAAGAATACTTGAAAGAATTCATTTACTTCTAAAGGTGAGTTACTTACTGCCCTCTGGTGTGTCAGATGAGCTCAATATTGATAGGTATTTTCCAGTATTATCTTAGTAATAGTCATTTCCTGTATTAAGGGAAAGGAAAATTGATTTGATACCCAGTGTTTCTGAATGATTGTCCTTTATCAATCTTGATGACTTAAGCTCAGCAAAATAATACACAAATGAAATTTCTTTAAGCACTGGCGTCCACAATGCTACTGGGGAGGACAGCTGACAATAATGAGTCCTTTTATATCACGTGGTACTGCCATTGTTATTCAGAGAGTTAAATTTAATGCTGAAACAATTAGTGGAAGTTCCATGATAAAAGAGAATTAAAAATTATCCTCTTAGTGTTGAATATTTTTTCAAGTACTCACAGAGATCAAAGGCAGAAGTACAATTCTGAACAAAGAATAAGCAAATATCAAATCTAGGTACAGAGCGTAGATCATGTCAGGGCCAGCAAAAAAGGGGTCAACAACACTGGAATTAGAATCCAAAACAGGGTTCACTGGTCAGAACAAAAGTCAAGCCAAGAAAGATAAACTGCCCAGCACACATGCTTTTCCCACAGAAGCTTAAAACTATTAAATGAACAAGGACATTGGGCAATCTGTCTCCCTCATGAAAGAACTGGCCAAGAGCCTTGGCTTTTGGTCACTGTCAAAGTGGGTCAATAGGTCACTCTGCTCCCATCAATCATGGGGCCATGTCTAGCACTTGGACACTGACATGAGAATGTCTTCAATGATCAAAGTGAAGTGAAGGGCCCTCCCTGGTGGCAGTGGGTTAAAGCGCAGCACTGGAAGCTACCTAAAGCCGCTTTGATGCAAGTTCCATACCCGGCTGTGGAGCTGACCCACATGGCACAGCAGACCACTCCTGTCTCTCCTGCTGCTCCCCTCAGCAGTGTACTTGATCAATCTGCCTGTTCTGCTCCCCACTCTGATGAATCCTTTCACTGTCCCTGCACATCTGGCCTATACCCCAGTTCTGTATGCACAAAAAAATAAATCTTATTTAAAAAAAAAAAAGTGTAGTGGAATCTCTGATTCAAAGCCTTTCCAGCTGACAAAGTTAATCAAGTCAACATTTGTAGTAGGCAATGGGGACCTCCACTTCAGTGCAAGACGTTAAGTTTCAGCACTATGAAGCCATCAGCAGCACTGGCCAGAGCTGACTTGCATTGCATAGCAGACCTCTCTGACCCACCTGCTGCTCCCCTCAGCAGTATATTTCAGTTAATCCGGCTGTTCTGCTCCCCACTGTGTCTGATGAATCCTCTTACCCCCCATACCTCTGGCCTGAACCCCAGCTCTTGTATGTATAAGCAAATAAATTGTTAAAAAAACAAAGGCAATGCAAGTCACCACAGTCTTCACTGGTTTTAACTAAACAGTCTCACTGCAGCTTGGTCTTAGTGTAAATTTCCTGAATAAAGGCTTAGGAAACAGAATGTTCACTCACACTTCAGATAATCACAATGTGGAAATATTGGAAGCCATTAAATTCTACCTTCTACCTACGGAAGGAATATCAAGTACGGCATCTTTGGCTAATAGACAAACATCTTCAATTCTAGCACTTTCAGGGAAGGGAACAGACATAGTCCTAAGGGTGCCACTTCTAATTTTTGGTTTTTACCTCTTTTTAAAAATAGAATAAGTAATGCATTAGAGGGACTAAATTATTTTAATTATTAATACTAGCAACAACTAAGCCCTTCTAGCCATCTGTCCAGTCCTTCTTCCACAACACAGACACTACTGTACTCTGCAACATAGACCCATCAACAGAAATTTCCTTTTTACTGTCCAGGGACTTGGTGCATACAAAAATGAGTGCAAATGCATTTTTTCCAGTTCCACTTTTCAAGAGCTACACTCACTAGAAAATACTCATTTAGTATAAGTGTTTTCATTTGATTTCCCTTTGTTCAGAAAAGTTATAGCAATCTTGGTCAAAAACATGAAAAAGTAGTAACTGTGAACATGTGTGAGTATATACTACCCTAAATGCTTTACAGATACTATGCCACATCCTTGCGAAAGTCCTGTAATATAGGTGTTGTTACCATAATAAAGGTTAAATTAGACTTTGACACAAAAATTTGACAAACTGCAATTCAATAGGTTTTGTTTTATTGACAGTTTATTGGCTCAATCTGAAATTCCTCCTCTCTCCGTTAGCTGACAAATTTCTCTCGTTAATAAAAGTTTCACGCCATTTTATTCTCTATTTAAATTCCACACATCCACCTATCCATCTAAAACATTCTTCAAGTTTTTGCTTATTTACCTTTGTATCTCCAGGGACTCGCATGGTACTTTGCACATAATGCTCATTCATGTTGGTTAAATTGGATTGAGGATAGGAAAGAGAAGGGCTAACTTCACCAGTTTTTGACACTATTGAAATCTATGTTGTTTGCTTTGGAATGTAATCATTGCACTTGAGTGTCATGCTCAATGTTTGGTAAAGTGCTTAAGTTTCTAAGAAGTAGGACATTTATTTTTAAGATGTATAAAAAGTTGCCACACGAATCTCCTAGGAGCTTCAGTGTGTGTCTCTAAAGGTTTCTAAGCTGGGTGTTCAAGGAAGTGCCACAGTTCAGAACCTTTTCTCATTTTGCTCCTTTACTATCCATTCTTCAGCCCCACCCCACCCCCAGCCTTCCTCCAGACTCATGCTAACTCAACATTCTCAACTTACATACATGGTGCTCTTTTCCAATGTGTCTTTTCTATCTCTTGACCATCAAAAATTCTAATTCAAGAGACATTCACATCTATTTTAAATGATACTAATATCTTGGTGACTAACACCTCACTTTTTCATCTGCATACACCCCTGTCACATTTGAGAACTTGAGTATTTTTAGGTATTTCCTGGTTTGAATTCATAAATCCCAGCCAGGAATTTTACCTCATCCTTCAAATGACTGCCACAACATAGACAGTGCCAGTGATGAGAATATACACTTTCCAGAACACTGAGCTCAACTCTGTGTAAACCTGACTTAGTATTCAAAAACTAAAAACTTTTAAAAGGAATGAATTTATATCTGTTATATAATTGAACCAAATAATTGAGAGCAAAGATACCACTGTCAAGGGACATCAACCTAAAAAATATTTTCTATTTATTTAAATGTTTGCCTGGTAAAATTTCCTCACAAGATTTTGACATACATTTCTAAATAGATTTTTCTGTCAGAATTTTTTCACATTTTCGATGACTTTTTCATTAATAATTCACTCTTTGACCAAAATTGTTCTACAAGAAGTAGGGTTCTTTCTCTGGCTTCTTTAGATCCATAATCACTATTTTTCTTTGACCCTCCCTACTCCCCATTTGACAAGATCTTATCTCCACTTATAGAGAAATATAATCAAAATTTTAGATCTTTGACTTTGTCTCCTCTTTAAATACAGATCTAGAGATATAATCTGATCATAACATATTTTCCATCTGTAACCCGTACAAATTTTTCAGTTTTCCCCCACCTGTTTAACTTCCAGCCCCAGGAAAGTCCCATGTCTCCAAACTCCTAGCCACCCATCCAAGCTCCACAATCATGCTCCTCATGCAACCAGGGCCTCTGAAGTGATCTGTGGAACAATGAGGACAATGTCTCTACCTACTTGACTTAATCTCCAAAGGTAGGAATTCCCAGAAACTTTTCTTAAAGGTCACCATTGATATTTTTTTAAGAAGTGGATTTTCCTATTTTTGCTTGTTCTCTGTCAAAAGGTAAGTAAGCACTTCACTTTCATGGTTAGAGTCATTTTTCCTTTTCAATGATAAGGCTTTATGGCTCAATCAAACATGGAGTCTCGTACTTTTTAAAGAGCTTTTAGGTTGAAGTTTCCACCTAGACATACTCAGCCCATACAAATAGTTCTGTGGACTGCCCCAGCATTTCACTAGGCATACCCATCATGCCTGAGCCCTGGGAGGAGCACTGTCCAGATTAAAGTAGATTCCAGACTATCTAATAGGACTGAGTAAAGGAATAAACCAAAAAGGGTTGTGTTAAGCCCTCTTGCAAATTCTTCCCTTTCAAAAGGGAGTATCTGAAATCATAATACCTTAGCCCAAACAAGCAAATGTCTAAACATAAAACATCTAACAAGGGGGAAGCAGGTGAGGAAATATTTGTGGAGATTTTTTTTTTTTTCAATCATACACATCACAAGCTAAACAGAATCCCAGGGGCAGCCTCTGCAAAAATATCCAGGGCATTCCTAACTCACATACGGGAGGGGTCTCAGTGAGCACTGAGAGGTATCAAGCCTTGGTCCTGCACACCTGGTGCCTGGTGGTTTTTCTTGTCTCTATGCCACTCAACTATCTTCATTAGGGAGCTGGCCAGCCGCCACCCACACAAAGAAACTTCCATGGATTTTTTGTGGACTTGGAGTTTGTAATCCAAGCACAACATGACACTTATGTTTTGCCATCAATTGCTCTTAACAATCAACTGACTGTTTTTCAATACCACCTCAGGTTTCTTTCATTACCATCCAAACTTGAGTTTTGAAATAAAATTCATTTCCCACTTGATTGGTTTTGCTTCTGTCTGTGCAGAATTTTGAAAAGTTTTCCTCTGAAAGCCATCTAAGGTTTCTTGATATTCTATTTTTATTTTTTTTAAAGATTTACTTATTTATGCCTACAGAACTGGGATATAGGCCAGAGGTGCAGGGGTGGTGAAAGTGTTCACCAGAGACAGAGTGGGGAGCAGAACAGGCAGATCATGGAAGTACACTGCTGAGAGGAGCAGCAGGATAGGAGAGGTGTGCTGTGCCTTGTAGGTCAGCACCCTGGCTGGGGAGCTTCACAGTGCTGTATTTTAACCTGCTGTGTTACCAGGGAGAACCTTATTCTGTTTTTAGAAGGCTTCTTTTCAAAGTAAATAGGTAGCGGTAGATCATCAGTTGTTAGATTGAGCATTTGGTAGATCATCAGTTGTTAGACTGAGCATTTGATCGATGTAGGAAAGAGAAAGTTTGGGTCATTGACATCTGTAGAGCATTACACTGGTCTCTTTACAGTTATACAACTGTTATTTTTCCTTGAGGATAAATAGTAGTTCCTTAATTTATAGATGGAGAAAAAGAGTCATAAGATGTAATGTCTTCAAGGACCCACACCTCTTCAGACACAGACTGGGTGTGAGCCCAGTTCTGTGAAATTCCAGAACCCACTTATTCCCTATCTCTACAGCAGAAGAGTTCCATGAGTCAGGAAGATAAAGTTCCATTGATAGTTCTCTCCATAAAAGGCACCCTTGGTTTTTAGTATGATCATTTCCCTACATACCTCTTAATAGACATGCTTGGTCATTATTTATAATAGTATTTCTGCTTTGAGTTTTATAGAAATAAATGTGTTCACTGTTTTGTTCTTATTTGTGTGTGTGTGCGCGCGCATGTTTGCAACCCAGAGAAGCATAGTTCTAGAACTAACCCATGCTCTCTTATGAACTCCTAACCTATAACTGTACTCCTTTTTTTTTCTCCTGGAGAATACCTACTTGTATGAGATTACTTGGGAATATCTAGCCGAAGTGCAAGTATTTTTGAAGTATGAAACCAGACTGAAAGATTTGAATCTCCAATTTCAAAAGATCTTGTTTCTGGATAGCCAAGTTAATAATGACCTTTGTTAATTAGAAAAGTTCCTTGATACAAGATAATATGGGCCAAATGATAGGGAAAACTGTGAGTCTTAAATTCCATAATAGTTTAGTAATCTACGAAGAAGTAGAAAATTAATGTTAATATAAATTGGGAAACACCAATCAGACCTTTTAGGTAAACATTACATAGAGTCAAATATTTGAGTAGCACATGCCTGAAATTCTGAGTATTTAACTTTCCTTGATAAACTCTCCCAACTTTTGATTTGTGTGGGCAGCTTTGCTAAAGAATTTTACAAATATTCAACAAGTGAGATCAGATTAGTTAACTATCTTTGGGAGGAAAAATGAAATGTATAAGAGAATATAAATCATTGAATCAATACCACCTAGAGAAACACAGCAACTAGGTACAAATGCAACCAGATGATATGGAAATCCTGAAGTAATTTGCAACGTATTATTTCCTAAAGATATAGCATCTTGATTTAAAAGGCAAAGTGACCAACACTTTGATTTGAGCAAAATACATGTCACCAACTTTGGGTTGATCCTAACTTAAACAACTGAGTTGGTAAACAAGTAAAATTATTTTCAATTTTTTTAATATTTTCTTTCACTTCTGTTGGGACCTCTGAGTACATTAGCACACCCATTCTTGGTGAAAACACTCCCCAACTTTCTCAAATTCCCTCAAAATATTCTGTCTTCCTGACATACCACCTCCTGAACCTAACCCAATTCTATCAGCACCTTCCTCCACTTGCCACTTATTGTATGTGATCTTGTATTTTCTTTTCCATGACTGATTAGTTGTATCTTGTATGAGGAGATTTGTACACCAATATTATCATGCATAGCCTCAGAAACACAGGCTGACTATCCTCCTCTGCTGTCTCCACAGCGTAACACAATGATGGATACGTAGTGGGTGTTTAGTGCTGAGCTGCTGCTGTACCTAAAAACCACTGGTTTTTAAAACTTTAGCCAAAATTATCTTCTTCAAGAAGCATAAAATATTTTAGTTAAAATAGTCTACTAATGGAAAACTGAGTCAGACCAGATTTCTTTCAATCTATAGATAGATTGATTTTATATTTTGCAACTGGTTGTGTGTACACACGCACACACACACACACACACGGGGCTATGAGTCACTTGAAAAATTGCACAAAATCTAAACATACTACACAATAATTTAAAAAACAAAATGCCAGAATAGGCCTTGAGAAATTGTGAAATCTTCACTCAACAAAAAGTTTGGCATTCAGTCTGGTGCCCCATTGCTGAAAGAGAGTTAATGAAACTTCCACCTCCTTGGAATGTTTTAAGGTAAAGTTTCCCTGGGAGATTCCATTCCTAAAGTTTTCCTCAGACAAATACAAACCATTTTGGGTATGACAAATCCACCAAAGACTTAATGTTCATTTTTATAACATAAATCTTAGAACTCAGGTACTCCCAACTTAGCTTAAATAATTAGATTTTTACATTTCAGCACCCTTCCATGTGAGGAAAAAAAATGATAGTGTAGTGGTAACAGCTCCCCCCCCCCAACTATATGAATTTTAATGAAAATCAGGGGGAAATGCTTTAGAGAACCATATGAAATATGGAAGAGTTTACCATAAGTGAGAGAATTCTTCAGGAGGAATCTGGATCCTAATAAATAGAGAGATCATGAATCAGGTAGTTTAGCAGAATCAAACATAGGGGGTCTGTGTGGGTATGTGTATATGTGGAGGGAGAGAGAAATTATACAAAGGTCCAGGTGAGAAACACATAGGTGCTTATTCTTTTTTCATCATATCTATATTTTATAATAAAATATTGAGAAAAAAACCTATGCAAACTTATTATGTGTACAGCCGAAGCATTTCCAGTTAAATTAACATATTTTGCTCTGTGTTGTTTTGTGATCTTTTCTCACCAAATAGATCATGGATTTTTTTATAAGAATGCTTACATTAATGTTTACCATATTTTTAAAAGCTGTTATTTGTGTGGTTTGCGTCAACTTTTTAAAACTTATTCTCATGAGTATATGAGTTCTTATGAAGTTTCCATTGTTGGTGTGTTAAGTAAAGCAGTGATGAGCGTCCCACATACGTATCTTTGCTTATGTGTGATTCTCACCTTCGCTAATCCATAAAAGCAGACATGTAGCATCAAAAAGTGCACAGATTTTGTATTTGGGATAATAGTTACAAGACTGTTCTTCATACAAGGTGCTTGACTATGTCACCACACAGTGGGTAACAGCACTCATTAACTCAGTCTTTCTGAACATTAGTTATTAGCAGTTTTGAAAATATGTCTTATTGATAACATTCTTTAATTTGCATTTATTTAATCACTGGTGAAGTTGAAGTTTAATTTATATGTTTATTGGTTATCTTTTATTTTGTTTTTCTCCTGGAGGGTCAGTTGTTTATACTTCGTTTATAATTATAATATCACTTATATAGAAAACCCATGCTCTTTTTATTTTCTTTCAACTTTGTTTATAGCAATTTTTAACATGAAAACATTTTTATGTAACCCATGTATGAATTTTTCTTTGGA
>NW_004567127.1:14695040-14710300 GCF_000260355.1 Condylura cristata | reverse complement strand
GCTTTAACCTGCTGCGCCACCACGGAGGGCCAATAAATCTTTTTTAAAAAACAAAATTGAAAGTGCATGTAAAAAAAGAAATTGATCTTCCCTTTTCATCCAGTTTAATCTCTAAAGTGTCTGCTTTAAAATTATTGAAATCAGTGCCGGCCATGATTTTCAAGTCTGTTTGGTAGAAGTAAGGTGAGTGCATGAATGTTTCAAGTCTTCCAGAATAAATGTTTAGGCTCTTTTCATTGCTGTCATAAAAGAGTTACTGAAGTCCTATGAAAAAAACCAGATACATGAATAGGGCACATTTATGGTTCTTATTTCCAAAACACATTGTGTCCATTTTCCTTCTCATGTGAATGTCAATGATATCAGCATTTTGTATCAATAAAGTTGTTTTCTTTTGAACCATACTTTAAGCTTAAAAAGTAACTGCTCTGAGAGTATTAAATCTGATTTTATCTCATCTTTTCCAAGTAGGTCTAACATGCCCCTCCAATACCTTTCCGCTCCTTTGCCCACCAACTCCTCCAGGGAAACGGGCATCAATCTTGAATTTGTTTATCTTTCTTTGTATTTTTTTTTCCCAGACACTGGAATAAGGATGAAGTCATCTGGTAAAACAGGTTTATTTCTCCCCGATCAAGAAAAACTAGCCAGCCCCTTCCAGAGGATGGCCACTGTGAGCTGTGGTCACTTACAAATTGCTGAGTATGTGACCTTGAGAGTGAAAGAGAAGCTTTAAAAATGTTGCCACGTCTACCCACACACTCAATGATAGAAGCCAGTACAAAGTCTGTAAAATTTAAGTACCTGCTATAATCTAGTTGCATTCATGGACTCACTATTTAAACTAGAGCCCACTAAGGATGAGAAAGTTAGCATAAAAGAAGTTTTTTTATGATACATTTTTTGAAGTGTCAGTTTTAAGCCAGTCCATTGTTCCCTAGACTGTAGGCACCTGAACTGCTTTTCTCTCCATGGTCTTCGTCTCAACAGTGTCAATCTAGATCACACTGAAGGATTGGCAGTCAGATGGGAGATAGTTGGGAGGTATCAGGTCTGCTGAAAAGCTATGATTTAGCCATGTGGAATCCACCCTTCTCAGATAGGGAGTTTGCAAGCTTTGGCATGTCTCTGTGCTGGTCTGCCAGCCTCCACAGAGTGTTTTGAAAGCACTTCCTCCAACTGCCGTTGAGTTGGCAGGGTGGACCTCTGTGGATCAGTTTTTCCATTCTCTCAGTCCTGTTCAAGCACGGTGTTCTGATGTCTGTAAAACTTCCATGCTAGACCAGCCCATGCCCATGGCCTGCTGAGAGACCTGGGAGCTGTTAAAAGATAGAGTCCTACTGATTCTGTACGCCAAAGAGTCAAGCATCTGAGCCTTCCCCACCTCTCCAACAATGTATACTGGTTTTGGGCTACCAATAGAGAGGGACAGAGAGAGCAGAGGGTATGTGGCAATTTGGTTTGTTTAAATCAGATTCTTTCACTGAATGTTCTCCAGATTCCTCACATGAGGAGGGACAGGCTCCCTTTTGGTCCTCAGGGATCAGCTCTCTAGATCCAACCCAGCACCAACGACATCTCATGAGCTGTCCTTCTGATCCATTCCAATGAAGGAATATTATTTGAATGACATTCCAAATAAAAAGTAAAGCCAAAAAGTATATATTGAACACTAGCTCTTTGTCCAGGACTAGAATGTTCAAGAGCAAAAAAATATGGTACCCTCAAGATACTTAGAAGTTAAAAAGGAGGCAAGAACAGGTGAGAAAAGTCATGAGAAAAAAGAAGTAGTGATAAGTTAAATTAAGCTACATGGCATGTAATGTAATACACCATTATTTTTAAAAGTCCACAGATAAGGGAAATATATTTTTCTCAATAATAAGTAGATAGGAATTTCAAGAAAGGAAATATATGAATGAAATTAAAGGAAATATATGAATGAAATGAAATATATGAATGAACCCAAAAGACAAATTGATAGCATTTTGCTTTGTAGGAAAATTCAGGAAGTAGGAAAAATATTGCATCATAATGAAAGGCTTTGATATCTTCAAGGGACAATTGAATAGGAAGTGTCTTCTGCCAAAGACTATATTTATAATTATAATAGTAAGAGTTACTATTTAATTAACACTTACTATGTGTCAGGTACATAGTATAATGTCATACATGACATAATGTATAATGGCATTTAATCTACACATTAAACCCAAATGCTATTATTAGCTTCATTTAAAAGATACTGAAGCTAAAGTTTAAAATGGCTAAGTTATTTGCTCACCATCAAATAAGCAGCAGTGCTAATATCCAAACATAGGTCTATTAGAAAAAAAGGTAGAGTCTACTGATAGAAGATAAAGTCCTACTGATTTTGTACACCAGAGAGTCAAGCATGGACTGAACCAGTTTCATCACCCACACTGCATTATTATTATCTGTAAAAGGATACTGTCACAAAATTCCCAGTCAGAGCCCATATTGCCCAGGGTTCCTAAAACCTCCACCCTTGAGAGATATTAGCTGCTACATCATGATAGCAATTTGCTGGAGGAAAGCACAAGATGCATTTGGTCATGTAATTTCATAGTAAACAGACTCGTACCTGAATAGTGAGGGACGTGGCTGCTGGGGCCTGTAGTTAGAGTGCTACTATGACAGAGTATTCCAAGAATTTACAACCTAGCCTTTGTGATTAACAATCAAAAAATAAAATAAAAAATAAGCCAACCCTTGATTGTATAGGACAGTATTTACTGATTTCCCCATCAAAACCTTCTAGATTCCTTGGTCATCAAATAGCCCAAGCCATCTGCTTATGACCAGACCTAATCTAAACTCAAACTTCTCTACTCTGAGGCACAGTGCCTGAAACAACCCAACCCTGGGCCAGCTTAAACGTAAACCTCAACAAGGCCCATCAAAGCTCTAAGAAATATACATTGGGAGTCCACTGTGTGTCCACTATGGCCCTGACAGGTAGTAGCAAGAGAGGCTTCCTTGTCCCTTGCTGTCCTTTTGTCCTTCCCCACCTTCATCCCAGGGGCAGGGAACTATGTTGCCTAACCTGATAATATGAAAGTGATGCTTGGAAGAGGATCCAACTAGTAAGAAAGGATGTTGCCATGTAGAGCTGCCATCTAATCACTACAAGACTGTTTCTTCATTTTCCTAGGACAGAACCAAAAATGGCCCTGAATTGATCTCAATGGGAGGAGGATATAGGTAGGGATGATGGCAGGAGATATAAAAGGAAAGTGAGGAATTCAGAAAACAAAGCATTTTCCAGAGTGTAACTGTTTTAGTTCTAAAGCTACCCCCAACACTTTGTGATTTAAAACAACAATGATCTGGCCCTCCCTGGTGGCACAGCAGGTTAAGTCACAGCACTAAGAAGCGTAAGTCACTTCCACATGAGTTTGATCCCCCCCACCTCACCCCAAGATCCACATGGCGTGGCAGACCTTTCCTGACGCGCCCGCTGCTCCCCTCGGCAGTGTACCTGTTCTGTTCCCCACTCTTTCCCTGGTGAATCCTCTCACCCTCCCCATCTCTGACCTATACCCCAGTTCTGTATGAATAAATAAATAAATCTTTTTTTAAAAAATCATCATTTCTGATCCCTCGGGGTTCTTCAGAGAAAGGCTGCTTAGGAGATAAGTGGGATGATGTTCTTTGCCCACAGTATCTTGAGTTCAGCTAGAAAACTCAAAAGCTAGGGTCTGGAATATGGTTGTGCAGTCTTCATGCAATTGGACTTGTTCACAACAGGCAGTTGGGTTCCATAGACAAGAACCAAAAAGCGGGAGGGGGAGGGAAAAGAAGAAGGTGGAACAAGAGGAGGAGGAGAGAGAAAGGGAGAAGAGAAGCTAAACTTATATCCTTTTTATAAATATGACTTGGTCTCAGAAGTCACAAAGCATCACTTTCACCAACCCTGACCACCAGCTGGAATCCCCTGGTGTGGAACTTATGATCTACCTCTTTGGAGACGAAGTGTATTTCATACTATGAAAAGAGCAGTAGAACTGGATAAACACATCAAATATGGCCATCTTTATAAAATACAATGCACCACACCACCTATAGATGATTCTGAACGAACCACCACAGGCTCAATGCATGGAGTAAATAGGTATTTTTACACTTTTTTTACACCTTCAACTCCATAATATCCGCATTTGGGGAATAGTAGAATATATCTACACACTTTCCCACATGCTGTAGGATGGTTTCATTGTGTCAAATCATTCTATTATCACTATCATTAAGTTGGGATCCAAAGGCCCTAGAAACTTCTTCCATATATGGTTTCAGGTTAGCAATGGCAAAAGAAAAGCTTGTGTGAGAATTTGGAGGCAGACAAGAAGCAGTGGACATTACTCTCTGACAGCTGTTGAAGAGAGATGCTGTGAGGGTCAGAGTTGCCGGCAGGTACTAACTTGTCTTTGCTCCCCACCAGAAATCCTGTTCTGACTCCTCTGCTGACCCTGCTCATCACCAGTGGCCTCGTGCCCACCACCAGACACTTGGCTGCAGGCCACAGAGGCAAGAGCTTTACCAGTCAACAGCTTCCCACACACATCACACAAGTTCTATTCTCTTTCCTGCTTCAACGGCTGGGCGTGCTTAGCTTCTCAGATTTTCCCTACAACTCCAACTTCTCCACCTGTGCAAGTGCTTCAAGAGGAAGAGTTAGTCATTCTTCTTTCATCCTCCAACTTCCCCTTTTTGAAGTTTATTCCCTCAGTGTTTCCCACAGTCCTTTAAAGTCTAATTTCTATAATAAAAATGATTCTGTAATACACATAGAGACTGCTTCTCTGGCTGGACCACGACTAATTGAGTTCCATATGGAAAATTCATGGAAGCTTCTGGATCAGATGTATGCCCTGGCTGTTAGGATAGTGTGAGCTGAACACTGGGGCCAGAAAGGGCTCCCCCACTCAGCTGTGTGCCTACTTCACATAAGGGTGGAAGTCAAGGAGTAGCCACTGACGTCTAGCCTTGAAAATAAGCCAGAGGAGCACAGTATTTAAGCACACAGGTTATAAATTAGGATAAATTAAAACCATGTTTTCCATGTTTTCTTGTCCCCTCCCCCTAAAATGTATATTAATGCTGTAAAATGGGGAATGATGGTGAGATTGGGGTGAATTGTGTACATGAATCCTCTTTTTCTTTTTGATAACAAATAAATTGAATTGATATTAATAGATGCCTCTTTTAGCCCAGCTCTGGCTAAACTCTCCTTATAAGTAGTCCTTATATATATAAATAGAATTTAAGTGAAATAAGTAAGTTAGAAAGAGAAAATCAAAAAGCAGATAATTTCACTTATGTGGAACATAGAGAAATAAAACAAAGGAACACACAAAAACTAAAGCAAAACACATCTCATAAATATGACTGCAGAACTGAGGTTACCAGAGGGAGAAAGAAGAGGTGGGAACAGAAGAGGAGGGAGCCCAGCAGTCCATGGTGAAGAGTTAAGGGTGTTCTGGTGTTGGGTGTGGTGTGGTAACATATCTGAGGAGTTGTGAACCGATTCCCCAAAACTATAAATAGTACTGCAAACCAATGTTACTTCAATTTAAGAAAATTAATAATTCTACAACTGAGAGAGATGGAAAAAGCCACAAAATGATGCAAAAATAAACATATTATTTTTAAAAATTAATAATCCACAATTTAGTAAACAAGATCTTTAAAGTGTGGATCACTCTAATAAAGGGATAAGATAAAAACAATTCTATGAGTGAGAGCAGTTAAATGTAGTAAATAGGAATTTAGAACAAAAGGAATTGCTTCTGCTGTTTACAGGAATCAAGGAGTACTTTCCTTAGTAGGTCACAGAAATTTAGTGATTACTTTTAACATTCAACAAAAATTACATGTATTCAAATGTGCTATATATTAAGGCCTTGTTACATCAACACATGATCATAATGTATGTAAATGAAAAGTATTGTCATGTAGCAGCTGTGACTCAAAAGTTAAAACCTTTATTTTGAAAAAGAGCTGTCAGGAAACCAGGTTAGTGACCAGGCCAAGTCAGTGCCTCTAAACTTCATGACAGCCTGAGGGGAAAAAAGGAGTCTTTCTGCTAAAAAATGCCTGGGTTCTGGGACTAGAAGGCCTACGAAGCTAAGAAATACAAAATCATGAGGAGAGGAAGTATTTCTTGGCAACAAAATAATTACACTACCCTGCCACTCATCAGCAGTTTGTCCTGAAGGTCACAAAAACCACACCTTACTTCACACAGACCATCTAATACCCAAGTGAACACACCCCAAGCCTTGAGGCAATGACTTGCCTAACAAAACAAGGACAACAATGAGTGTCTGTTAGAAAGAGCTTCCTCTACTAGATGGTGAGAACAGAGAGAGCTCTGTTCCAAATCGAGGGTCCTTTGTGAGAAGATCTGCTAACTTCTGTTTTCATGCCTTTTCTTTTTTTAAAGATTTATGTATGCATGCAGAACATGGGCTACAGGCCAAAGGAGCAGGGGTGGTGAGAGGATTCACCAGAGACAGAGTGGGGAGCAGACCAGGAAGATGATGAAATACACTACTGAGGGGAGCAGCGGGAGAGACAGGAGAGGTCTGCTGCACCATGTGGGCCACCTCCAGGGCCAGGGATTGAACTTGCACTGCAGTAGCTACAGCTAGCTTGCAGTGCTATGTCCTAACCTGCTGCACCACCAGGGAGGGCCTTTCCTGCCTTTTCAATCAGGCTCCACCTCTCCAGGAGGCATCAGCAAGAGCTGCCACCTTCCAGATGTCCCCAATTAATAAACGTACCATGGTTCCCTCCTTATAGTAATGTGGCATGTTTCTACCACTCAGATCTCAATCTAGTATTAGGGGACCCTAATCTTAGTCTTTGTCCTACAAACAAACACTTCTCTTCACTGCAGAATAAAACACCCAACATGTCCAAACCACACTTCTGTCTTAGAGGCTTATTTCCTGAAAGAATGAATAGAGAGCACAAGAAGGGGAAAGACGATCTGGTTGATCTTAGAGCCCAGTCAGAGCTGTTAGGAGATGCAAAGAGCCTTTCACACAACAAATTCAGCATCATGTCCTTTCTTCAAGGTCACTACTCTATAGAGTTGACTTTTCAACAATGGTCTGGTGTATGTGGCATTCATTAAATGAAACTATTCATGAAAGCAATATTGTGTTTAGAAGCAGTCCTGTCAGGGAGATAAGAACAATAAAAGGTCAAGGAAAAAGCAAAAGTTCTCATGCAAACTACCATTTATTGCTTCTGATGTCGTTCAGAACATTCTTCCAAGTTGTATATACTAAAGCAATGAACATAGAAATCGGACAATATCACCTTGACACTCTTGCCAACTGGAGCAATAGAAATTCTGTGCTGTAACAATATATGCTCTCATCAAATAAACTAAATGAAAAATCAGTTTACATTTCTCATGTATATATATGTACAAAGATTAAAGTACTGATTTTATGTGGCCAGAAAGGAGACAGAGAGGATGAGGGGATATTCATTGAGGAGAACAGTACTTCTCACTTGGAGATTGATTTTTGTCCCCCCTACCACCAGGACATACTTGGCAGGATCTGAAGATATTTTTGGTCATCAAAACTAGGGAGCTTCTCCTAGTTGGTGAGGTCAAGGATGCTACCAAATATCCTACAATCATAAGAAAAGACAATCATAAGAAAAATCTCCCTTCCCCATAATTATCTGGTTCAAAATCCCAATAGTTCTGAAATGGAAAAACCCTAGGCTAGAGCCATCTAAAACTAACATTCTTTTCAGCAGCCATGAATTTTAAAATTTAACTTAACACTTCTAACCTAAGTTCACACTTTGAGACCCCCTAAATCTTCCTAAGTCCAGGTTCCAACCATAGTATCGGCCAATAAAGTGGAAAGAGAGGGCCCTCCCTGGTGGTACAGCAGGTTAAAGCATAGCACTAAGAAGCGAAAGCCACCTCAGCATGGGTTGGATCCTTGACCTGGAGGTGATCCTCATGGTACAGCAGACCTCTCCTGACCCGCCTGCTGCTCCCCTCAGCAGTTTACTTCGTCTGTCAGCCTGTTTTGCTCCCCACTCTTTGGTGAACCCTCTCAACACCCCTGCACCTCTGGCCTGTACTGCAGTTCTGTGTGTGTAAATAAGTCTTTAAAAAAATAAAAATGGAAAGAGAATATCAAAAGCCCAAAGATATGCTAACAAGTGAGATTATTGTCCTTGTGAAAGAGCCAGAGAGCAGTGTGGCGTGGAGAGCCTTCTAGACTCCTGAATATGGCTGTGGGCAATGGCAGACAACAGTTTGGTTACTGTATACTACAGAGAAGGTGAGGGTCAGAGCAAAACACACAGTATGAAACCAGGTTGTGAAAATAAGTGGAAAAAAATACCTAATGCACGTTGCTCTCTGAAGCAATGACTTTCAGGAAGCAGGAAGCTGGAGGCCCAGGGAGGTAAAGAAAATACACACAGACTCTTGACCAGAACTCGAGCCTCAGCACTTAGTGCCTGTTCCATGATTTCCTCAAATCACCAGCATAAGACCTGGGGTTTGGGCCAAAGGGCCAATGATGGTCACTGCAAAAATAAGGGACGGTAGAGAGAGAATAAATCAGTACATCAAACTCCAAACCACACCACACTAAAAATGTTTTTTTTTTTTTAATCTCCACAGAGCATGAATTTACTCTAGATCTGTGGTTCTCCATTGGGGAGGATTTTTGTCTACCAGGGAACATTTGGCAATGGCTAGAAACAGCTTTGCTTGGGAACCAGTGGGGTTAGACTCCTGTCATCTAGTAGGGAGAGATCAGAGATGCTGTGAAACATCCTACAGGGCTCAGGACCATCTGCTCCCATGACACAATACCACAATGCAGGACAATAGTGCTGAGTTGGGAAGCCTGTTCTGGATGAAACAAACCTAAGGCAATACTGAAAGTCCTTGGAAGGTGTTACCTCTTCAAAGTGTAATAACAGCAAGAAAACCCATGGCAACAACTGAAAAGAGAAATTCTGAAACAAATTTAGAGAAAGAAAATAGGAGGATATATAATTAATATCACTAAACTCTTAGAAATGACAAGTGTCGTCAGATTTTAAAAAGCAAGAAACTACTGAAAAAAGAAACCCCAAAAATCAGAACATCAAGGCACAAAGATTTTTTTTAATATGAAAGAAGCAAAAGTAGTGAAAGACAAATTAAGATTCTTTAACTCCTAATAGAAGTTCCAAAGGGAACAGTGTGATGTAATATTCAAAGACAGAGTATGCATAAAATAGTTTCAAATATGAAGAAGGCTTAGTGCCCATTAAAAGAACATTTTAAGAACAAGCACGATAAGCAAAGACAAATCTGACTCCAGAAGCAGCAGAGTAAATCAATAGAACATCAATAGAAAAGTAGAAAACGCCATGGCATCCTCATCAGAGGAAAGAGATAATATCTATAAAGGGATGACTACCAACATGTTTCTTAATATTTTTATTGTCCATAGAGTTCTCACTACTAGCAAAAGAGTCTTAAAAGTAGTGGAAATCTTCCAAAACTTTAGGGAGAACAACATTCAAATTCTCTGTCGGCACACCTCAGAGACATGTATTGAACTCAGCTCCAGACTACACAATAAAGTCATTGTAATAAAATGAGTCACTTTATTTTTGGTTTCTCATTGCATATAAGTTTTATATTTATACTACATTGTAGTCTACTAAGTGTGCAATAGAATTACAAGTTAAAAACAATGTGCATACCTTTTTAAAAAGACATTATTGCTTTCAAATGCTGAACATCATCTGAGTCTTTAGCAAGTAGTATTCTTATTGCTGTAGAAGGTTTGACTTCAGTGTTGATGATTGCTGATGAATCAGGGTGGTGGTTGTTGAAGGCTGGAGTGACTGTGGCAATTTCTTAAACTAAGAGAAGTTTGCCTCATCAGTTGACCCTTTCATGGAAAGATTTCTCTGTAAAATGTGGTGTGATTTGATAGCATTTTACCCACAGTAAAATGTCTTTTAAAAGTTCCTTTGTTGTTTTTCCAATTGTAAATAAAGCAGCAATAAACATGGGGGTATAATGGACCAGGCGAGAAAATAACAAAAATAATGAACAACCATATACCAGAGACATTTTGCGGGTGTGGAGTGGGGAATGGGATCAAAAACGGGGGGAGGGGGGGAGGTGCACGGGATTATGGTGATGGCACATGGGTGACTTGGTGATGGGAAACCCGTGGGGATTACAATTGAGATGGAAAAAAAATGTACAAAATGATGTAAAAATAAACTTATGTAATAATAAAAAAAATGAAAAAAAAGTTCCTTTGTTGTTGTTATTGTTTTGTTTTTGCTTTTTTTTTAAAAACTTCTTCAAAATTGGAGCCAATTCTCTTAAATCAACTAAGCTTATGTAACATTCCAAATCCTTTGTTGTCATTTCAATAGTATTCACAATATCTTCACCAGTAGCTTTCATTTCAAGAAGTCACTTTTTTGCTCATCCATAAGTAGCAACTCCTCTTTTATTCACATTTTATAGAGATTGCCACAACTCAGAGATTCGTTCAAGCTCCACTTCTGATTCTAGACCTCTTGCTATTTTACCACATGCAGTTTCTTCCTCCAGAGAAATCTTGAACTCTTTGATGTTATATGAGAGTTGTAATCAAGTCTTCCAAATTCCTGCTCGTGTTATTTTTACTTCCTTCCACGAATCACTAACATTAACATTCATGGCATCTAGAATGTGAATTCCTTCCTGCAGGTTTTCAATAGTTTGTCCAAAATCATCAAAGGAATCACTGTCTATGACAGCGACAGCTTTAGGAATTAGAAATTTCTTAAATAATGAGAACAGTGAGAACGGCCCGTAAGGATAAGGCCAGAAAAAACAAATGCTGGCAAGGGTGTGGAGAAAAGGGAGTCCCCCTAGTCTGCTTGTGGGAAAGCAATCTGGTGCAACCCTTGTGAAGCGCAGTATGGAGGTGTCTCAAAATATTAAACATGGGTCTGCCATTTGACGCAGTAATTCTACTCTTAGGCTTCCATCCCCAAAATTCAGAAATATTAATTCAAAAAGAAATTTGCACTCTTGTGCTTATTGCAGCACTATCTACTCTACCTAAAGTATGGAAACAACCAAAGTTCCCCAGAAAAGATGAATGGATCAAGAAGATGCAGTATATACACAAAGGAATACTACTCCGAGATGAAAAAAGATCAATTCACACCATTTGTGGCAACTTTGAATGGATAATGAGAAGTGAAATAAGGCAGAAGAAAGATAAATACCAGATCATTTCAGTAAAATGTAGAATAAAAAGTAACTGAATTAATCATAAGATAGACAAGCTGAAAAACTAATTGTTGATAACTAACCACGAACTGAAGCATGAAGGCGGTAGAGCTGGGGGAAGGAAAGAACAAAGAAAGAAGGAAGTACAAGGGTCTATGGTGGTGGAATATGAGTGAATTGATGGTAGGTGCGCTAGAATAGGAATACCTGATGGGAGTACCCCAATATTACCTCAATCAAAAAATTAATTAATTAATTAAAAATACATAAAGCGATCATTCAAAAAAAAAAAAATCAGCTCTCCCTGGTGGCACAAGGGATTAAAGCGCAGCACTATGAAGCTATCTGCAGCCACTGCAACATGAGCTCAGTCCCTGGCCAGGGAGCTGACTCACAGGGCACAGCAGGCCTCTCCTGTCTCCCTGCTGCTCTCCTCAGCAGTGTTGTTCAGTCAGTCAGCCTGTTCTGCTCCCCCACTCTGTCTCTAGTGAATCCTCTCACCCCCTATACTTCTGGCCTACACGCCAGTTATTGTATGCATCAAGAAATAAATCCTTAAAAAAAAATAATAATCCATTACCTATCTGGACCAAAGCTCTTAAGGGAACAGGCATGTTACCTATCAGCAGTCATATTTTGAAAGAGATCATTTTTCTGTGAAATTGTTTCAGCAGTAGACTTAAAGTACTCAATAAGCCATTCTGTGATGTGTGATCATCCAGCCTTTATTCTGTTTACAGAGAAAAAACAAAATGGATTTAGCCAAATTTTGTAGGTTCCTAGGATTTTCAGAATCATAAATCCTATTTACTAACAAGAGTGTCATCCTGTTCTTTGAAGCTTTGTAGCAAAGCAAAGACTTCTCTCTAGCCATTAAAGTTATAGCTGGCATGTTCTCCAATATAAGGCTGTTTGGTCAACAATGAAAAACTGTGTTTTAGTGTACCTACCTTCATCAGCAACCTTAACTGAATCTCTTGGATTATTTGTTGCAGCTTCTAAATTAGTACTTGCTGTTTCCCACTTTATATTTTGATATTATGGACATGGCCACTTTCTTCAAACTTCATAAACCTACCTCTGCTAGCTTCAAATGTTTCTTCTAAAGCTACTTTGCCTTTCAGCCTTCATAGAACTGAAGATACAGGCCCTTGCTCTGGAATAGGCTTTGGCTTAAAAAAAATATTGTGGTTAGGTTGATCTGCTAGTGGCCTTCCTCTAAAACTTTCTCCATATTAGCAAGACTATTTCACTTTTTATCATTGGTGTATTTACTGCAGTAGAACTTTTAATTTCCTTCAAAAATCTGTCCTTTGCCTTTACAACTTAGCTGGCTATGTGGGACATGAGTTCTAAGCTTCAGCCTATCTAAGCTTTCAATATGCCTTCCTCGATAAGCTTACTCATTTCTGGCTTTGGAGTTAAATTTAAAGACATATAACTCTTCCTTTCACTTTAAGATATATATAGATAGACCCATATATATAATTTTAGTTCCTAAACCAGGAGAGTAACAAAAAGTGGGAAGATGTATAAAATTATCACTGGAAGAGAGTGTAAGAGCAAGAGTGAGGATGAGAGAAAAGGAAAGAAATATCCAAGGAAAAAGATAATCAGATCAGAAAATGCAGATAGCAGAAATAAATTCAACTTATCAATAATCATAACATATATGTAGATTAAAAGTTCCCTATTTATAATGGTTTTACTTTTTTTTTTTTTTGTACGGCATGATGGTATAAAACCAATAGGCATTCACTAGAAAACATACTTCAAACTCTGAGTTTAATCTTTTCCCGGGGCTAGTGATCTACAGCATTGTTTCATAACACTGAACAGTGACAGCAAGCACAGCCTCTGCTCAGTCTTGAGATCGTGAGGATAAACAACAGAGACTTGATATTGTTTTTCACTTTCATATAGTACTCAATAAATTACAGAGATATGACACTTTATTATAAAATGGGCTTGGTATTAGATGATTTTGCTCCCAGTAGGCTAATGTAAGTGCTCTGAGTACATTTAAGATAAGTTAGAATAGGTTGATATATTAGTATTAAATGGATTTTCAACTTACAATCTTCTCAATTTATGATGTTTTTATCTGAATGCAACCCTACTGTAAGTGAAGAAATCTGTACACAGTTTATGAGAAAGGTAATATAGTTTATGGAAACTTTGAAAATTAAAAATAAAAAGCTAGAAAAGATATGGTTGGAGAGATATATTAAATACCTAAAATAATCAAGACAATTCATATTTTAAGCCATAAAATATTTTAGAGAAAAACAGTTAGTAAGGCAGAGAGGCAAACTGTATAATAAATAAAAATATCCCCATCAACTTATAATAATAACACACATGTCCAATAATTTGACTTCAGGTTTATAAAACTAAAACTAACAGAACAATGAGGAAAAAATAGCAGAATGGGGGATTTTCAAACACCTCCATCTGAAAGAAATCACGCCAGGAAAAATTTAAGATTTGAAAAATTCAAACAACATACTTTTAAAAAGCTTAATCAAACAGACATAAACAGAATCCTGCAACTCAGAAACAGGTAAGAATTTTGTGTGATAAGGAATATTTACAGAACAAATTTTATAGACTCTTGCATTAATATATGGAAGTACATGCTAAAATGTTCATATGCCAAGTCATTACCTAGACAGGAGTTCCTGCGAAAAGGGGGTTGGGGGAAAAGAAGGAATACACTCCAATTAGCAGACAAATATCTGAGCATCTACTCGAGGCAGACCTCTCCTGAACCGCCCGCTGCTCCCCTCAGCAGTGCACTTCATTGATCTGCCTGTTCTGCTCCCCGCTCTGTCTCTGGTGAATCCTCTCACCCTCCACATCTCTGGCCTGTACCCTAGTTCTGTATGAATAAATAAGTCTTTAAAAAAATAAAATAAAATAAAACTTTCCCCATATACTCAGTACCTGCCCAACCCCACAAATACATTCCCTATCTATTCTCCTCGATGCTTCTCATGTTCCCCAAACAAGAAGCATATCTATATCTCTGTTAGGCAGATATGTGATATTTTCATGCATGTTTTGTTTATTAGTATTTTAAACTACAGAAAGTTGCAAGGGACAAAAAGGTAAGCATCTCATTGCAGCTTCAATTGATTTATTGAGTTGATTTAGCTAGTCACCATCTGTGATATTTTTCATTGCCAGAACTCAATCTGGGAGTTAGACATACTATTTTAAATCCTCTTATTCCCATCTTAAAACCCACAAAACCATGTGCTTACTCAAAAAAAAAGGTCTATAAGGCTGATGTGTAAGTGGAACAGGAATTGAGATGTTCCCATCTTTTCTCAAAGGCAACAAAAAGCATAAAATTTAAGAAATGTGGACATGAATCTCCCCCCACCATTTTGAGTATATAATCTCTAGCAAGTTTTTTTTTTTTTCTTTTTAAAAAACTATTTATTGATGCATTCAAGAGCTGGGGGCCAGACCAAGCTATAGAGAGGGGATGAGAGGATCCACCAGAGACAGAGTGGGGAACAGAACAGGCAGATTGAAATATATTGCTGAGGGGAGAAGCAGTGAGACAGGTCTGCTGCACCATGTGGGTCAGCTGTCTGGTCAGGAATCTGCTGCTAAGGTGGCTGCCATAACTTCATAGTTCTGTGACTTAACCCTTTGTGCCACCACAGAGGCCCTTCTCTAGCAAGTTCTTACCTCTCTGAGCATCAGTTTTCTTCTCTTTGAAATTAAGAAAATAATGTATCCCAGTGCTAGTCTCCCAGGATTATTGTAAAGAATAAATGATGTTGGCCCTCCCTGGTGGCGCAGCGGGTTAAAACACAGCACTAAGAAGCTAAAGCCACTTCCGCATGCGTTTGATCTCCCCTTGGCCCAGGGGTGACCACATGGCGCGGCAGACCTCTCCTGACCTGCCCACTGCTCCCCTCAGCAGTGTACTTCGTCG
>NW_004567127.1:14655539-14694890 GCF_000260355.1 Condylura cristata | reverse complement strand
GTAATATTCAATTCTGCACCACAGGGTTACTCTACTACATAATAAATATCCATACTACATTGAATCTAGAACTCTTATCCTGAAACAGTTTGCTGAGAGCCCCCGGCACCCCCAACCTTCCAAATTAGGTATTTAGGGAACTTTATAGGAAAATGCTGACAATACAGAGACAGAAGTCAAAGCCCCATAGTCCTGGGGTTCTGGAGAGAAAATATTTGTAGTCTTCACATTCTGTTCGCATCAGTATTTAGTATTCCTAGAAGAGACAAATCAGTAGAAACAACTTCTATAACTAGAAGAAAATTTAAGGAGAGGCCAGATCATACTGTTGTGTTTCAAAAGGGATAGAATCCTGAAATCCTGCTAGATGAAAAATATAAAAAATATGATGGCCTTCAGAATTTTGAAATGGCAATACCTTCAATTTGAAAAATATTGCTTATCATTTAGTATGAGTATTTCAATTTATGATTTTCAGCATAATAATACTCATATTACTAGCAGCTGGCCATTTGGAAAGGCAGAAATTGACAGCAAATACGAGGCAGAATTTGGTTTTGACTTCATATGATATGGATGCCCCATCTACTTTGACAGAGGAGATGCTAAGCTTTCTGATAGCTTTTTCAAGTTATTTGTTGGTTTCGTTAGTTTTCATTCTTTTGCTTTGAAAGGTTCCAAGCTAGATATTTTCTTACATGATCTGTTTTGTAAGAAAACATTTCCCAACCCAGTGTTGAAGCAGCCGCCACTGTGAATCAAATTCAGAAGCTGGTCTGCAGCAAGACATCAGTTCACACACCAAATTCATGCAGAAGTTGAGCTAAATGCCCTCTTCCCCAGCTTCCTTTGATGTATCAAGGACAGGAGACTACTTCCCTCCTAGGAAATGAAAAAGTGTCAATAAAAATCAACGGAAATCTTGAGCGTATCATGCAAAGCAAGATAAGTCAGCCAGAGCAAGACAATACTGTATGGTATCACTTCTATGTGAAATCTAAAAAAAAAAATCAAAGTTTTTTTAAAAAGCAGAGAGTAAAATGGTGGTTAATAGGTGACAGAGGGTGTTGCAGTAATATTGATAATATTTAAATGTGCAAACTTATAATTAGTAGTAAATAAGCCACAGAGATCTAATTCATAGTATAATGGATATAAACAACATTATACTGAGGATTTGGCATATATGGCTTTTATTATATTAACATAAGTTCCACTGATCCCAGTTTTTCAAGGGCTTTCAGTATAAATGGATGTTAAATGGATGTTAAATGGATGTGAATCATCAAATGCTTTCTCAGCATCCAGTATGATCTTATGGTCTCTATCCTTTTGTTGTGCTGAATTGTGTTGATGGACTTGGGGGGGTTGAATCATCCTGTGTGCTTGGCATGAATTCCACTTGGTTGTGGTGTATGATCCTTTTAATGCACTGTTGGTTTCAGTTTGGTGAGATTTTATAGAGGATTTTTGCATCTATGTTCATTAGGGAAACTAGTCTGTTGTTTTCTTCTTTGTAAGTAGTCTCTGGTTTTCATATTAGAGTAAAGTTGGTCTCATAAAATGTTTGAAAATATTCCTTATTTTTACATTTTTGGGGAGAGTTTGATTAGGATAGGAAGTAGTCCATCTTTGAAGGGTTTGAAGGTTTGGCAGGACTCACTCGTAGAGTTCTTCGTCCTGAACTTTGATTTTTTTTTAGGACAGATTTGATCATTGTTCCAATTTTATTATTTGTGAATGGTTCTTGTACAGAATTCATTTCCTTCCTATGTAGTCTTAGATGATTGTACAATTCTAAGAATTTGTCCATCTCTTCTAGGTTATTGAATTTATTAGCATATAAACATTCACAGTAGTATCTATTCTCTCTTCTTTCATTTTGCTCTATGTTTCTCAGATTTCTTCCTAATTTTCTTAGTGAGTCTTGCTAGAGGTTTTACTATTGTGTTTATTTTTTTTTTTAAAGATTTATTTATTTGTGCATACAGAACTGGGGTAAAGGCCAGAGGCTCAGGGGCGGCGAGAGGCTTCACCAGAGACAGAGTGGGGAGCAGAACAGGCAGATCGACGAAGTACACTGCTGAGGGGAGCAGCGGGCGGGTCAGGAGAGGTCTGCCACACCATGTGGTCACCTCCGGGGCAGGCGGGAATCGAACTCATGCGGAAGCGGCTTTAGATTCTCAGTGCTGTGCTTTAACCCGCTGCGCCACCAGGGAGGGCCACTATTGTGTTTATTTTTTTTTTATCTTTTCAAAGAACCAGTTTTTGATGTTGTTAATCTCTTAAAATATCTTTTTTTTTTTTTTCCATTTTACTTGTTTCTGTCTTTGGCTTTTAGATTTGTTTGTACTCTTTCTAGTTCCTTGAAAAGAGAGACAAGGTATCCTGCACACAGCTTCCCAGGGTAAAAAGAATACGGTTACTTCTTCTTTTCCACCTTCCAAAGCTCCAAGGCCAATGAATGGGAGCCATATGGATAGTTAAAGGTCCTCAGCTTGAAGGGTAAACCCCATGTGGAGGTGACCATTAGAACACAGTTCACATTTACTAAGTTAACAGTATATTCACATCCACCACACTTTCATGAAATGGATGTCCTGCACATTCAATCAAAGTCAGTCCTCAAACAAATGTGTCTGATATGTAGACTCTAAATTTTTTGTGGCATACTACGTAGATTGTGAGGCAAGGAAGACTGAGAAGTACAATTCCAGCTTTATGGAGAAGCACAAAAGAAGGAGATTGGAAGAGTTGTTGAGTCAGCCAACGCATAATATCTGCTATAATAACCAACATTCATTAAATATTTACTCTGTGCTTTGTGCTGTTTAATATTTTACACTTACTATTATAATTTATCATATGGAATAAGGCTCATCCAAGCTACAGAGGCTAAGCGCTTCCACAATCTGCCATCTACAAGCAAGGGATACAGGAAACCTACAGTGTAACTCAAAGGTTTGAGAGCCTGAGAGGCCAAGAGCAATGGTGTAGACTCCAGTCCACTCAAAAATCCTGAGAACCAGGAACTCAGAGAGCAGGCGAAGATTAATGTCCAATCTTAACCAATCAGGCTGAGAGGAAATTCAGTCTTTCTCCACTTTCTTGTTCTATTAGGACCTCAACCAATTAGATGACATCTGCACACACTGAGCAGGCTAGCTTCTTTACTAACTTGACAATCCAAGTGCTAACTCTTCAGAGTACAGCTTTACAGATAGACCCAGAAATAATATTGAACCAGATACTGGACCCAGTCAAACTGAGACATAAAATTTCAAAGTAACTAACCAAAGTTTTTAGGCCCAGAATATAAAATCCTCAAGTAAAATCCAGCACAGAGATCAACAGTCCTTGCTGTGTTGACCTTTCTGTCATGTGACCCAAGAGAAAGCTCCAGACCTCACTGTACTTACCTGCCAGATGACGAAAAATTCCTTTGGCAACATCTATCAAAATATTTGAAGTTAGATGTGAAAATGAAGACACTTAGCGGTGGCTTAGAAGAATTTGATTTACCTAAAGAATAAAATCAAGTTTATAAAAATAGAGATTCAACAAGACACTATGTGACAGTTCACAAGTGATGTGGTGATGGGAAATTTATGGGGGTTACACATAAAAAGGGAGAAAGCAAATATTGTACCAGAATGAATAGCAATAGCAATACAAGAAAAAAATAATAGTATTAAATATTAAATATTATTATATTAAGTATTATTTTAAAATAATAAAATAAAAGGAGAGGCTCAGCTAGCCAAGTCACTGGAAATCAACAGGAAGCTATGGAGAGTTGAAGTCAAAGAAAGAGATCACGTTCACAACAGGCACCCTTGGGGATAAAGAAAACAGTGACCACAGAGAAAAGATCAGTCCAGTCCTGCAAGTTCAAAGAGTAGAAAAAACCAAGGGGAATACGGGGGAATATAGAAGATTGAAAAGTTTTATCATAAAAATAAATGAATTTGAAGATGTCTAGAGGAGAAGTTAGAGAAACTAACTCAAAAGCAACTGGGCTTTTCTCCACAGAGACAGCAGTTTTCTGGAGAGGCCCAAAACTTCATGAGGAAAAGGGTTTTATTGTTTGCTGGAAAGCAATAGCATTTGCTAGAAATACAAAGCAGCTTTCTGTTCTTGGGGAGGTAGAAAAAAAAAAAGAGGTCCAAGTTTGCCTCCTTCTTACCCACTTTTGAGGCACATTTATATACCATTGTCCGACTTTGTGGTTTCTTTCTGGTTGCCATAGCTACAGAGAGACAAATGTGTTGGTTCCATTTGAAAGCTCAATTCTTTACAAACAAAATTGTTTCCATTTGAAGATATTCTTACCCTCACCCCATCAGAACTGGCTTCAAAAGAATATGTCTTTTAAAAATATGTATGAAATTCGTGGAATTCTTCTGATAATACAGGCAACATATTTTTCTTTTAAAAATTAAAAAATACAGAAAAGTATTTTTAAAATAAGGTGAAATTGCTCTGTGAGCCCTCTACCTACAATGAGAACAGCTCACCTTTGGACATACTTCTAGGCTTTGATCTATATACACATACATACAGGCATTACACAATGCCAAGGGGCAGAAAGAAGAACAAGACATGCTTCTTTTTCTTCACCACAGATGCTATAGAAACACTCTTCTAAAGTGACATGATAAAGCCCAGAGATGGTTCTGATAGCACATTACAGTTTTTCTCATTTGCATCTTACATATTCTTATCAAAAGGTGAATTTAATAAAAGAGCAATCTGGCCTTTATGTTCCCAAGAACCTAAAAAGTTTGAAAGAAATTAGCAGCAAGAAAAAATGAATTAGATATATTGTAGTTTTGTTTGAACAAAAATATCTGCAAAGGTAAGTATAAAATGTCATGATGTGTCAGTAATTACTTGTTCTGTACAAGTTCAAAGGCTCTTTGCAATTAGCAATTCATTAGCCCATTCATTCTTGCAAAACAGATCAAAGTTACTAGACTTGTCCCATAAGCCAGGAAACCAGGAAACCAGACTCTGTAGAAGATAAAAAAAAAAAAAAAAACACTCCAGATAGTGGGAAATGTACTCATTTTGCATCAAACAAAAGCGTTAGTAAATTTAAGGCTTATACTTTAGACATACGACCTTGTTCTGAACATTTCCTAAGTCTCAATTTCCTTATCTCTAATAACTTGGCAGTTGAAGAACTGCCCATCCATAGGGTTGTACAAAGAAATAAATGAGATAAAGTATGGAGGGCAATGTCTTATACAATGGCTAATACACACTGGGAGTTCACCGAATACTGACAGCATTCTTTCAATAACAACCTGAACTAAACTTAAAATGCTACCTTAGCATTACACCATTTCTGTTGGCAATAGGATGTTTACGCCATTCACTCTGTAAATGATTAGTTACCTCAACGTGATTTTTCAGATCCACATTCACAAATTTTTGGTAAAACCTGCCTCCATTCTCCTCTTAGAAAAAATTACATAAGACCCAAAAATGAAACTTACAAGTCAGGAAGAACAGGAATGTTCATATTTCCAACAGGTTCCTTTTTCTGAATTCCCAGCTCAGTAGAGGAAACGTGTTAATTTGTGTACCATCAAAACCAAAAGAGAAAAAAAGACTTCCCCTGTTCCCTGTTAATAAATCTCCTTAACTATTCTACCAGAGCTTCCAGAATCAAGATTAAAAAGAAAAGGGAAAAAAATGATGTTTCCACACATTTGATATCAATAGAAGGATGTTGAAATTTTGCTGGTAAACAGAGTAAGGAAGCAAAAGCCTCATTAGAACGTAATTAACCATACTGGCAGCAGATGCTATCAGAGGTTTACTCAAGGAATTTTGACGTTTATAAGATTAAACCAATTAATTACTAAACCTCCTAAAAATATACATCAAGCACCAAAATACATTCTTATTTTTAATACTGCTAGAATTTCAGTCCTAAAAGATAATGGAAGTGTGATTTTTTTTGTTTCTTTTTGGATATTAGAGATATTTATTTCATTCAAGGTAACCAAAATCAAGACCACTTGTATAGTTAAACCAATATAAGATAGGAAATAAGAATAATTCATGTATTCACATAGACACTAAGTATGAGCCATGATTAGGTAGAATTAGACAGATGGACATACACAGGTCATAGCAAAATGCTACCTTTTCAGTATTTAAAAAAAAAAAACTTAGATACATATCTGAGTTCAGTTGCTGGGATGATCTATAAATTCCCACATGTTGGTACCATTTTACAGATGAGGAGAACAATGCCCAGAAAAGGTTTATTACTTAGCTAATGGTCTAGAGATTTGAAAAATCAAAATTGGTGTATTTGGATTTCCTTTCTGGGACGATGAGCCACTGAGAGGTTTAATCATAAAATTTACATTATTACTAAGAGTATTAGGAAGATCATTCAGAAAGCAGTTACCAAAATAAACTGAAGTGGAGCAAACTGGTGGCTGGAAGGCAAATGGGGGGGGGGGGGGGGTAATGAAATAGCCCAGGCAGAGTGTTAATGTAGAAAGAGTGATATAGGACAAACTGCTTTGATTAAAAGTTGTTTTGCTGGCTTGGATTTGGTTGTTTGCTCCCCATCTCCACATGATGCCTAACCCCCCACCCCGGCCACCCTCTTAGAAATACCTTTTCTATTGTCCTTTTTTCTTTACAGGAAATCTGTCCACTGTCCGGCCCCCTTCCTTCCCCAATACATTCTTGGAAACTCCTGCCTTGTAGCCGTTCAATTTTTTTAGATTCAAACTCTGGTTCTGAAAATTCTGTTCACTCTAGGAGCAGATATCAGAAGTCACAAGGCTTCACATTTACCCCTCAACCTCTGTACCTGAAGTACAGGAAAATTTGGGCCCCTCAGGGAAGTTACCACCAGAGACTATAATTCTTTGTGTGGTGACTTCTCAGCAGGAAAAAAACACTCAAAAGGTGACATCATCCAGCATCTCCAAATAAATATTTGCTTCTCACCCCACCAGTTCTTCAGACTGAGGTGGACTTCTCTGCAGTGAGAAATCACAAATCCACAAAAATGTTTTCATTTTGAAGGAATCTATACCTGAGGTTGTGAGGACTGAGGTTCACTGACTAAGCCTGGCAAGTGTAGTTTGTAAAGTGGGAGTCTGCCTTTTGAGGCCCAGCCTTCTCAGGAAGGTACCAAGGTTTCTCATTCTTTTGAAAGGCATTGCCAAGCCTCAGAAGTATGTGGGGACTTTTTTATTCTTTCACTAGAAAGAGTATTTTCCTTCTTTGGGGCACACTTTTCTATCTGAAATAAACTGGTGAAATAATAACAGCCAGGCTAATGCTACAATGCTCACTGACTCAAAATTGAAAACTATTTTAAAGAAAATATACTCTAACTTTTCTCTTTGTTTATGAAAAGGGGGCACATCTCTCCAGTGGTCAAGGCATAATTTCTTGGTAAACAAAGTCTACTAGCCTAAAGAATATGCTCTAATTTCTCTGATAAAAAGCTTTTGAAATACCTGGCAAATCACTCAAAGTTTGAGGATTATCGACTATGAAAAATATGCAGTAGGAGTATCATTTTTAGACAAATATGCTTTCTGTATTACAGACTCCCAATAATGTGCCACATTTATTAACTTTAAGACAGGAAGGAAAAAAATCTTTTTTTTTTCCCTAGCATTTTTTCCAAAGTGCTTATCAATTGTTTGGAACTTCTCTGTTGTTATCCATCACTAACTTTTAACTTTGAGAAGACAGGGCCAGAATCTGACTTGTTCATCATTATGTCAGTGACTAGAATTATAGTTTTCAGTAGCTATTTGTTGAATAAAAAAATTAAAGATCTAATTAGTCATTCAAATGTTTAACACCAGAGCCATTCTCAAATAAATTGTTCATTTTTAAATAATTTTATGTTTACAAAAAAAGTTACAAAGACAGTACAAAGGATTCCAGTATAACCCCTCACCTACTTTGTTTTCCCTAATTGTGTCAGCTCACTGTGGTACATTTGTCAAAACTAAGAAGCTGACATATCAGCACATTACTATAAAATAAACTGCAAACCTTTTTTCAAATTTCAATTAATTTCCCATTTGTGTTACTTTTTGCTTCCACGGTAACACACTGATGTAGTTGTCATGTCACCTTGGTGTCTTCTAATCTATAATAGTTTCTCAGTCTCCTCTTATTTTTCATGATCTTGAAAGTTTTAAGGCATGGAAGCTAAATATTTTATGCAGGGTCCTTAGAATTGGTTTGGTCCAGTGGTTTTCCTGTGAATTAAACTGACTTTATGGGTTTTGAAAAGAATGCCACAGAGGTGAAGTGCTTTTCTCATTACATTATACTCATGAGTCATGAGATACACATGGTAGCACTGATGATATGACTTTAATCAATTGGTTAAGGAATGTTTGCTAGATTGCTCCACAGTAAAGCTATAATGTTCCCATTCCCTAATCTATTCTTTGGAAGTAAGCCAGTAAGTCCACTCACATTCTAAAAAGGGAGGAGAAAGTAACTAGGTAAATGATTTAGAATTATTTAATAGTTGTCCCTTTTTCCCAGTTTGTTTTATTCAATTATTTATGTCCATCAGTAGGAATGTATGTATACTTACTTTACAGTTAGTGCTATAACCCTATATTATGCTATTACTGATCAAATTATTCTAGTTTTGGGCATTCCCTTAGTTTTAACTCCAAACTTCTTACTATGCTCTGTTCTTTAATTTTTTCAGCACATTCTTATTTTTTTGGTACTCCAAACCGATCTTGTATCTTCTCTATTCAGCTTGAGGATCAGCCATTTCTCCGAAGCCTTTTACATCAACAGTGAGAAAACTGGCACCCACTAACCCTATCCATTTACTTATTTGTTCCTTCCCATTATAAATGTAAAGCTGTTTCAAAATGTGACTCATACTTCCATGAAAAATGGAGTTACCAATTACAGTAGTGTTTATATGTAGTTCTTTTTGTCCTCACTCTTCAGTTTCCATTCAAAGCACCAATATCCAAATTTATACACATATGTAGGTATTTCTGCTCCCTACTCTGTCTCTGGTGAATCCTCTCAGCCCCTGCACCTCTGGCCTAGACTCCCATTTTTGTATGCATAGGTAAATAAAAATGAATTTTTTTTAGAAGAGTGACTTCCAATCCCTAGTATGTATTAAAATATTTTTAATACACATGTGCACACACACACACACACACACATACCCTTTAGTGTAGTTGTGATGTATATCTGTACTGCAGTTAGATTCATTGGCCAGAATATACATTCCATCCTGGAAAATTTGACATCCTGATGGATTTTTTTTTTAGTTTGCATACATTAATGTTTATGTGATTTGCAGTTCTATGACTTTGACAAATGCCAGAATTTTGCAGCCACCATTATTACCATGCGATACATAACAGTTCCATCATCTAATTTTTATCATTGTGCTTCCTTTCTAATAGCTGCTGCTATTAGAATCCAGCTCCTCTGTTAGCTCCTAATCTGTCTTCAGTTTCTGTATGTAGTTTTGCCTTTTACCATTCACATGAATGGAATGATACAATATGTAGCTTTTGGGATTTGATTTCTTTAATATAGTGAAATGCACTTATAAATCATCATGTTGTTTGGATGAATTGATTGCTTATTCCCTTTTATTGCTGTCCACAGTGTCCTCCTGGTGGCTTCCAGTTGTTAGTGATAATGAAGAAGTCTAAACTTTGCATGCAGAGTTTGGTTTGAATATGTTTCAATTCACTTAGGAAATGCCTACTAGTGTGATTGCTGGGTAATACTGTAAATTTGTTTCACTTTATGAGAAACTAGCAAACTGTCTTCCAAGGACTTTATAAAATATATTAATGCAGACTACAGATTGGAAATCACTCTTCTAAAAATAAAAATTCATTTGCACATACAGTAACTGGACTCTAGGCCAGAGATGCAGGGGCTGAGAGGATTCACCAGAGACACAGTGGGGAGTAGAGCAGGCAGATTGACAAAGGTCACTGCTGAGAGGAGTAGTGGATGGGTCAAGAGAGGTCGGCCACACTATGTGGGTCAGCTCCCTGGCCGGGGATCGAACTCATGCTGCAGTGGCTGCAATAGCTTTCACAGTGCTGTACTCTAACCTGTTGACCCCCAGGGAGGGATCAGACTAATTTTTTTTTAACTTAATGTAAACTTTAGCCTTTACACCATAATCTTAGTAATGGGAATAGCCTATCAATCTTTATAACAAGCTAACTTAAATTGGGATTAATAGAAAGAATTGGGAGAGGCAGCTCCTTCTGAGTTCAAGATCCAGGCCAATGTCACAGGTGGGTAAACTGTGCAATCCCACCTAAGAAGAACTTACAGTTGCTTAAATTTTCTTCTGCCTCTGACTTTGAAATTCTTAGTCATTTCTTTAAAAGAAAATTACCCCTCATTTTCATTGCAGTGGATCCTGAAAATTACATAGCCAGTCCTGTCAAGACCATATTTTAATCATTAATCAAGACACTGCAAAACCATTCTGTAGAGCTCTATGTACTTTTTCCTTCTAGCAGAATCTATTTTTAGGCTTATAACTCCTGAAACAGCAATTTGGTTCTGCAAAGACGACAGTTCTATAAATTCCACTTTCCTAATTTGTTAGTGATGAGGGCACAGTAGGGGGAATGTGGAGAGGGTTGTGACAATCAAAAAGGTTTCTTTTCTTTTTTATATTTAGCAGTTTCTAATGGTCCAGGTTAATTATAAAAAAAAAAAAAAAGGTTTCTGACTTAAGAGCTACATCTAGTAAACCTGTTCCAAGACCTGATTGCCAAAGGAACAAGGTTGATGAATGAGACTGGACATTAGATCTAGATCTTGCAGATTAATGAGCCTGGGTATGAATTCATTTCCACTTCTCATGTTTTTGATCTTGAACAAATTACTTAAGCACTGAGGTTCAGTTATTTTGTCTATTTAAATAACAGAGATAATTATAACCTCTTTGAAACTTTTTATAAAAAAGGAAAAAAAAGTAAAACATGGCACCTGCTCAATTGTGGAAACATTTCCTGTATAAAAATACACACCCTTAAAGTGATTAAGACCTCAGAGTCTCCTAAGTTCTCCTTCCCTTGGGCCATTCTGACTCCTGAGCTCTTTTCTATTTTGTCATGTTGTCATCAGAAGCTCATCAAATGTCTTTATAGCCTAACTAGAAACACAAAGCGATTGAGAATAGACTCTAGCACACAGGTTTCTTATTCTTGGCAAATGCCTATTAAATTGTGTGGAAATCAATACCTCAGAAATGGATCTTACACCTCTAAAACACATACAGTGCTGTAAACCAATGTAAACTCAATTTAGAAAAATTGCTTGGAAATGAAGAAAAGGAGAGGAGGGATAGTATATCAAACATAACCTTTACTCATAATTTTTCTGGACCTGGGCTAGCATCCTCACCAAATCTCTATAAATCTACACCTCTCCCTATAAAACTGAATATGCCAAGTGCCTCCCTCTGTTCATTCTTTAAGATAGAAGTAAAAAGAAAGTTCTTACATCTAAGCTTACTTCCAAATCTTTACTTCCCCTTAGAAAAAAATGGTCAATTATTGGATTGATCATCATTGCTGGAAACACTACAGGATATAATTTAATCTATCTTTTAAAATTGAAATTGAACATGTCTTTATCATGAAGAAGCCAAGTTAAGAAGCCAAGTTATACCACAATCATCACCAAATGATATAACTAAATTCCAACAGGATGCCTTCACAGAGGACACGTAATATCTAATTCGTTCAGAACTCTTGGAACTGTTTCAGTAGTTGAAGATGGTAAGTAAACAATCCAGATACTTTATCAAATCTCATCATCAAAATTTACTCTGCCACAATCACTTATACTTTGAAACTCTGACTCAATACTTCTCTTTTTATGTGCCTGAGTGTTGACATTGGCCCTTGAGAGGAAACTGCATTAAACAAGACACTGGCATGAAAAGGTTCAGAAACTTGGAGTCAGCTCTCTTAACCTTCCTCAAACAGTTCAGTGTGCTAAAATAAGTTACAAAATATATTTGTTCTCTACCTTCTTGAAGCCATAGTAGGTCATTTCAACCTATTTTGTAAGTTGGTTCATTTCTAATATGGTTCAGGATTAGCTCCTAGAATAAAGACATTAAGCTTATCAATAAAACTGTTTTTTCTAAAAATGTCATTGAATTTTAGCCTTTGGAATTATCATACCTATTCACTTTATGTTATAGTCCAGAATACAGATACCAAACAGTTTAAGTTTCTTGTTCAAACCTTGCAACAGGCTAAAAACAAAAACTTGATTTCTGATTCGTGGGTCTGCTGTTCTTTATTAGGAAATGAAGTCACTCTGAATTTATTATGCCTGTCTGGGTCCTTTGCTAAAAAAGTGCATCATGTTCAATGGCATCAAAATCTACTCAATAAATCAGAAACATAGAACACTCAAATATGAATGAAAATCAACTTACTTGACAACATTTAGATAAATATTTTTGTACTGTGAAAATGTTTCACATGGATTTGCAACACTTGCAGGACACATAAATATCAATAATGCAATGCCAAGGGGTTGATTTCAGCTACCACCAATATAAAACAGTTGCACAGAAAATTTTCAGATGACTACATCAAGTTGGCAAAACTTGAGCTTATCTGCTACAGTTAAGTAAGAATCCCATAAATTGCTAAAAAGATTTCAAGATGATTCCCTGTGTATTTTGGTTTTGACAATAATCAAAAACCAATCAAAGTTTTACTCAAGTCATTATTTCATCAAGGGTATGGATATTTATTCACTCAGGAATCTTTGATTGGTTTTTGGTTATTGCCAAAACCGAAATCTACAAGAAACCATCTTGAAATCTTTTTTAAAATGTATGGAATTCTTACTTAGCTGTAGCAGAATATGTGACAGTTGGCACCCTATTTCAATTTCCAAGCCCACTCCTACCCCACCACAAAGACCTGTACCACTGGTATCCCATGGAAACATGTTAGAAAGGCCCATTCTTGTGTTCCTCCTAGACCTACAGAATCAGAATCACTGGGAGTGTGACCCAACAATCTGTCTTATAAGGCCCATCTGAATCTCAATCACAGCAAGATTTCACAGACTCCTTCTTACCCCATCTCCCTTCATCTTGTCATTGATAATAGGAGAGAGAATGGTGGGACAATACAAAAAATTAGGAGATTAGAAAAGTCTAAAACAGCTGCTCTAAGAAATTTAATGAGGACTAAATAGGAGTTGAATAAATGGGGGGGGGGGAAGAGAAGAAAGTCTTATAAGGACAAAGCTTTAATTGGATTAAAATAATCAGTCCATGAATATTTTACATCTCCTCTTGTGATCCTGAAGGTGTGATCTATACCTCTGAATCATATACAGTAATCTCAAGTAAATGTCACCACAAATAAGTTCACCACAAATAAATGAAAAATAAGTAAACATAAAGATGTCATGGGGTGAAGAAAACCAAATGTGGTATATTTACATTGTGTTGATTTAGCTAATTCCCAATTTCCTTCCCTATCAGACCAGCTGAGTCTGGAGCACAAGGGAAACTTAAGGGAGAAATTTAAAATGCAGTGTAAGTCTTCTGGGATATTCTGGTCTTCCTACTAAAGGTATGAGATGGTACACATTCTTGTGGTTAGAAAAGTATGGCTGTGGTAACGGTCACTTATTTGAAAAAGATTTCATAAGCAAATATTTATAAAAAGTTACTCATCTTTGGGGAGTATGCATATGCCTTATTGTGTTGGATTTTCACATTAACCCTGTGAGATAGCTATCATTAATTCCATTTTTGGATGAATAAGCTGGGGCTTTAAAAATTTGCCTAAGGTCACAGTTAGAAAATGGTAGAGCCAGCATTAAGATGGACGTTTTCTTAATCAAGCCCTCCCTGGTGGAACAACAGGTTAGGATTCAGAATTACAAGCTAGCTACAGCTGCTGCAGTCCAAGTTTGATCCCCTGCCTGAAGCTGACCCACATGGCGCGGCAGACCTCTCCTGACCCACCCACTGCTCCTCTCAGCAGTGTACATTGTCAATCTGCCGGTCCTGCTCCCTATTCTGTCTTTGATGAATCCTGTCACCGCCCCTGCACCTCTGGCCTGTCCCCCAGTTCTGTATGCATAAATAATTTTTTTTAAAAAAAAAAAAGGTCTTCTGAGTCCATGTACAGTATTCCTTTAATCTCAGTTGTACTGTGGTGGACACTAAGAATTGGTAAGGCCTGCAATCTATACTATTAGAATTACAGCGTTGTTAATGACAAAGGATACAAATATACAGAACAGGTAATTAATGATAACTAGTGCTTTATTATTCTGGATACAAAGGAACAATGCAGCTTGCTAAAGCAACAGAGAACTAGAGAAGAAAAACATCATAGGTTCCAAAGAAGAGCTACATAAAGAGCATTGGGATTAGTGGTCAAGAAGAGCACAATTTGGATAGTGGGAGGCGAGGATTTATTCCTTCCAAGGTCCCAAAATATATCACGAACAAAGCTTCAAGCACATAACATGTTTGGGAAACAGAACTGAGACTACTTGGATCCAACATAAATTCCATGTTAGACCCCAAATCAACATCTAGAGGTGAGGATGTTGGAAGCCTGTATGAGCCTGCCAGCATGAGCAATAGGAAGTCATGGGAGATTTCTGGACCCATCAAAATGTGTCTTCACAGAGTTAAACTCTTTTAGCTTTTAGCTTAAACACAGTCAAATCTCTTACCTTCCCTACTTTGGTGCTAGAACTTCATCTAACCTAGCAGGAAGTCTTGCAGCCTTCTCAAAAAAATGGCATCTCATTCTGGTCCTAAACTGCCCCAGATTCACAGGGCTGAAATTTCACAATTCAATTCTGGGGTCAGTTAATCTTCGAAATACTAAGACAGGGGAAGTTGGAAAGACCTCTTATTCCACTGACATCATAGCAAGGTGAACTGTCACAGAGTTTCTGTATCTTCTACAAGTAACTGTCCATTATTAATGTGACACTCCTGGACCAGATCACAATCACAGTCAGAGAGCTTCCTCTCACTTGCATCCCAAATTTATTTTTCCTTAAATCTCACTAACTTCATTATTGTTCCCAGAATTTATTCCAGGACTGCTGAATTCAAAACAGCATGTACCACATACTGTTCAAAATCATACTTCCCGTCCTTTAACTCTTCATTCACATGTTAAATCCAGCCCCTCAGAACTTCCCTTGGGTGATACTAATTGGGTTTACCTACCAGGTTGTTCCAAGATGGAAGTGTTCCAATATAGGCAAAGTATTTACACTATCTAGTGCATACCAAGTTCTCATTAAAAAGCATCATCTCTATGATTTTTAAATTCAAGAATACCTGCCATGTTGAGGGAAATGTCTCAAAGATACAGGGTTAGGGTACTATTGTTTTAAAAAATGATTTCTAACTTTTAATAGGGCCTAGATTCTAAACTCTAGTCACTATCCCTTACCATAGCAAAGAACGACGAACACCATCAAGAGGTAAATATTCCTGCTAGGTACTTATTAAAAGTGAGATTGGATGAGTCAGGATTTCCAATCCGCACTAAGCTATATGGTTTATAAATAGGCCTTTTATGATAGAGTGAGCAAGTCAGAGCAGAGCAACTTTAATGAAGAGGTTAGTGTTTGAGAATGAGGGATGGAATCACCTTATAAAGGATATAGTATGACTAAAATACTACATGTTTTTTTGGTGCTAATAACACACTAATACCTGTTAATGTCCTGTCTTCCAGCTTCATTCACGTTCTCCATATTAGTGTACATCCATGACAGGTTAAAAGACACAACTGCATTATGCTCACTACCTGGAATTAAACCCCATAGAAAACACTAGGCCTGAGGGGGTTTCCTCAAAGAACCCCTCTTTTGGGGGTGCAGGATCTGAGGCTACCCATACTGTACACACGGACTTTGAAACAACCCTACTTTTATTTTTAATTGCTATCTCATAGGAGCAGTAACAACCTCAACAAAGGGAACTTCCTGAGGATTAACCATTTGGAGGCGGAGAGAATTTGAACAGCTATCAGCTCCTACCCCTCAGGAAATACCAGGCTCTCTGACAGCTATTACTTACAGGAAGAGTGCCAAAGTCATTCATTTCTAATTAGCAACAACTCCTCACTTTTATCCAAGTGCTGAAACCAGAGTTTAACGAATATACAATATTCCAAATCCTTCTTCCTCTGTCTCTCAAATCCATCCTGTATCATGAAGACAGCAGTATTTAGTGTTGAGTAAATCTGATCTTAGTCCTCACTTCTTTTCCATCACGAATTTATTTTCCTACACTGGGGATCTTTCGTGACACGTTATGACTGCTTTTTTTATAATACTTCACCAGGTTTCTGTAAGAAGTTGCCTTGGTAACAAAAACAGAAATACTATAATCAAGTGTGACTGTGTGGCTGTCAGTCACATGGAAACAAAGCTATGGAAAATCAATGGAAACTCAAAGCGTGCTCCCCACAGGTAATTTGCCCGGCTGCCCGCACCCCTCTCTGTGAGAACAAGTCCTGCCTGCACCTGTCACTCCTCCTGGCCCCCGCCCCCCTCCTCGGGCTCACTGCAGATCCACGTATCTGTCTTCACACGCTCTGCTCAGCCACAGACCATGCTAAAGAGGGGTCACTGACGAAGCATTGATGGCCTGTGTTTCAGAAGGCATTTTAAATTCCAGGGGAATATCTGTGAGCTGCAAAGGAAATGCTGGGGAGCCAGCCCCCAAGAAGCAGCTGATCACGTTCCCGATGTCGTCATGCTGGTGTGTCATCTGAGTGACAAGATTGGAATAGCTAGACTGCCTGGAACCAGAGGTTCATATCCTGGCAAAATTAGCTTGGCTTTTCGTCGGGGTAATGACTGTAATCTTTTGCATTCCCTAGAGTGCTTTATAGTCAAGGATCTTAGTGAGAGTTTGCCAACAATTAATCTCAGCAGAGGCTTGTGGGTTCAGGATGGACAATAACTCTCATTTACTTCTTTTCTAGTACATAGTATACACTCACATAGAGCTTCCCACAAGAACTGTCTATCAAACCACATGCAGTAATATTATACCTTTTAATAAGTAATCCTCTCAAAGACTCAGTGATGCATAGGGAGGCCCAAAGTGGAGAAGCCCAGAGCAGAGCTGGCTGGGAAGCAATGCCTTTACCAAGAATTGGAATTACACCAGTATTTTACCACCAAATGCCCATCAGCCCAAGTTAGGGGCTAGAAACTAGAGATAGACTGGTCTCTTATGAAATGGAGTGTAAGCGAAATACTATTTTACGTGTAAATCATATTTCTATGAGAGAGAGAAAGCAGGAGGAGGGGAGGAATAAGAGGAGAGGAAGAGAGAAGGGAGCAAAAGGGAGAGAGGGTACGGTGAGGGAGAAGCCACATAAGAACAGGTTTCTACTGAAGTAGAGCCAGCCTGCACATAGAATATTCTGAGGAGGGCACAGCACTGTGGCATTCCCATGACCAAACTACACTTGAGGATAAAGCTGTGGATAAGAAAACAGGAATTCTGGATCAGCAGATAGAAGAAAATCAAAACCATTTCAGTTCAGAAGTCATGAACAGATTCTACTAGAGTTCGTTTGAAACCACCGTGGAAGGTTGCAAATATAAACTAGGATCTGGGTCTAAAATGATATTTAAAAAGTATAATCTCAGCCCTCCCTGGTGGTGCAGAGGGCTAAAGCACAGCACTAAGAACCTAAAGCCACTTCAGCATGAGTTCGATCCCCGCCCACTCCAGAGGTGACCCACATGGCGCAGCAGACTTCTCCTGATACGTCTGCTGCTCCCCTCAACAGTGTACTCCATCAGTCGTCCTGTTCTGCTCCTCGCCCTGTCTCCGGTGAATCTTCTCACTGCCCCTGCACCTCTGGCCTGTACCCCAGTTCTGTATGCATAAATAAATAAATCTTTTTTTTTTTAAGTATAATCTCATACCAAATAAAACTGCCACATACATTTCTGAAGACTCAAAGGCACCCCTATAAAATGTGGCAAAGTATAAGTCTTTTGCCAGACACAGACCTTTGCCTGAAGTTCTCTCATAATAATATTAAATAAGACATGAATGAAGACTATTAATAAAAGTGGTAGACAGGTTTCTACAAGCTTTTCCATTTGAAGTTAGAATAGTAAAATATATCATTAAAAAGAAGTTAGAATAGTAAAATATATCATTAAAAATAAGTACCATTTGACAATGAGCAAGAGCCATATCCCAAACTCTTTGACAATGCTATAGTCTCACATTGCTTCTAAAAATTCCTTTCACAGTTGCCTCTATAAGAAGTTTACATTCTGCACTATTCTTAGCTATCTGCTAGGTCTCCAGCAGTTGGAGAATTCCCGGGAGTCCTCAACACTAAATTCCAGACTATGAAGCTAATACTATCTCCATGTAGCTGCAAATGTCTCTTTAAAGCGAATGTGGAGTTATCAAAAGAATATTACTTCTGAATATGACGTAGGCCAAACCAGACCTTTTATGGCAAAATTTTAAAACTGGAATCATGATGAACAGGATGGGCAATAGGGTAATAAATATAAAATTATATATGTTTTAAGCAATTATCAAATGTATCATATAATTCCAGTATTAACCTTTCAAAGAAAATTGATATTTCCCATTATGGAACAATTTGATCAATAAATGTATTAGGCAATGCTAAATGCTTTTCTCAATTTAAGATTAATTCATTGATTAAACAATTTTAGCACCTACTGTGGGTGAGCACAAAATGGTTGTGGACAAAACCCCCAGACTTCTCAGAGTTTACATTCTAGTAAGGCAAAACAGACAACAAAAAATAAGCATTCAAAAACTAGAAAAATTATATAGTATACTAGAAAGTGACAAGTACAATGGAGAAACTTACAGGATAGGACTATCAAGATAATGATGTTCTACGGTCTTAATTAGAGTGGGCTGGGTGTTGCTCCTCATTGAGATGGCATTCAAAAGACTTACAGTGGGCTGTCCCTGGTGGCACAACAGGTTAAAGCACAGCATTAAGAATCTAAAGCCACTTCAGCATAAGTTCGATCCCTGCCCCAGAGGTGACCCACATGGCGCGGCAGACCTCTCCTGGCCCGCCCACTGCTCCCCTCAGCAGTGTCCTTCGTCAGTCGGCCTGTTCTACTCTCCACTCTGTCTCTGGTGAATCCTCTCATGCCCCTGCACTTCTGACCTGTACTCCAGTCCTATATGCATAAATAAATAAACCTTAAAAAAAAAAAAAAGGCTTACAGCAAGTAAAGAGCAAGTAAAGGCCAGTCGTGCGATTAACTAGGGCAGAAGAATTTCAGGCAGAAGTCTGTGCAAAGGTCCTCAGGTAGATCACCTTGGTATGTAAAAAGGTAAGAGTAATAGATGAGGTCAGAAATGAACAAGTCCCAATTCATGCCATATTGTGTTGGTTAGTGTTAGTGTAGGAGAAATTTTACACTGAGAAATTTTTACAGAGGAGTAAATTATATAACTTGAGCTTTATTGAAAGAAATGGCAAGGAGCAAAGAAAGGAGGGAGATCAATGAGGAAATGAGACATATTAAACACTAGACAATAGATTCAAAATAGTCACTCATGCTAAGCCCCAAGTCACTAAACCAAGGCTTAATTAGTTTCCACTCTCCAGAAAAGGAAACTTATGTCTGCCTATCAGGAACAGGAACATGAGATTTTTCTGATATTGTAAGTAGAGTTGTGAGAAAAAGAGATCAAGGGTAACTCTAGGAATTTGACTCTGAGCAATTGAAAGGGTAATACTGGTCCTCCCTGGTGGCGCAACGGGTTAGGATGCAGCACTGCAAGCAAGCCTCAGCTGCTTCCCTGTGAGTTCAATCCCCAGCCCAGAGGTGATCCACTTGGCCAGGCAGACCTCTCCTGACCCGCCTGCTGCTCCCCTCAGCAGTGTACTTCGTTGATCTGCCTGTTCTGCTCCCCACTCCGTCTCTGGTGAATCCTCTCACCACCCCTGCACCTCTGTCTTGTACCCAAGTTCTATATGCACAAATAAATAAATCTTTTTTTTTAAAGGTGATACTACCATCAACTAAAATGGGGACAAGTGGACCAGAAATATGACAGAGTGAAAGGTCAGGTGCTTTATTTCAAATATAGTAAGTATGAAATATTGGTGAATCTTCTAGAAGAGATTTCAAGAAAGCAGTAAGTATATGCAACAGTTTCAGAGTTTTGCTATAAATGAAAACCAAAAAAATGGGGCGATAACTGGCAAGGATGGTGAAGGCTACAGAAAGCTTTGGTTATTAATTTTAAGACAGAAAATAGAAATGTGTATATATTATAAATATTATAATATATAGGTTATATATTATATAATTATTATATTACATATTATATTATATATAATGTTATATATTATAATATATTATATATAATATTATATATAACATATATATAATATTATATATATTAAATTATATATAATAAATTATAATATATGACATTATATATTAATAATATTGTTCCCAAAAGTGACAAAATTATAAAACAGGAAGCAGGACAGTAAAATGTTTTAGCAATGATCTTTAATAGGTAAGAAAGTGTGGAATATAGCACAGAAAGGGTAAGATTCACTTTATAAATACAAAATGATAGAAATAAGAGAAGATGGTAGAATAATTGGGTACAGGTGGTTGATGGGTAAATATGATGGCTAATGTCTGGAGAACTCTCTTTTTGTTGTGACTGAAGATAATGGAATAGGTATTTGAGGTCTGAGGCAAGGTGTTGAAAAAATTAACTAGAAAAGATTACGGAAGCATAATTTTCAGGCAGCATTAAGAATGAAGCTTGAAGCAGCAGAGATCCACTTAAAGTAGACAGACATTCATTTATGATGGGGTGAATAGGTACAAACTATACATGAGGCAAGATTTTCTTCCTCTAGTCCTGTTCCTATTCATCGATAGTGTGTTAGAGTCAGGCTCAGAAAAACCAAGCTACATACCCACCACCACCACCACCACTGCATACACATCTTGCATTAACAACGCCCAGCATGCCACCAACCAGACTTCCTGACAAGTGGAGGACTTTTGGGAAGGTGGGAAGAGCGGCTTGGGCACTGTGGCTCAATGTGGAGAAGGAATGGAAGACACGTGGGCAGGCTCCTCCTGGCCTTTTCTCTTTGTGGCTTGAGCACCTTGGGTCTGCCTCTCTTTCAAGAGAACAGCAGCTGTCATTTTAACCTCAATGTGCATTACCCAGCTTGCATTTTGAACTCTGGTTCTCTCTTCCTCCCCTTGCCCTCTGAGCTCTGCCCAACCTATTGCTTTGTCTAGCCAGGAGGTGCCTTGGATTCATTCCCCTGGCAGCTGTGCTCTTGGGCTTAGACTGTCTAAATTGGTACCCACAAGGGAAGGACTGCAGAGTTAATCAGGAATCTGTACTCTAAAATCCTTCTCTCCCCTACTCCTCTTCTTTCTCTCTATCAATAATATTTGAGCAAAGTAGAGTCTGACTACTATGTCTTTATGCATGCACATAGCACAAACCCTTCAAAAGGGCAACATAGTTTATTCTTCTAAAGAGTTTGGGGTCCCTGGGTTTTGCCAGGATCAGTTTTTGGTTCTCTGACCAGGAATGAGCCATTCCAGTATCTCCAGAGGAATTCAGTGGTTTTAGCCAGGAAGAACACTAAGAACCCTCAAGGACATTGAAGGTATGTACAAGGACGTGACTATACTGATTGTAAGTAGAATTTGAGCTCGGTCCAGAGAGAAGATAAGACATCAAGAGAATGAGTCAATGGGTTGGAAATCTAGGTGGGAGAAAATTCTAGAAACACGGTTCTGGAAGGAGCAAGCTGGAAATTAGAAATGCTGGTCATGTCTACGACCATAGCACCCTGAACACACCTAATCTCATCTGATTTCAGAAGTTAAGCAGGGTTGGGCATGGTTAGTACTTGGAAGGGAGAAATGCTGGTCATACACTAAGAAGAGATTATAAGATGTTGCAATTCTGCAGGAAGACCAAAAATTCAGGACAATAATCTTTCTGTTTACCCAGGGAAATTCAACATAGAGGGGGAAAATAGAATGAGACCAGAAAAAATTTGAGAAAGGACTAAGCAGTTGCAAAAGGTCTACAACTTTTCAGAAATGGGTGCAAAAGACTTCTCTGGGAATCTTCATTGTGACAATGAAAAAAATTATTGACAAGTGGTAACAAATATAAGAGGAAAATACTAGAAAGACTTCATTTCTCAAAAAGAATTATTTGCAATTGTTTCACCAATTCAGTTTATTTAAATTAAAGCACTTCTCTTTTAAAATGCATTTAGTACATACATTATTTACACTTCAGTATGAATTGTGATAATTAGACTGTTCCAATGCTCTTCTGTCTCTGAACTTCCACATATATAATGTGGAAGTGGAGTTTCTGAGTAGAAACATGAAAAGACAGAGTAAGAACCTCAGAATAATGTTTTTTATTTTATTTTTAATAATATAATAGTTTATTCTTACATCATTTTGTGACTTTTTCCATCTCAGTTGTAATCCCCGTGGGCTTCCCACCACCAATTCACCCATGTGCCATCACCATAGTCCAGCGCACTTCCCCCTACCATTTTTGATGAATAATGTTTTATATGAGCACTATTCATACTACCTCCAAAAGTGAAGCCAACCCAAATGTCCATCAACTGATGATAGATAAATAGATACAGATAGATAACTAAAATGAGGTCTACCAAATTATTTGGTGCTAAAAAGAAATGAAATTCTTTCTGCGGAGTGCCACAACAGAAATGAACCTTGAAAACACTGCTGAATAAGAGAAAAAGTACAAGGCCATAATCTGTTTGACTCCATTTTTATGAAATGTCCACAACAGGTAAATCTATAGAGACAGAAAGTAGATTTTGTTTGTCTACACTGCCAGGTACAAAGAGATTGGGGGTGATAGGTTTCTTTAGGAGATAATAAAAATGTTCTAAAATTGATCATGGTGGCCCTCCCTGTGGCACAGCGGGTTAAAGCACTGCACTGAGAAGCTAAAGCCACTTCCACATGAGTTCGATCCTGCCTGCCCCGGAGGTGACCACATGGCGTGGCAGACCTCTCCTGACCCGCCCACTGCTCCCCTCAGCAGTGTACTTCGTCGATCTGCCTGTTCTGCTCCCCACTCTGTCTCTGGTGAAGCCTCTCACCCTCCGCATCTCTGGCCAGTACCCCAGTTCTGTATGAATAAATAAATAAATAAATAAATATGAATAAATAAATAAATAAATCTTTAAAAAAAAATTGATCATGGTGGTGTCTGCCCACCTCTGAGGATAGTCTAAAAAGTCATTAAATCATACGCTTTAAATGGGTGAATTGTATAGCACATGAATTATATCTCTATAAGGCTATTTTTATACGAAGAAACTCTGAGTGACTTTAGGTATACTCCAGATAGCTGGAAGGCAGCATTAAAATGGACTAAAGGAAACCCAGAGGAATTGGGAAAAGTTCAAAGAAGTTTTAGCTTTCTTATGTTTGACCCAGTGCCCTGCTGATAAAGTCATCTATTACAGGGGCATTTTAGTCAAACCTATCACCACTCTGTTCGCACAAACACCTTCCCAGTGAAATCGTTTTCTGACCAAGCTAACTCAGGAGAGTTTTCAAAGCACAGTGAATAAAGTTTGGTCTCTAAATTCAAAAAGACATGAAGAGAAGTTTTCATTCCAGTACAGGGTGTGTGCAGGGCTCTGGGCAAGTGTCATTATTGCTCTTGAGCACAATTTCCAATGGAAATAATGAATATTTCTCAGGATTGTTGTAGAAATTCCATGAGACAAGGGAAGCTGAACACTTATTGCAATAACTGGCATGTGTTAACAACTTAGTTATAAAAATTATAAAGCTTCAGGAATATAAAGAGAGGTGACTAGGGAGTTCAATGTATTTTATTTTCCCCTTCCAGATGAAGCACATAAGAAAGAAAGTGTTTATTTCCTCTTCCTTCTCTCCTCTCCCCCTGTTTCCCCTGTGACATATTCTTGCATGTAGGTGAAATCTACCCTTGCAGTTCAGAAGAAATCGTGACGGTATAGGAGAAGCAAACTTTCCACCCAAATACTCAGTCTCACTGAAAAAGAACTTATGTGTCATCACCTTTTTGAAAGATTCAGGCTTGATGATATCAAATGTTTTTCATACCTACATATATCTTATGATTTTGAAATTAAAAATTAAATAGGAATTTATAGACAGCTGATTATAGCACTTTCTGAACTTGCAGATTTTATGTTATAGCAGGCAGATATCCAAATGCATTTGAAATTGTAATTTCAAATAGGTATAGTTATCTATGGAAATAATTCTGAGAAAATAACTTTATCAACAATAAAGTTTCCAGAAAGGTGTTATCTTTCAGCAAACCCTGGAGGGGAGATAAGGAGTACTAAAACTGGAAAATAAAGGGGGGATGCACAGATGTACTTCATTTCCAGGGAACAGTAAGCACTATTTAGAGCAGGTGGGTGAGGACAGGGTACAGGTCCATGCCTGCCAGGCTAAGATGTCTGCACTTTATTGTGTTAGTATAGGAAACAGAGAATTGATCTGACAATATCTGTGGTTGTTGTTTTTTAATGTATTTAACTTTACATACAAGAACTGGGGTACAGGCCAGCAGTGCCAGGGTAAGAGGATTCACCCGAGACAGAGAGGGGAGCAGAACAGGCAGATCATGAAATACACTACTGAGGGGAGCAGCGGAAGAGGTCTGCTGTGCCATGTGCGCCAGCTCCCTGTCTGGGGATCAAACTCTTGCTGCAGTGGCTATGGATAGCTTCATAGTTCCATGACTTAACCTCTTATGCCACGAGGGAAGCCATGATATTAGTGTTTTAAAGGAGAAGTGTGTCTTAATATGTCTTTTTAAAAAGACATATTAATAACAATACCAACAAAAATATGCCATATTCAAGAAGAAATCTAATAAAAGATTTTGTGGCCAATACCTATGGTCCTCTAATATCCATTTTTCTTTCTTCTCATTAATAGGAGTTCTAGCCGAATGCACGAGCACAAAGAATAAAGACTGTCTTCCAGCCTCCCCTGGACAAATGGAAAGTTGACCGAGGAGACACCACCAACTCCTGCGGAGGACGACATTCTATACATTATGCTCGGACAAAAGATCGCCCATCACCTTCCTGCTAGCAGGGGTAAATATATCCATCTATACTTGAATCCCTGACTCATCGTCTCAACAACTTTTCTTCCTTAGAAAAGTTTCTTCTTACAAAATCAATTGCCTACCCTCCTAGGATCATTTGCATTTGCTAAGAAACATCTTCCAATGTCCACAATCATTTTCTCCATATCCACTCTGAGCCATTGCCATATTTCCCTGCTTCCAGAAATATAGTCAAATTTCTTTAGTTTTAAATCCGTATGCATTTGCCACTTTCTCATGTACCACCCTTTCTTCTGCCTATGCCAAACTGTCTTCTGAACTCATTAGACAAAGAAAGAAGGGAGGGAGGGAGGGAAGGAGGGAGGGGCGGTAGGGGGATATCAGAGAGTTCCATACTGTCAATTCTCTTTGTGACTTCTGTTCTCTTCTAATTTGACCTAAGACACATTATTTGATGCAGTATCTTGCTCTCTTCCCCTTGTAACACCACAAGGCACACTCCTGGCTGACCTCTCACCCTTCTGGCTGCATCTACTCAGTCTCCTCTGCTTCCCCCTTCTGAACCTGGACTCTCAGTCCCAGACACTTTCTTCTTTCTCTGCCTGCTCCATTCTCTCCCCCAACAATGACCTCATCGCTTCCCATAGCTTTAAATATACCACCTACAAAACGTGATGACACCAAACTGATATTTGCAGTCTACCTCTCTTCTCTGAGTTCATGTCTACTATATTCTAGTGTATATATCCACCTCCACTTGGCTGTTTCAGCTAACTCAAAGTTATTAAATCAAAAAGCACTCTAACTTGTAAACAAGCCAAAATAAAAACAAGCCTGTCCTTCTCTCACTCATTTCCTTCATTAAGAGTCACTCCAGATAAACCCCTGGATGCCATCTGGAGAGATTGTCAGGGTGCCATTCAGACCTCCATCATGAAACTTGCCTTGGAGGGCATGGCTGACTGATGACTTCTAGGTTCACACCTTCAGACTTGTCCAAATGTTTACAAGGCAATACTTCTCCCGTCTCTCCAGGAAAACTTCAGCAGTGATACAACTAGATTCTGGCTGTTTCAGTATGGGAACTCCTCTACTGTACAACCTTGACCCAGGAAATCCTACCAACCTATCCAAGTCTTTCTCAAACTGCACTGAGGTCTCAAGTTCTTCCTACACAATCCTTCCTTCATTTTGCAGGTGAAAGACATGCACCACAGACTAATGTCTTCCCACATCCCCAATTCTCCTGCCCATAAATACCTAGGAATGAAGTGATCATGAATAATAGAATAATTAACCACCTCAGTGCCTCATTCAAACACTATCAGTCAGCATTAGCTGTATGAGGAACTCCAAATATTTACTCTTTTGCAGTTATAGCTTATGTGATTCCATGGAGATAAATGATCAGAACAGTACAAATTCCAAGGAATGTCTGTAGTAGAAATTAATTCCTCCTTCCTTTCCTAGTGGAAGCTTCACTGGCAGTGTCATGAAGACAGAAATTGGTCAATGTCAGCCAACAGTTTATCATTGACCAGTTTATCTATATTTCAATATCTATCTATTAGGAACTATGGATAGGAGCCAGGAATATCAATATCTAATATTTACCTATTGTGAACTATGACTCTTGAAACAGTCACCCCAGAATCAATTACTCATTGTAGCTGGTTAAATGGATATATCGATAGAAAGAAGATCAAGCAAGTTGGCTTAAGTGAAGATATTAGGAGGGGAATGTTCTCTGAAAATGCTGCTGGTTCTACCACAAATGGGAATTACAAAAATTACTTCTTTTTGCACATAGTTAACTTCTGCAAAGGGATGACATAATATCTTCACTAAATTTAGAATTAATGAAAACAAAGTTCCTTTTCATTGGAAAACACAAGCATTCTACTACCTTTCAAATAACCACACTCATAGCTAATGTCTGGCTATGAAAGTGATAACACTATTTTTTTTTTTTTTAATCAGCACCATTACCTGGAGGCTGTTTTCCTTAGTGTGATATTTACTGTAATTCTTTTTTTTTTTTTAAGATTTATTTATTCATACAGAACTGGGGTACAGGCCAGAGATGCGGAGGGTGAGAGGATTCACCAGAGACAGAGTGGAGAGCAGAACAGGCAGATCAACAAAGTACACTGCTGAGGGGAGCAGCAGGCGGGTCAGGAGAGGTCTGCCGCGCCATGTGATCACTTCCGGGGCAGGCGGGAATCGAACTCATGTAGAAGTGGCTTAAGCTTCTTGGTGTTGTACTTTAAACTGCTGTGCCACCAGGGAGGGCTCTTACTGTAATTCTTAAAGAAAAACAATATCTCCCCTCTGTTCAATTCCCAACTGTATTAAATCTTTACACAGTAATGGTAAATAGCTTTAGTTGGCTTAAAAGAGAAAACAAAAAGCCAAATATATATATATATTATTCAGCCAAATTCATGGGTCTAGAACTATGAAAAAAGAATTTTAATTTAGAAAAATCCCTGAGTTAAAGATGTGGCACAATTCAAATATTATCTTTTCAGAGAGGTCTTCTTTGACAGCTCAGTCTAAATGAACTAAACACTCCACCACACCACCATCCAGTGGATCTATTTGAAAGCCTTGCTTTGTGTTCTCTGCAGATCTTAGCAGTATGTAAACTGCTTTTCTCATGTCTTTTTTCATCACTGAAGTCTAAAGCCCAAGAGGGCATCCATGCTGTTCAGAACCCTGTGACCAACCCCATGCACAGGCCCTGGTTCTTAGTAAAAATATGGTTGACTGTATGAATTCAACCATAATACAACAACCAGGGCCCTCCCTTCTGGTGCAACAGGTTCGAGAGCAGCACTGTGACGCTAGTTGCAGTCACTTCAGCACAAGTTCAATCCCTGTCAGTTTGCTGACCCACGTAATGTGGCAGGCCTCTCCTGCTCCCCTCAGCAGTGTATTTCAGTCATTCTGCCTGTCTTGCTCCCCAATCTGTCTCTGGTGAATCCTCTCACTGCCCCTGCACCTCTGCCCTATACCCTAGTTCTATATGCATAAATAAATATATCTTAAAAAAAAAAAAAGTTGGAGACCTTAGCATGCTGTTTAAAAAAATAATACAACCATTTCTTTAAGGTTGCTTAAAGTGAAGCTTCACATTGCACATAGAGTTTTCAATGTCAAGAGACTCAAGTTTTCATTTGATTCCCAGCAACAAGTCTGAAAACAAGATTTTGTCACTCCAAGTGACTCATCCTTTCCAACTAACCACACTGACACCAACTCAGAACCAACTGAGACACAGGTGGTACATAGTGTAATTCTCACAATGGGCCTACTCATTTCGAGTTGGTTCCTCAGGGAAAGGATCACTTGTTTTCCTACATGAATTGGCCACTCTGTAAACATGAGGACTGCTTAAGCTTACATCCTATTTAGACCCTGGGAAGTGTTTTCACCACTAAATATATGATTCAGCTGGATCTAAGCACTTAGGTGTTAGATGAGTAAACAAACACATGGAGACTCATTTGTTACATAGTGCCTAAGAATAACAATTCCATGGTGAAAGACAAGAAGGTAAAAGGGGAGAGACAAGGTAGACTTGATTCAGATAGTGAAGCAGAGAATAAACAAGGATACCAAGGACATTTGGATGAGAGAAAATAAAACTGACCGTGATGTGGTATTAATTATGTGTAATGCTTGAATCAAATCGTTGGTCACAAGCTCCAAATGTGTTAGCACTCTTTGGTTTGGCAAAAGAACCAAAAGCTATTGACAGAGATGGAGGTAGGGAGAGCAGTTGCAATAATATTGCTGTGGGAACCAAGGACTCTGAGCTATGTATGACCCAAGTGACTTTAGAAAAAATCTATTCTCTGCCCTCCTTGGTGGCACAACAGGTTGGGACACAGCACTGCAAGCTGGCCACAGCCGCTTCAGTGTGAGTCGATCCCCAGCCCGGAGGTGACCCACATGGTGTGGCAGACCTCTCCTGACCCGCCCGCTGCTCCCCTCAGCAGTATACTTTGTTGATCTGCCTGTTCTGCTCCCCACTCTGTCTCTGGTGATCTTCTTACTGCCCCTGCACCTCTGGCCTGAGCCCCAGTTCTGTATGCACAAATAAATAAATCTTTGAAAAAATAAAGAAAAATCTATTCTCTTTTCAAAACAAAATTCGAGTATTGAATTTATATACTGGAATAGCCAGTGTTTGCTGAGAAATCTTCCCCAGACATACCAGTTCTGGAATAGCCAAGACCATTTAAGGATATAGTAGCAATTGTAATAATATTTTACTCTTGAGCCCTAACTTGTGAGCACACTCCACTCTTAAAAGTTTAAGACAGGTGGGGCCCTCCTTAGTGGTGCAATGGGTTAGGACACAGCACTGCAAGCTGGCCACAGCCACTTCACTGCAAGTTCGATCCCCAGCCAGGAGGTGATCCACCTGGCGTGGCAGATCTCTCCTGACAGACCTCCTGCTGCCCTCAGCAATGCACCTCATCGATCTGTTCTGTTCCCCTACTCTGTCTCTGTGAAGCCTCTCACCACCCCTGCACCTCTGGCCTGTACCCCAATTCTGTATGCATAAATAAATCTTTTTTACTAATCATGTTTTAATGACCAAGGATATATTTTTTATAAATCACAATATCACAAGCACACATGCAAATGCTTTCTCTCACAGCATCCTCAAAGGGTACATAAATTAGGCTTCCTCCTACCCATCCCCCTCTACCTTTCTCTTGCCAAGGTGAAACTAAATTCAGTGTGAACTTGATGTCTTTGAGGCAAATGGAAATGAGAAACATAAAAGCTCAGATTAACAGCCAAAGCTCTTCTTTATTGCAGAATCTTACCTAAAGATTTTTTTTTTAACAAAAAAAAAGGGGGGGGAGGAAACTAAAGTCAATGGGTTTTGCTACAGTAAATACAGAAAAAAGAAAAGTAACTGTGATTCAGCTAACATTTAGGACTGCTCTGTAGGAGTCAAATATTTCTCCCAAATAGAGAGCTCAGTGGGCTGCCATGTAATATCCCCATTCAATCAGCTAGAACATTCTGCTCTTTAGTATCATGCAGCTTGTAAATAAAGCTAAGCTCTTGGTTGGTTCCCAAGGAGATCATGCATTTGCTTTGGTGGAATGTCAAGATGTAAAGGGAAAAAGTGATCACCAACAAACAAATGCACAGAAATGAATCATTACATTCTTTTTTTCTTTATTATGGACAAACCCTTCTTTATTTTGAGTCCTAAGTGAGGAAGCCACTGTTTCTCCTCTTTATAAATAGTTTGACACTGGGGGCTATCATTTGTAACGGTCTCCAAAGCCTCCCTGCATGTGTGTAGCCAGTACATAGTGTTTGTTTTCATCCCATGTATTAGCACATGCAATTGTACTTGGTTCATTTATGAGAGGGGAAAGCAGCCACACAAAACTGGAAGGGTTCACATGGCTGGGCTGAACAAGCTGACTACTTCCATTAGCTCCAGGAAATCAAATAGCCCAGGGGCCACCATAAAATGTACTTTCTTGCTTCTCCTATGCACAGATTTGGTAAATTCAATGAGGAGAAAAAAGAACTGCTCCACACTCTAAAAGGATGCAATATTTATTTCATTCCTATCTATTTCCAAAAGAGATATGTACATAAAGAAGGGGGATAAGAATGCGGTTTGATAAAAATCAAATATCAAATGGGCAAGCATGGTAAGCTAACAAAGCTCTGGACAGAATTAATTACAGATAGTCATCTGGCTTGACCCTTCTTTCCCAGCTGAGTTACTATTCTTCCCCTATTCACAGGCTACCTCTAAGAGCTGATCACTATTGTGGCCCTGTAATGGCTTAGGATTTCATTTTCAAGAAATGCAAGATCCACAGGGGTCAGAGTAGACGGCTCTTTGGAGTTCCACTTAGGAAGAACTTTTTTATTTAAGCTGTTTCAAAATTTCTCTTCTGAAAATATTTTTATATCACAAGATCAACATTAGAAATATACAAAGAAATATTTTTGCTGCTGAGCTTTCTTTTTTAATGGGTGATAGACAACTGATGTAGGTATAAAGCGGCAGCTATCTCTGTCACTATTCAGACTATGCTCTCAAGCTTCACTTTTCACAGGAAATGAGGGCTCTAATTAACCTCCAGCTCTAAGGGAGTTCCTACAGATCTGTTTGTGGCAACTGTATTTCTTGGAACTTAGTGTTCTCTTAAGTTCTCACCCCACCCACACTACTTCATGACTGCATAATGCAATTCTTTCAGTCTTTGCCCTGGGCACACATTAAGCAACCTAACTCCTACAGTTAGAATCTCACCAAGAATAAGGAGAAGGAGGAGAAAATCTAATGATGACAGAGCTAATGAGGAAATAATGATCTTTTTCCAGTAGGCTAAAATAGAGTAAAACTAATGAAAACGTTAAGGGTGGGGAATTGTAATGTGTTACTTTTAGGTTCCTTTGTGAGGGCCTTGGCTAAGGCAAACAATCACAAGCCCTTCCAAAGCATTCATCTCTCCAAAGAGAAAATCTATTAAATTTTTCAGAAGTAAACTTTTCAGTTGGCATCTTTTAAAACATGTATTTCCAAAAATCTGCAGGCTAGGATTACAATTGTCTGGAATCCAATCTGTCAGTTAGCAAAACCTCCGCGCCTTCACTCTTAATAGTGAAACGGACAGAGGGCAGGCATCCTGACAGCTGGCTCATTTCTTGCTTTGCCACGTAAATCCACTTTAACATAACTGGCTCCCGCCCTGGCTTTCAGATTGATAGCTCTCCCTAGAAGCCAATCTAATTGGATAAGCTTACAGCATATTTCCATAATGACAAAGACTCAGAACGAGTGTTTTAAGATTTCCATAGTCAGTTTAATGGAAAGACTACTGGACATGGAATGTTACCACTTAATGAATTGATTCTCTGCCCAGATCATCAGTCCATCTATGCCTCAGTTTCCCTGTCTTGGAAAAGAACACATAACTTCTTGGTTCACAGAGAAGGATGGCTACTACTTTTCCTGAGCAAGTCAATTACTGTATCAGGTTGTATGTGTAGAAAGGTGCACTGAGCAAATGTAAAACTCTGAAAGAAATAATAATATGGCTTCAAGATTTAATAGACTTTTCTAAGAGCTTGGCCTATATAGTAAAATCAGTAAATAATAACAAAATAACAATAATAAAAGTTGTTACATGCTAAAATTATTATTATGCTCAAAAACTAACTTTACTTAAATATTTCTTTAATCTTGATCCAAAAAATGTATGAGACACCTAAAGAAACAGACTCTCTGAGTTATTATGATTTTTCTAAGTTTACTCAACCAGTAAGTGGAAAAGAGGGACAAAACTACCTACACTTATCAACTTTCTAATGGAGGAGAATCAAGGTTTTGATATATGTGAATTAGTTAAGGATTATTAATATAGGGAGGCAAATATATTTATACTCTGTGTATATATAGATGAATACATAGGTGTGATTTTTGAACACCACATCTGTTGCATAATCAATTGAGGTCGTATAAACTGGTACGTGGAAAATTTGCTAAGTCTGGTAAGTAGGTCATGCCATCATCCACTAAGGAATCTGCTCCTGAGAAGATCATTCAGTATGTCTACTAGGATCTAGAAAATCAAGGGCTATTACTATACAATTTCCCTGCTGCTATCGCATGTCCTATCCTGAATCATTCTCCGATTTAATTAACTTCTAATTGTCCAAATCTCAAAGACACAAATATGCAGCTCAGCTGTCATCTGTGCTAATGACTGGGATGACCTCTGGCCTTTCTTCTGCCTGAGTGTGACATGGATGACCCAGTACTTTCCACATAGTATTTACTTGTCTTCTGTTTACCTCCTGTCTTCTCCACTAAAAATCAGTTCTTGTCTTACTCCTCCCTGCCTTTAGCATGTAGTATGATGTGGGTTACCGTGAATAGATGTTTAGCTGATATATGATAAAAGAATAGACAAATGAGGGATCAGAACTCAGAAAACTTGGGATTCCATTTAGGGTTAACTCTCCTTTACAATGCCGTTTACAATTCCCAAATTGCATTCCTGTGATTCCCAAAACGTTCTTTGAAACTTCTTAGGAAATACAGTATCCGAGATCTAAATATGGTAACCAAGAATCTCCATGCCTAAATTCAGGACTCGCGTGAACTATGGAATCAATGACTTCCCTATGTGGAGGATAGCTCCTCATTGATCAATGTCAACCTCTCTTCAGGCATTTATGATCACGATGTAGATATAAGGATATTTATTTTACTAGACAACTCTCCCCCCAAAATAAACTGAAATTGAAACTAAGAATAAAGTATATAGAAAATATAGCAGACAGTAAATAACCCCCCAACACACATTCAATTTAACTACACAAGTTAAAATTTGCAATCAGTGATGCCCTTTAAACAAAAATCACTAGCATGAGGAGGAAAAAGAAGAAACTGTTTTTCAAAACAAAAATGCAGGCAAGTTCAAATTTTTTAAGTTCAAAGAGCTGCTGAGTGCACACAGAAGCCATCTGGACAACTGAAACATATAGTTAGTAAGAGTTATCGCATATTGCCGATACCCTGCAAAATACTTTGGACTTCAGGAACGTTTTTTGGTCCAAATATTTTAAATATTATCTTGAATCAACTGGCTGAAAATGAAAGCACCCAGTGAAGGTATCACAGTGGAAAGGCATTTCAGAAAACAATGCCTAGGGATGGGCCGCTTCCTTGCACAGCTAACAAAGGAAGGAAAGTAAATGAGGCAAACGGTCCTCACCAAATGCGCCTACTCAAAACAAATACAGTTAACGTTTCACAGGCATGCTCTTTGTCCTCCTTTTCTGTGGCACACACTGTGGAGGGTGTGAACACTACCAGGTTTGGAGGTGTGAGGAGTGAACTGACCGCTTGTGCTGAGGCACTTAGGGGACTTCATCTTGGTGGAATGATGATCTCAGACTCTTTAGCCTCTTGCTTTATCCTGGTTTATAGTGAATTAATGTTTTGTTTGATGCTGGTTACTTTCCAGTCCATTTGTAAATCGAGGCAGAAGAAACCAGAAAAAAAGATCCCAAATGTGTTAAATATACACTTCTCATGGTACATGCACATGAGAAGGGAAATCACTTGCAGAACAGCCTCGTTTTGTTAGGTGAGTGTTTGGGGGGCATTATGTTGCTATGTGTGTTTGACTGATGAATAGTGTGGTTTGATTTTTATTTTTAATCTGTGGCTATTTTTAAGAGGCTATTAGATAACCAAGGTTGTTTTCAGAAAACAGCTGCATCTTTTATCTCCAAAAAGTCCAACAATTGGCTTAGTTAAACATTCTTTTCCATTGAATTGAACAGTTGCTTTGACCTCGAGAAGACTCAGCCTCAAAGAACTGTGTGATGTTCACAGACTAAGTGGCATACTCAGCACATGGTCCTAGCAGGATTTTCTTACTTTGTAGTGGTGTACCTCTGGAACACTTCCCTTGCAGAAAAGTTAGTCTACTCTGGAAACAAATTTCTTTTTAAAGAGTCATTTATTTATGCATAAAGAACTGGGGTACAGGCCAGAGGTGCAGGAGCTGTGAGAGCCTTCACCAGAGTCAGAGTGGGGAGCAGAACAAGCAGATCTATGAAGTACACTGCTGAGGGGTGGGTCAGCAGTGTGGGTCAGGAGAGGTCTGCCGCTGCCATGTGGTCACTTCCAGGGCGCAGGATCAAACACGCACTGAAGCAGCTGCACCAACTTGCAGTGCTGAGTCCTAACCTGTTGCGCCACCAGGGAAAGCCCTGGAAACAAATTTCTAAGGACAAGTGATATCGACTATGTCCAGCCTTAAGAAAATCAATTTACAATTCTCAAAATGATCGTTTGCTTGACATGCATAACGTATTTTTCTAGACATACAATGATAAGTAGTGTTACAGCACTAAGACAAAATGAGGTAGGATAATATAGGGCTGAGATGGCCTTCTGGGACCAGAGAGTCCTAGATTTAAATCCTGGCTTCACTGCTCACTGGAAAGGTAACTTTTTGGTACATTATTTAAGTCTTTATTTAAATCTGAAATCATATTAATCTTAATTTTTTAATATTCAAATAGGACGATTAGTATTTGACACAATGAACAACCAATCAGAGGATCATACATCATTCAACAAATACTGAGTGTCTACTGGGCACCAGGACCATCTTAAGCATTTAGAATATATACTAATTCCTTCACTATATATAAGTGGCATTCTAATAAAAGGTAGATGATAAACAAACAAAAATGTGTCTTCTTTGAGGGCTTCTTCTCTAATAGAGTAAGGTGAGGTTACGTATTGGAATCAGAGTGAGGGACTGTAGTTTTCTTCAATGTGGTTAAGGTACATCTTATTGCTAACTAACGGGCTATCTCAGCAAAGTTCTAAAGCTCGGGGGAAGAGAAAAGCCATACACTCGCGAAAGTGAGTTCCAGACAGAAGTCATATCCTAAGCCCCTATGGCAGAAAAAACATCTGGAAATATAAATAGATTTTGATATGTTGGCATATAGATGGCATTAGATAAATTAGGTGCTTAAATGAGGCTAAATGAAATCCCTAGGGAGTAAACAGAAAAGAGCAGAAAAGAACACCAACTGAGCCCTGGTGTGCTCCAATGTTAAGAATTTCAGGGAAATTTCCACCACTTGCACCTCCAAACCTGTGGTGCTCACACCCTCCATGGTGTGTGCCACAGAGTGGGAGCATGCTTGTCAAACATTAAAATATTTGAGCAGGCATGGGCCCTCCCTGGTGGCGCAGCGGGTTAAAGCACAGCACAAGGAAGCTTAAGTCACTTCCGCATGAGTTCGATCCCCGCTTGCCCCGGAGGTGACCACATGGCGTGGCAGACCTCTCCTGACCCGCCTGCTGCTCCCCTCAGCAGTGTACTTCGTCGATCTGCCTGTTCTGTTCCCCACTCTGTCTCTGGTGAATCCTCTCACCCTCCGCATCTCTGGCCTGTACCCCAGTTCTGTACGAATAAATAAATAAATCTTAAAAAAAAAAATATTTGAGCAGGCCCTCCCTTGTGGCGCAGCAAGTTAAAGCACTGCACTAAGAAGCTTAAGCCACTTCCTCATGAGTTCGATCCCCACCTGCCCCGGAGGTGACCACATGGTGTGGCAGACCTCTCCTGACCCACCTGCTGCTCCCCTCAGCAGTGTACTTCATTGATCTGCCTGTTCTGCTCCCCACTCTGTCTCTGGTGAATCCTCTCACCACACCTGGACCTCTGGCCTCTGTACCCCAGTTCTGTATGCATAAATAAATCTTTAAAAAAAAAATTTTGAGCAGATGCATTTGGTGAGGACCAATCAGTTGCCTCCTTTACTTTCCTTCCTTTGTTAGCTGTGCAAGGAGCAACCCTTTCCACAAAGGAGTTTCAGAAGAAATTCGTGAGATAGGATTAAAATCAAGAGAATGAGGTGTCCTGGAGGTCAAGTGAAGAAGGAAGGAAGGGAAATCAATTCTGCCCGCATCATGGGTAATGCAAGTCAGACAGGAATGATATCACTGGCCTCCTCCAGAAGTTTAAGAAGTCTTAGAGAAGGGAGAGAGAAGTGGGGGGGGGGGTGAGGGGAGAGGGAGGTGAAGGTGGAAAGGGAAGATGGGAGGGAAGAAGGAAGGAGGGAAGGAGGAGAGAAAGAGGTCAGAAGGAAAAAGGAGAGTGAGCACTTACTTTTTGCAACATGATTCAATTTCAAAAGGGCTCTAGAAAAACATTTTTATATACACATGCCAGAAATAATTACTCCCCATCTTAAAGTTCCTTTGCTTCCCACCCCCACCACCATTTTATTTGAATTTTATTTTGCTGTGATTTTCAATCCAAAGTCCATATGTAAGCTTCTGTTTTATACTTAGCTTGGAATCAATCACATCCGTATCCTTCTCCAATTCCACCCTCTCATTTAAAGATCCGTTGTGTTCCTCCCTCACACATCATTCCCACTTCTGCCACCTTGGCTCTGGAATACTTATATCAGCACCAAGAACTCCTGCTGTACCTAGGTTGTCCTGTTTATTCATCTACTTCGTGGCCTCTGGGTTCAGAACTTAATTAGAAAGAAGACCCGAAAACTTTTTATAGAAAACTGGCCATTTTTTACACTCTTTCCACAAGCACTCACATTTCACACTTCCAAAATATTTTTCTCTTTCTGCATCTTCTGAGACGATTTCATTCTCCTGAGAGATAACTGAGTTTTCATGCCCCTTCCCGAACTCACTTTCCCTGGACATCAAGTCCTATGTGTGGATGGATATTTCAATCGATTTGTCTAACTTCCAGAGATGACAGTCTCCTTTCTGGTTCTCTGACACATTATGTCTTTCTCCCTCCCACACTTAAATGTCTCTGCTGCATTTATATTCTGCTTTCTCCCTGCATAGTGTCCACATAACTCTTATTAATCTTGATCTCCTTCCACTCATTTTGTACTTTGTGCTTGTTCTACACACTATTACTCCTGTACCATACATCCTACAAATACCACAGTAGTTAGAACAGTGTTTTATCAGAATAGAATATTAACCTTCTGTCCTCTAATTGTTTTTCGGAATATGTCTTAGCTTTTACTTCAGGAAGGGACACTATCTCAAAGTCTTTTATATATCTAACATAATGTCAGGTAATTGACTATAAGTTTTACCTCTTACCATCATCATTTCATTGCTTGACAATCAAATGTGTCATTTAACAAAATTTAATAGCAGAGAGAGCTCTGTTGCATATCTATTTGACAAAGACTGGATTTGGCCATGACTAAATACTTAACATATATGACAAACACATTTATATAGATAAATACATAAATCTGTATTTAATGGACCTAGTTTACTACATTATGCTGTTTTGCAGATTATAACTCTAGATATTTTGTGATTCTGCTTATTTCCAGAGAAACAATAAATTTTATAAATCTAGCTGAGACTCTTTTCCTGAACTCCAAATTCACATATCTATATACTTGTCCACTCACTGTCACTACCTGTAAAATTAATCAACTTGTCCAAAATTAAGTTCTTGAATTCTTTCCCTTGGAAAAAAAAATTCACCAAATTTCCTGTCTCAATTGATGTGGTAACTTCCATTTGCTTTGTTCCACAGTCAATTACCATTAATCTTATCTCCCAAACCATATCGAATCTCAGGGAATCCTGATCATTCTATTTTTTAAAAGATTTATTTATTTATGCTTACAGAACTGGGGTACAGGCCAGAGGTGTGGTGGGTGAGAGGATTCACCAGAGACAGAATGGTGAGCAGAACAGACCATCTGATGAAGTACACTGCTGAGGGGAGCAGCGGGTGGGTGAGGAGAAGTCTGCCATGCCACGTGGGTCAGCTCCCTGGCCAGGGACTGAACTAGTGCTGCAGTGGCTTTGGAGAGCATCACAATCGGTGCTTTAACCCATTGCACCACCAGGGACAGCCACTGGTCATTCTATTTTAAACTATATTCACAGTTCAACCGATTCCCACCATGCTCAACTTTATCAGTTGGGCTTAAGCCACCTGATGCTTTAATCATTCCAGGAGCATCCGAGCTAGTCTCCGGCTTCCCTCCTTACAAGGCATGCTAGACCGCATCCTGCATGTCACATCCCTTTTCACCCTACACAGAATAAAACCAAAGTCTTTACAATGACCCAAGACCCTGGAGCCTGTTCCATTTCCAACCATCCTCCCTGTACCCTTCAGTGCTCCCTGTGTAACCACACAGGGTTTGTTCCTACCATGCCAGATACCCTCCATGCCAGGGTCTTTGCTCAGGTTTTTCCTGATATGCTCTCCCCATTCCCAGCCTCATGGCTTCCTATCTCCCTCCTCAAGTATTTACTCAAAGGCTCCCATTTCAATGCCATTACCTTAACAGCCCTATTCTAAAGTACACCCTTCCTCCCTGTTCCCTGCTCTATTTTCTTTCTATAGCTTTTATCAATATGGCCTCCATGAGAATGTGTCTCTTGGACATCCAACTACAAAAATATAACTGACTGAGGGTCCCAGCTATAGTACTCTGAGATCCATCCCTGGACTTGCATTAAAACCATGCCGGGTTCAGACCTTAATTAGAAAGAAGACCCGAAAACT
>NW_004567127.1:14635908-14654371 GCF_000260355.1 Condylura cristata | reverse complement strand
CAAGTATCTTTTTCAATCAGTGTTTTTGTGTCTTTTGGGTAGATACCTAGGAGTGGGATTGCTGGGTCGTAGGGAAGCTCCATGTTTAGCAATTTGAGGAACCTCCAAACAGTTTCCATAGTGGTTGTACTAGTTTGCATTCCCACCACCTGCTTGTATCTTTTATTGTCTCCTATATTATAAGTGCCAGGAGAGCCAGAATTTTGTTCACCTATGTATCTCATACACCTAGAAAAGTGCCAACACATAACAGGTGCTTAATATACAGGTGCAGAATAAATGAATAGCAAAGGCTTAAAATGTTAGCAATTACTAGCATGATCAGCTAAATAAATGGAAAAAAAAAAAAAACATGATGATACCAACCATTTGTCATGACTCTGTTTCCTCCTAAACTCCTGATCTTTCTATTTTATCTAGTCCTCTCTTATACTGGAAAGCCCTTACATTTTCCCATTGCAGAAATGAAATTTGAGAGGTAAATTGTTTTTAGGAAAGGATCCAGTCTAATAATTGGATGACTGCCCATCTGTTCTGGGCAGCAAATATGCGATTCTGATTGAGATATTTATCACTACTGCTCTGTTGTCTTTAATTTCTGCTCAGATCTGCAGATAAACAAAATCAAAAGTTTTAAGGTTTGATTTTTTTTTTTAAGGGATAATCAGGTTTTTTGTTTTTTTTTTTTAAGATTTATTTATTTATACATACAGAACTAGGGTACAGGCCAGAGGTGCTGGGCGGTGAGAGGATTCACCAGAGACAGAGCGGGGGAGCAGAACAGGCATATTTATGAAGTACACTGCTGAAGGGAGCAGCGGGTGGGTCAGAAGAGGTCTGCCACGCCACATGGTCACCTCCGGGGCAGGCGGGAATTGAACTCATGCTGCAGTGGCTTTAGCTTCTTAGTGCTGTGCTTTAACCCACTGCGCCACCAGGGAGGGCCCATAATCAGGTTTTTTTTTTTTTTTTTAAGATTTATTTATTTATGCTTACAGAACTGGGGTATAGGCCCAAAGGTATGGTGGGTGAGAGGATTCACCAGAGACAGAGCAGGGAGCAAAACAATCAGGTTAAAGTACATTACTGAGGATATTAAGTACAAAGGACATTACTGAGGATATTAGCGGGCAGGTCAGAAGAGGTCTGCTGTGCCATGTGGGTCACTCCCCTGGCCAGGGATCGAACTCATGCTGCAGTGGCTTCAGAGAGCTTCAGAGTGCTTTAACCAACCCATTGTGCCACCAGGGAGGGCCTAATAGATTTTTTTTTTTAAGCTTAAAAATCCAACCATCCAAACTTGGTGCACATGTGACCCGTTGTTCTGTTCTCTAGTCTTGAAACTGGTGGGGCTGCCTCTTAGGCTTTTAAGATTGGATAGCTCCAAGTGACAATATGGAGAGCTCTTTTCTGAGTAGGGTCACTAAATTTATCCATAGGGGATTTCCACAGGGTTCTACGTGAGGAGTTTGCATACAGCTGCACGTATTCTCGGAAGAAGATGGAAAGGAATCTGGGAGTCCACTTTGTTCTCATAAAGACTAAGTTAGCCATCAGCCTGTGTCTCAATTTGCCCTGTTTCCTTGGGCAGTGCTTGCTGAATGAAGTCAGAATAAAGTCAGGGCCCACGTTCCACTCTTGGCATTGCTCCTTGTTAGCTATATGGAAAATTAATTCTCTGAACGTCAGTTTTCTCATTTTAAAAATAGGGATATTCTAAACAGGGAAGGAAAGAGCACAGGAGACCATGATGACGTTTCATGGGTGACTTGGTAGTGAGAATTCTAGGGGATCACACCTGAAAACAACAATGAGGTAAAACAATATATAAATCCAAAAAAATAAAAATTAAAAATAGGGATATTATGTATATGATGTGATGAATATTGAAGAAACTGACTATGGCAATTATTTCACAAGATATGAATATCAAATTATGTTATACACCTTAAGCTTACAATGGGATGTATATCAACTATATCTCAACAAAACTGGGTCAACATGGAAAATAATTGCATCTATCAGCACATTATAAATAAATAGGATGTAAAGCCTAGAGAAGGTTCTCAGCAAATATTAGCTGTCATTATTACTGATGTCAGCGATGCAAAAGAAACTTAACCATATGTTCAGTGTTTGAGTTGCTCTTTTAACCTCTGAATATTGACAGGAAAATGCTTGAGAGCAACAAGGGCATAAAAGTGAGGTAGTGGTAATTAGGGTTTACTATAGCAAAATTTAATTAAAGAAGTAGTAGAAGAAATAAAACAGAGCCCAGTACTTGGGTTTTCCAGCCTCTGCTTTGACCTCAGAGGATCAATGACCTTACCTTCCTTTTTCTAAAGAATAAGGGAAGAGGGCCCTCCCTGGTGGCACAGCGGGTTAAGTTCGATCCCCACCTGCCCTGGAGGAGATCCACATGGCGCGGCAGACCTCTCCTGACCCTACCGCTGCTCCCCTCAGCAGTGTACTTCGTTGATCTGCCTGTTCTGCTCCCCACTCTGTCCCTGGTGAATCCTCTCACCTTCCGCATCTCCGGCCTGTACCCCAGTTCTGTATGAATAAATAAATAAATCTTAAAAAATAATAATAATAATAAGGGAAGAGCCACGGAGTGTCAGATGTGTGAGTTACAGAATGTCTCATCACACTTTCAAAGGCTCACTCATTTCTCTTGCATAACTGGGGAGGTCAAAATGGGCACCTTCCTGAAAACCGAGGGTGTCATTTCTGAACAAGGTCCAAGAAAGAACTCCATTCCATAGAAATCCTGGACAAGAAATAACAGGGCGTGGTACTTGACACTAAAACCCGCACTGAACACTGCAGGTGGGCCAGCGGCTTAATAGGGTCTTATTAACACCTTTGATTTCTCCATGACCTAAAGATTCCAAAGTCTGTAACAGGCAGGGGAGAGTGGGAGGGGGCGGGGAGGGAGAGGAGTCTGATTCACAAACTTATTTCCATATTAAGCTTTTAAAGTAACTGTAGAATTTTTATCATGATTATTATTTAAAGCCAATCAGAGGGGAAAAGGCAAGCAAGGGACCGCATCTGGTCAAGGTAAGGCTGTGTTGGTAAACTCTGGAGCAGAGTATAGGTAAACTTTGCACACACATTCACAAAGACCCGCACAGGGATGTGTGTGTGTGCTGGAGCCGAGTCTGGTTCGCCACTGAGCACGTGGCTCCCTGTGCCTCTCCTGGAAAAGAAGGTATTGGGGAAGGAACAGTTAATAAGAAAATGTGCCTTGCTAACTGTGCACATTACAACAAAGAGCTGGCAGCTCCTGAAGGAAAAGCGTTTGTGCCGCTGCCGTTCAAACTTGTCAGTCAACTCGTGCCAGCAGCCTCAGTGTCTGCCTCCCCAGCACACCCTCATTACATGTGTCTGTCTGGCCTGATCTGTACATCTGCTCAGAGACGCTCCGCTCCTGGCAAGTGGAGTCGAGTCGGGGGTTTCTGCATTTCTCACTAGTGCCAAGAGCAGCTTTCTCTATCTGCCTGTTCGCTGTCACCCCCGCTCTCTCCCCAAGGAGGCTCGGGCTTTTATGATAGCTTTGGACTTCTTACACTGTCTGCCTGTCCTTGACTTCTAGAATGGAAGAAGCCGAGCTGGTGAAGGAAAGACTTCAGGCCATCACAGTAAGTCTGCACACAGTTCTAAGTGGGGTTTGTGGGGGGAGGGGGGTGGTTTGCTGAGGGGAAAGGCAGGCTCTGTGCCGGCTGCCTCTGCCGATGAGCCCCCGCAAATGGAAAAACAGAACTGTCATCCTTATGGACATGTCTCTGTGGCTCTCTTAACCCTTGTGACCCTCTGTAAACTCTCGGGCTTTGGAGCTGAGTACAGAGCAAATGTTCACAAAAACGATGCCTACGTTTTGAAACAGCAATGAGAAGCTTTTAATTTGGTTGGCTGTCACTCACCTTCTATATATCTCGAAAATGAAGTTTTTCCTTAAATGAATGTTTGACAGACAACTGATCAGAAAACAGATCCCCAATGTGGAAACTTTTTAAAAATTAAAACACATAAAAGTTAAAATCTTTTTAAAGGGGGAGAAAAATATAATGCAAATGACCTCAAACTTTTTATTTATAGTGTGGTGATATGTTCCAGAAAACCTAATAAAATGAAAATGAATGTTGTTGCACTTAAACTAGGCACTAAATAAGAGAAAAGTAGGTAAAAGCACATATAAGATTAATTCTATGGTATCCATTTCCAACAGAGTCACAAACTGAATAAGATCCTGATAGAGGAATGTAATGCATGCAATGCAAAGGATTTGGAAAATATTTCATTAATACCGGGAAAGAAAACAGTGCATTTTTATGTTGTTTTGGGAAAGAGTCAGTGCAAGAAATGAATTAATTTCCTTAAATGATCGAGGGTTTTGTTTTTGTTTTTGTTTTAATTTTGTAAAATCCTCTATTTGGCAATAACCTAGAAATCATTTATCTTTAGCTCCAGTTTATGACAATTTTTTTTTCAAGAAAGAAACTTTGGAAATCAAGCTTCCAATATCTCAGTATTTTCTGACACTAAAATGAACTGTACTTTTTAAAAACTGATACAAAATGTAGGATATTTTTCTTTGCTCTTCAAATTCCCCATAGCATAAATAACACTAACCCCAATTTAGGATTTTTATTATTGGATACAATAGTGCACAGTTCCTTGCAGAAAAAGTTCAGTAAGTTGAAATATATTTTCTCAGTCAGTTAAAGACAATGCTTCTGAAATATTTAACCTCTACTCAGTACATTTCCTTTCTTCGGAAAACTTCGGTTTGGGTTCTTGTTTGTTTTGCTTTGTTCTTTTTTGTTGTTAAACTGAGACAGGGTTTCAGCTGTCCTGCTTTAAGGGACAGGAACTCTGTCCTCGCTGTTGTTTTTGGCGTGGGCCTTTTGTAGTCCAGCTGTTGTCTAAAGGTTTATTTTATCAGACTGTGTGAACTATGTGGGCACAAGTTCCACTTTTTCTGACCCTGCTACCTTCTCATTAACTCAGTTAAATCCTGTCTCCCATGAAATACACAAGCGGCCCCTTGCTCCTCATATTCTTTGTGGAATGAGAGCCGGTTCTCACTTAAGCTCTATAACCTACTGTTCCTTGTCACTTGTCCTGGGCCAGCACATACTCCTAAGAAGTGATAGCAGAGTTATCCAGGAAAACTAAACCTGTTTAGGGTGTCATAGGCAAGTAGAGAAAGAACAAGAAGAATGCCTTAGAAGATGAAAAGGGAGCAGTGAGGTTCCTGAACACACTAGAGTATTGTTTTTTTTATAAGATTATTTCACTAGCCTGAACATGTCCCATTAGAAAGAATTAAGTAATTCTTCAAAGTAAAACCACTATTAGCAAATCCATTTTGGCAGTAATATATTTATATAAAAGTTAACAGAAAGAAAAAAGTTGATGGGGACAACTTTCCACCAGCTTACACCTCACCAGCTAAGTCCAGTCACATCTGTCATAGTCCAGAGGGAAAATGGAGCAGTGTTGTATCCATGGAAACAACACATCCACTCATCTCTCTCCTGGACACCCTGGGAAATGCCAGCTTTCTCCACCCTTGCCTTACCCAGGAAGCCACCTCAGCTACTCCCTTCCCTCTGGGAAAATGAAAACACAGTATATAGCAAATTTGCAGGAATGACTTCGTTTTTTGAAGGACTGAAGTTTTATAAAATCTCTGACCACGACTAAAACTCAGTGACAATTATCTCATTTAAACTATTTTCCTCCTATTCCCTTACACTGAAAAAAAAATTTTAAGCTTCAGGGGGGAAAAAAGATAAGACAATTAATTTCCCATTTAACCAAATACAGCAATCCAGAAACTTCACTTTGGGGGATGGGAGAGGAAAGGGGAGCTTTTTACATTCTAAGTCTTATTTGATTTATATATTAACATTTGTTCCTTCAATTCCCAGCTACAAAATAAAAGGCTCCACTGTTATATTTATTCCACCTGGTTTCAAGTGTCCAAAAAGTCACTATAGCCACAGAACAGAATTGAAAAAGCGAGTAGATAGGCCTCTAACTTGACAAGCTAAGTCCTAGTCTTCTTGTCCCTCCAAAAAAAAAAAAAAATTAAACAGAATAAATAGATAGAATGTGGCAGTCGGCCTCACAAATTGAAAACTAAAGTAATATAATGGTGTCTTTCATATCTCATATCCGTATATTGAATTTTAGATTAGTCTGAAGTCCTCTCAGAGACTTAGAGAGAATAACAATAGAATTATGGGGGTTTGCACTAGAGAGGGTTTAAAAGAAGGCAATTCAGTTTGGAGGGTACAAGTAGGGATCCTATCTTGACTGTTTATTCCATGTTCTTCCTTGGTTGTTTCACTCATATACTAACTCTCCCCTGACTGAATTAATGATCAAAGTACCTCTTAGCCAAGAGTTCGATTTTCTGCTATAACTTGAAACAGGACTGCTTAGGGCTGATTAAAAATTACATTGTTTAAAAGGTCTCCGAGGATCTTTTCAATTTAGTATGTATTTTAACTAAAAGCTGATTTTTATACAAAAGGAAAGTCACTGAAGTAAACTAGTAGTTTGAAATTTGCTCTAAATATTGAAACTGACAATAACAATGTCTCCAGCATTCTGAGAAAGAGTGAGCTAAGGGACAGAATGATCCCTGCAGAGTTTCTGGAAGTAAATATGGCTGCCTCTACAGAAGGGTGAGAAGGCCCAGATAGAAGAATCCCCTTAAGGTTAATAATATTCTTGTGCTCTTGACATCTTCCTCCACAAGTACACATGGTCTTATCTCCACTTTTATCATAGCATCAGAAAATGCTGTTACTGCTATACACCTAGATCTCTGAGTCAACTACAATGCTATAAACCAATGTTACCACCAAGAAAGTAAGAAAAATAGGAAGGGGGGAGGGGAAAGAAGGAGAGAAAACATTGTTACTATAACATGGGACTACTTGGACTGAAAATTCCTAAATCTTCAACTGGTTAGGAGTATAGAAGAATTCTAGGAACTAGAATTAATTTGTAAGAGAACAAACCCAGACTAGGAGAAGAAAGATAAGAATAAAGTTACATATTTATTCTCATCAAGGCTTACTTTTAACCATTAGAAATGTGAATTACAACACATTTTCTCTAATTCATCATTGTTGAGCACCTACTATTTGCTAAGCTTTAGTGAAGTGGAAAGAAGTGAAGGAATTTGCAGAATGAGGAGAAGAGTGTGAGTGGGTTGCAATTTGTAGCGGAGTGATCCAAATAGGGTGACTTCTGAGCACAGAAGGGAAAGAGGTAGTTCCGTCAAAAACTAAGCAATAGCCATAATCACAAGAACCTGCCGGGGACTGGCTCCTTTTGGAAACCAGCCATATAAAGTCCTGACAGTGGAATTTAAGCAACAGAGCCAGATCTGCCAGCCAAAGCTGCTTGTGACGCAAAATAATAAGGAGTTCTCACATTTCCCCTGACCCACCCCCTGTTTCTTTCCACTTCTAAAGAATTTTTCTAGACTTGTAAACAGGGATTTAGGAGGCAAAAAGTTCTCCACATAAAATAGAAATCCACCCCCTAGAAATCCATCTTAAAAACAAGAACATAAAACACACACAGGTTTAAGATAGTCCTTTAGCACAAATTAGCTATTATTGGGTACCCATTTCATCTTTTTCTTTTTTTTTTTTTCCCAATACTTGGGACCTTCTTACAGTTAAGACAGTCCTCAAGGAGGACATGCTACAGATTTTCTGAGGCCCAATACACCTTGAAAACATGAGTACTTTTGCTCAGGAAGTATGCAGAATTTCAAGATAGTAACAGCAAAGCATCAAATAACATTCTGGGCCCTTCTAAGCATTGAGTGAACTCACAGGTCACATGCCCAAATAGCCAGCCCCATTTCTATCTCCCAGACTGGCCATGTACATTTTGCCTCTACTTATTCTACCTATATACAAGTGAGACATTAAAGACAATAGCCAGCCAGTTTGGGGTTTAACTACATGTACATTTATAACATGTACTTGGATCACTATATTATTTAAAATTCTAAGGAATCTTAAAATAAAAAATGTATAATGCACCATTGTTCCAGCAGCCTACCTGTGGTTAAGACAAAGTTACAGGAAGAACTTCCAATTTGTCATGAGCATCCAAAGACATTCATGTAATGATGGTACAAGGAGATATGAGAATCTCCTAAATAAAGAAGTCCTGTGCCAGAATCTTCAAACAATAAAGCCTCCACACAATTTTCCATAGTGCTGTGCTGAGATTACAGGTTTCTTCCAGACAGGGAAAGGTTTCTTCAAATAAATGTGCAATGCCACATTTCTTTGCCAAACATAATAGCCCACCCACAAAGGAATCCATGTGATGAGGTATAATAATTATGATAGCTTATTAAGGAAACTGCTTTCTGATAACAGGGAAAGGTTTTTCCAGTCTGCTACAGAATGATAATGCTACTTAGCAAGCCCTTTTCTGACCCCATGAACTTTCTGGATATTATTGGATGGTCAAAGGAAGAGCTGCTTCTTTAGAAAACTGACTGGAACAATCAGCATGGAAGAACCGAACTGGAATCTAAAGTGCAGTATAATTCAGAGCTAAACGGAAATAAGATGTCTCCTCCTAATCTCCAGTTGCAAACTTCTTAGCTGCTTTTAAAATATGATTATTTTAATTTGTTTAAATGGAAATGATGTCATTTAGTGATATGTCCCCCCTGAAAATTTACTGCCTCAAGAAGTTCCCTCACCAGGAACCTTATGAGATGTCACTTTCCGTAGGTACCATAGCAACAGTCTGAATGAAGGTTGCACTCACCATTTGTATATAAAACATCAGTGCGGAGTGAATTCACTTTAACCATTTAAGACACATCCAGTTTATCTTCTGAAGCTCTGGATGGAAATGGAAACTGGCTCCCTCTTAAACCACCAAGTTTTTGTTTTGTTTTGTTTGTTTTTGTTTAGAGAAAGAAAAAATTTATTGAGGAGAAAAGAAACAGAAATCAGCTGTCAAACTTCTGTATGTAGCTCATCAGTGGCATAGGGTGATGTGACATACGAAATGATCAACGGCAGTGCTTCAGAAACAACCTGTGCTAAGAAATGTAGGCGAGAAAGGACATCTCTTAAGCAAAAGAATTCTGAGATTAAAAATAATAACAGCACCTCTTGTTTTAGGCTCTGATTCACTGTCTCATTTGACCAATCAGTCCTGTAATTGTTTCCGAAGCAGACATTACCATCACCACCCCCATTATAAGTGGAAAAAAGTAAAGCTAAGGAACTAGTTAAACAGTAGAGCTCGAATCCATTGCACTCCTTGTCAGATTCTCTGACCACAACATCACAATAAACTCTAACCAAAACCACAACCTCGCCCCCATTCAAAACTTCCTCTGCTGTTCACTTTAGGAATAAAGTGAAGTGCAACAGTAAAACCTCTGGAGGTTCTGCTTCACTTAACCACATTTTCTCACCCAAACTCCTTGCAGTCTCCTCTCCCCCTCCCAGCCTGCCAAGAGAAGTTGGAAAGTGAAGACTGCAATGCCATTTTTAGAAAACTTGTGGTCTGTGAGGAACTCCATAGTTTTTGTGGTATCACACACAACCCCCATGGCTAATGTAAGAATTTGAATATTTCAAAGCTGCATGCAGAAATAGTTATAGAACTTGGAGAATGTTAAAGAATTCTTGTCCACATTCCCATCTTCTTACACACCTCATTTAAGGGATGCTGGGTAGTAAAGTATATTTGAAGCGGTAAGAATCTATACCCCTAAATCAATATTTGTATACCAGCTTCACCTCAGCAAAGTATATATATATATATATATATAAATTTTAAATAAAATATATTTATGACCATAAAGATTAAAACTACTTTAAAAATTAGTTATGAAAAAAAGGGACGCTCACCCAGCTTCTCCTGAAACACTTCCAACAGCAGGAAGATCAAGACCTCCCAAACACCATATTTCATCTGAGAACAGCTATCCTTGCAGGATTTATATAACAACACATGTATAACTAAAGAATATCAGATCTGTGTCCAAGGGCTCATGGTTCCTTGCAGTGAAATTTAGATTAAAAAGCTATTATACCTATGTTTTTAAGCTTCCAAGTTCAAGTTTAATGTAATTTAATTTTAAGTTTAATTCAATTCCAATCAATGTACAATTTGGTAATGGGTATAGGAAAATTCAAGAACTCACTTACCCTTGACCTGAATTTCACTAACAAAGAGCCTATGGAATAATGATGCAGACAAAGATAGAATCCAAGAGATCTGGATAAAGTTTAATAAATTGATATATAAGTTATTCTGACATACCAAAAGTGCTGGGAAAATGTTTCTTATTGTTAAGACCATCATAATCTCCATCATCTATAGACCTTGAAAAGTTCAGCAAAAGAAATAGTTTTAATGTTTTATTTTAATTGATTGCTGTCTTTTACACATTCCTTGTCTAAATACAACAGGTTTTCTAATTCACTTTACAACTTTGCCAGAGATTAACCAATAAAATCACCAGTCTTTCAATAGTCATAATTTGCATTTTCCTTCTAAAAGAAAGGCGTTTTCATGCTCAGCCTTCTGAGAACCCTTCAGTTCACACAAGATTCCAAGATCGCCTATAAAATTCTCCACTTCCTGACAGGTAGCCTCTCAGAGTGGAAGTCTAGAATGTCTCAGTCTTGGCTGCTCTATTTCCTCTTGGCATTTCATGTGCCTTTATACATATTTATTCTAGTCTTTCCTGGATATCAAGCCTATTCTCCTTAATCAAAAATTGGAAGCAAATAAGAGTAGAATAGCTCTACTTTGTCTCTGTCATATAAATATTACATTAGGTACCCCAGCAGTTATTAAAGTTTTTCTTTATCTCTTTGTTCTCAACACAACTTAAATATGTACTTACTTATACACACATAGGTTTGGGGCCTTGGTTGTCTTCACATACTTCACATCTTCACACCACCCTTTTACTTTAGATACACTATTTCTTTAAGAATTATTTATTTATGCATACAAGATCTGGAGTATAGGCCAGAGGTGTGTGTGGGGGCGGGGGAGGGCGGGGTAGGGGTGAGAGGATTCACCTGAAATAGAGTGGGGAGCAGAACAGGCAGATAGAAATACACTGCTGAGAGAAGCAGCGGGTAGGTCAGGAGAGGTCTTTCAGGCCATTTACATACACTGTTTTTAAAGGGAATACCTCTTTATCCTTACTCTTGGTTGCATGAACTCTTTGGAAAGCTCCAAGTGATATTAAGCCATTTGGTTTCATTTTGTTTATAATAGTTCTCTATTCTTCTTACCTAAACTGACATCATCTTTTATGTGCATCTTGTTTTTTTGGTAAATTGCCCATGTCTCAGAACTTATCCTCCCTCTTGAAAGGTTTATCACTTTTTCAAGAAATTTTTAAGGAATTTTTTTCTGGAGTTTTTTTAAAGTATGCTTTCTTTGAAATCTAGCAAACCGCACCCAAGAGTCTTCTAGGAATATTATGTTACATTAGCACATTCTTTCTTTCAGGGTTACCATTATTTGCATATCATGAAGCAGCTCTGCATTATTGACAATACGTAAATTCAAATAAGAAGTTCTATTATTGTCCTTTTAGACTCAAAACAACAATCTCAGCAAAGCTACTCATGAGGTTATAAGATACTCAGGGGTTTTTTTTTCTTAGAAGATTTTTATTTATTCTACAGAACTGGGTGGGATACAGTGGCAGTGAGAGGATTCACCAGAGACAGAGTGGGGAGCAGAACAGGCAGATCAACAAAGTACACTGCTGAGGGGAGCAGCGGGCAGGTCAGGAGCGGTCACCTCCAGGGCGGGAATCGAACTCGCACTAAAACGGCCCTACCAGCTTTGCAGTGCTGTGCTCCAACCTACTGTGCCACCAGGGAGGGCCCTAGATACTCAGTTTCTAGGAAAATAAATTTGAAAACATTTGACTAACTGACTCGACCTAACTCACTAGGTTCTTTGTAAATATCTGATTGATTCTAAAATCAACTTCCATCTAATTCCCCTCCTCCTATACTCTTTAAGTGATCTGCCCTTAGTATCCTTTTTCTTTTCAAAAAACTCTTTCCTCAGGTACTCTGATGTTGTCTCCTGGCATCAGCTGTCCCTTCCAAAACTCCAAACTCTCTGTCTCTCGCTCTCCTCCTCTCGCTCTCCTCCTCTGATCTCCCACCATCCAGCACTTCAGCTGCCTAGAAGATAACTCCACCTGGTTTTCCAAAGACAGCTCAAACTTGGTAGGAATCCACTATCTTCCCTCCCAAATGCATCCTTGCTTCTCCTGAATTTCCTGTTTCTGTGAGGGATTCTGCTTTCCTCTCAGTAAAGAGCTGAGGACTCCCACTGGTCTCTTTTCTCTCTGCATCCCTATGTCATCAGTTGCCGAGCACTGCCAATTTTAACTCCCTGGTATCTGTGACATACATACCCATTACTACTTCTTAATCCAACTGTCTAGGTCTCCTGTATGAATTCTACTCTAATTTCCCCCAGCTCTCCTCCTTCAGTCTCTGCCAGACAATGAAGCTACATTAAACTTCTTAAAACACGTTTTTAACGCTATCATTCCTTTTTGCTGAAAATCTTTCATTGTTCCCTATTTCACTGCACACATGAATTCCAAACCCAGTGTTCTGCCACTCAACATTCTTACTGAGGATCTATCCTCATCCTCTTATCTTATTTTCCACTATTTCTTATATTGCAACTTAGACTCTAGACTTACTGATCCAAATAATGTCCCAATTTTCTATATCCAGAATTTGTTTACACTCTGTCTTTGACTTGAATGTCCTTTCTTCCTACTCCCAGTTCCCAAGCAACTATTCAAAATATTCTATAAGATGCCACTTCAAAGCCTCTCCTTAAATAGAGGTAATAGATGTTTGATAGATGGATGGAGTCAACAAAACTAAAAAGCCTCTCCCAACCATATCAACTAGATCTCTCCGAGTCTCCCTTCAACTCTCATACTACATCATTTGTGCCTTTACAATAACATTTAGCACTTTATTTCAGTTTCTAGTTACAAGTGATTTTCTTTATGAGAATGTAAACTCCTTCATAAATGTATCTACTTTTGAATAATTTTTAAACATTGTGTAACTCCTAACATCATGTCCAATGTAGCATTTGTACATAGTACCTAAATATTAGATAAATTAATATTAAATAGCGAAGGCTCAATCCTGCCTTCTTGACAGATTCAGGCATGTTAGAATATTAGCTGATTATTAATAATATCTCTAGAATACTCACACTCCTAAGTATTGTGTCTACTTTTATCAAGTATGTAACTGCAAAATTAATGATTGTATCATAGTCACAATAGTTCATTGCTACACAGGTAAATAATTTTTTTCAAAATAATTAGGAGATAGTCTTCCACAGAATTGGAATTTGTGGATGGATGTAAGCTGTTAAAATATTCCAAATAGGCTAAAAATCTAGGCAACTGTTCACTGAAATAAAACAGTTGTTTTATTTGCTGTACACTGAAGAAGTAAACAGCAATATAAGTTATGCATTGTGGCTAAGACTAACTAATAGCAGATATGTGAAATGATAACAGGTGTCCATAGAGATGATTAAGCTTCTGAGGAAATTTTGGAAAGATGGCCTATCAGATCCATTTGGTCAAACTAACTTGGAAGGAATGAAGTGGCTAAGCAGTTTCTTGTACACTGATAATAAAGCCTGGCACACAATTTAAGGTTGACTTAAAAGTTTATTCTGGTGGTGCAGGGAGTGAAAGTCATTTAAGAAGCTAACGTCACTTCAGTATGAGTTCCACCCCGCCTGCCACAGAGGTGCTGTGCTCCACATGGCGCCGCAGACCTCTCCTGACCCGCCCGCTGCTCCCCTCAGCAGTGTACTTCATCAGTCGGCCTGTTCTGCTCCCCACTCTGTCTCTGGTGAAGCCTCTCACTGCCCTGCACCTCTGGCCTGTACCCCAGTTCTGTATGCATAAATAATCTTAAAAAAAAAAAAGTTTATTCTGTCATAAAGAAGTGAAATTATTACCATATTATTCTTCGGTCATGCTCATAGATCTATGAAATTTGACAAAAGGATTACTTACTGTTGATAAATATCTTATGAGGAAAATGCACTCCTATCTTAATATCAACCCTCCGCCATTACAAAATTACCTTCTTAACTACCTAGGCCGATATGAGAAAGGCATCTCTCTACTGCTGACAAGCAAAATACTGGTATTCTTTAGCAACCGTCTATAAGCTTCTTGTTGCCAAAACACTTCAGATGCCTGTCTCTGCCCATGGCTTTACCTTATTACTAACCCCAAGATGAAGCCAGTTCAAACAGGCTGTCTGCAGGGTGGGGACTCGTTGCTGGCTTTAGCATCCCTGACACCCATGCACAATGTCCTCATTGGAAGGCTGTCCATGGAGAAGAGGCAGCCGGCTACACACAGCGGGTGGGAGAGCAAAGATGGACTCTATCACAAGGCCTGCTCCGGTTGCTGGCTGTGTGGGTTTTGCCTCCAGGCCATAGTATTCATGATAGAGAGGACAATGAGGGAAACTGTGAAAAGTTGGACTAATTTCCCAGTCAGGGAAATGGTAAAGTAAATTGTCTATGGTGTGGAGGCTGAACTCAGATTGCCTGAGGTTCAATTCCTGGTTCTGCCACTTATTAGTTGCAAGAACCTGGATTAGCCAGTTAAGCTCCCTAAATTCCCTTTTCCTCTTCTGTAAAATAAAACTTTTACTATATCTCTTTGTTATTATGACTACTAAGCAAAATAGTATGATATCTCTTTGTTATTATGACTATTAGGTGAAAAGAGTACCTGGAAAATATTTACCAAAGTGTTTAACACAATAAATTTAAAATATTACTAATATTTGCTCAGTAACAGCCTGTAGATATTATGGAGAATTAGCTTACATAGGTTTTCAGTGTTTGCTTTTTCAAAGATTTATTTATTTATGCATACAAGAGCTGGGGTACAGGCAGTGGTGCAGGGGTGGTAAGAGGATTCACCAGAGACAGAGTGGGGAGCCGAACAGGCAGATCTGCTGAAATGCACTACTGAGGGGAGCAGCGGAGGGTCAAGAGAGGCAGGAGAGGTCTGCTGCACCATGTGGGTCACCTCCCTTTCTTGGAATGAATTCAGGCTGCAGTGGCTGTGAATAGCTTCATAGTGTTGTGATAAAACTTGTTAAGCCTGCAAGGAGGGCGCAGTTTTCACAGTTTTTGTTCCTAATCAGCAAATGTCATCCAAAGAAAAGTGATTTTGAAGACCCATGCTTGCTGCTGGGCTATTTTTTTTTTCAATACCTTATGAAATTTAAAAAATAATATGGATGAAGTCATGTCTTCTTTTACCCAAGGGAGACATGACACAGAGCTGAAGAGCAACGTGTTGTTTTTACTCAACAAATGTACCTGAACTTACACATCAAACAGGAGTTGTTATCTTCAAAGGAGGTCACATCAGGAAACCATGTACTTATTTCAATAATGCTGCCAAATATTTTTGGAAGTCTTCCTTCTAAATTACCTTCTGTGCCTGATTCAAGTTCTTTTAGCTATCTCCATTGTCCCCCACCTTTGGGAGTTTTCAATTTTGAAAGCAGATATAAAGCCAACTCTTACAAATAAGATGGAGGGCAATGTCACCACAAAGAGAGGCTTTTTGTAGAGTTTATAAAATGAGTTCCAAACAAAGAGTCACTAAAGCTTTTCACAAATGAAAGTATCATCGGAATTAGTGTATTGCTTTCTGCATGATTAACAGGTTATATGTTTGCTTTGTTAAAAAAAAATAAGAGCACTACATGTTAAACACATTTCTATGAACTTTTTATATAAACTAACTCATTTAACTTTATACCTTATGACGTAGATACCCTTTTTATCCCCATTTTACAAATGAGGTAGGTCATTGAGACACAGGCAGTTAAGAATTTTTTTTAAAGTTTTATGTATTTATTCATACAAGAACTGAAGTATAGTTTAGAGGTGTGAGTGGGGGTGAAAAGATTCACCAGATACAAAGTGGGGTGCAGAACAGGCAGGACTGAAATAAACTTCTAAAGGGGGCAGTGGGAGAGACAGGAGAGGTCTGCTGTGCCATGTGGGTCAGCTCCTTGGCTGAGGATAACTCGTGCTGCAATGCCTGCGGAGAGCTTCATAGCACAGCAACGTAACCCCTTGCACCACCAAGGACGCCCCACAGTTAAGGACACAGTAAGTGGTAGAGTCAGAAATGGAACCCACACTGTCTGTATAATGTAAATATGGTATTTTCTAAAAAGTACTGCTACTGTGCATTAATCATTATGCGCTGAGATTTTGGGTTTTTGAGGTGATTTTATTTAAACTTAGAGATAGATATCATGTCTCTCTATAAATTAGTTTAGCCCCAGTTAAAAGCCCTTTTAGTGTTAACAAGGGTTAGGTGACCCTCTTTTGCTCCATCTTCCCATAGCAAGTTATACATTAACATACTGGCTGACTGTTGTTCCTGAAGCTCTGTAGGCTATTTTCCCACCTAAACAGACCTTTTACCCAGTAATTCTTCAGCTTCATGCCAGAAACAGTCTCTCTTCTCAAAATGTTTCCTCATGCCTGTTTCAAAATTCCCTCCTTAAATAAATTCAGTTTTTCCTCTGTATCACTTAGTAGTTCAATCTTACAAGACACGTCCAGTTGTTGAGAAGGGGAGTTGGGGAGGAGGGGGGAAAGATGCTAAAATATTTTTAAGTTCTCTTTGAAAAAGCATATTTTATACTTTCTGTCAGCAAAAGACCTTGAAAATCTCTTTTTGCTCTCCTTTGCTTTGAAATATGAGTTTCCAACGCAACTTCATACAATGCCAAGAGCATATCCCTGGCCAGTCATTCGTTGATGACAGCAACCCCAGGAAAACATATTTGAAAAAAATAAATTATTCTGGAACTTTTTCATTTCAGGATAAAAGAAAAATACAGGAAGAAATCTCAGAGAAACGTTTGAAAATAGAGGAAGAAAAACTAAAGCATCAGCATTTGAAGGTAACATGATTTTAATTTCATTTCAATGATTTTGTATTAAAATATTCTAATGGCACTCAAATTTCAGTAGTCAAGATTATTCAGAGTGGAAAACACTAGTAATTCTACTAATACCCAAATAACCATTGAAGAGGCCAACAGCAAGTAATGTTTGCCTATGAGATGAATACTACCTGACAAAGATGGAACGTGGAAATTTGGTTTTCTTACTTTTACCCTTTCTTCTTGAATTTCCTCATTTTCTTGGGTAACCTTGAGAGCTCAGCGTTGACAATTTGGCCCTGAATACAGTCTTGCTTAACATCCCTAGGGAGCAGATCCAGCTAGGAAGTCCCTTGTGAAATCAATGAAAAGGGCAGCCTTTCCCCAGGGCGCAGAGCAGACACCGTCAGCCTGGTCAAGGATGTGTGTATTTAAAAGCGCAGTGCAATGAATCCAATGTTGTTTGAGTGTGTTTTGGGTTTTGTTTCATTCTGTTTCGACAGAACATGAGATCATAACCAGAAATAAACCTCCATTTTTAAAATCAGACTTTACATCTTTCACGGGTGTGGTCATTTTGTAATTAAAGCACATTGAGTTTCAACATTTTATTGCGTAGCTTAGTCACAGGATGCAACCAAATGACAAACAGGAGCGCCTTGTGAACAGGCCCAAGCAGGAAACTACTTATCTGGCCAGGCTGCTATCAATAGATTTTATGAATCCTTCAATGAAACAATGCCCTGTGTTTCTGGGGTCTATAAACCTAATGTGCCTAATTCAGCAAAATCCTTCTATCTGATGAATCAAGTATCCACCTCTGAAAACACATAATTTAAGATTCCAATCAGCCTCAGTTCTCTGGATTCTGTTTGCTTCTTTGCTGCTATTTAAATGGCCATTTCCGATGTTGTATGGAAAGCGTCAAAGCACAGTTAGCCTGCTGTCCTCACAGATGTCATACTGAATTTTCGTAAGTAGTTAACAGAGCCAGGAAATGTATGTGGACTCCCAGAAGAAAATCAAAGAAATGATAACAGATTTTACTAAGTTTGTCAGGCAAATGTCAACACTACACTACAGAAACCTGCAACTCGAATGAAGTCAAAGCCAGTTTTTGAGATAGGCTATTTCTAATTCCATAACCAGTACTTCTACCCTCCCTATTTCCCATCCTCTCCCTTCCCTGCTTCCCTTTCACATATCTTCCTCCCTTTTTCTTTTTTTCACACACAATTTATACACAAGTTGGGTCTCAGAACAATAAAGTTCTGCTTCTGAGTTCTCAAGCATAAGTAAGAAAGGTCATCCGGCCCTCCCTGGTGGCGCAGCGGGTTAAAGCACAGCACGGAGAATCTAAAGCCGCTTCCACATGAGTTCGATTCCCGCCTGCCCCAGAGGTGGCCACA
>NW_004567127.1:14621402-14635808 GCF_000260355.1 Condylura cristata | reverse complement strand
TCTGGCCTGTACCCCAGTTCTGTATGCACAAATAAATAAAATCTTAAAAAAAGAAAAAAGAAATGTCATCCTTCCAGAATGGGTAGTTAAACAATAGCAGAGTTCACAGTCAAACAGTTTATTTTTTTAAAGATTTATTTTTATTTATGCATACAAAAACTCAGGGGTAGGCCAGAGCGGGCAGAATGAGGGGATTCACCAGAGACAGAATGGAGAGCAGGACAGGTAGAGCTACTGAAATACACTGCTGAGGGGAGCAGTGGGGAGACAGGAAAGGTCTGCTGCTCCATGTGGGTCGGCTCCCTCGTGGGAGATCGAACTCAGGCCACAGTGGCTGGTGATAGCTTGATAGCACTGAGATTTTAACCCCTGTGCGACCAGGGAGGCCCAGAAGAGTTTAAATAGCATCTAAGATCATCCTAGGAAGAAAATTTCACAAGGAAAACTTTGGCTCATTGAAAGGTCCGTTTCTGAAGTGAGACCTCATTTCCACACTTGCCAAATGCAGTCCAAAAAGTAAGATGATATTGTCTTCTGGCACCCAGGAGACCTCCTCTAACTCTGTCCAATCAAAACATTTGTTATGCTTCAGACTGCTGTCCAGATGTGTGGGTTGTGTACTGAACAAAGATGCCTGAGAGAGGGGTGCAAAAATCTTGCCCTTACTGCCTTGGAAGCACATACCATGGTATAAGGCTGCTTCACACTGGAGAATAAAGTTTCTTTTTCTCTGCAAAAAGGTGTTATCCACCTTCCTAGCTGTGCACTGGGCCAAAGGGGTGTGATGGGGGAAAGGTACCAATTCCTAATTTGCATATTCATGCCATAGCGACTAGCTGTGACCCTGGCTGGTTGTACCCCTTCAACCTGCAAACTAGTGCGAAATTCAGAATTAGTGAATTCAAAGCCAAGTAAATGATTTTTTAAAAATATACTATAAGCAGTAATTCTTTGGGAGAAGTTTTAAGCTGAGTCTTAACAATCAATGATTTATAGTTATACATTTAAAGGAATAGAGACTGCAGGTCAATAAATATTAAGTATCTATTATATGCAATGCAATAATGAATTAAGAACATAAAGTTTGATGTGTGCCCTTAGCATGGTAACTGAAACACAAGCTCACACGGACATTTAGAGGGTGATGAACACTATACAAGGTTTTCACTGCAAAGAAAATTGAGAAAAAGTAGCTATTTTAGTAGAGCTCGTTCTTCCAAGCTTTTAAGAAAATGGTTGACTGCACCAAACAGCAACTACTCATAGTTACAAAACAGTTCAAAAATGTGCATTATTTTAAAAATCAATTCCACACTTCTGTTCACCTTCCTCCTCCTCACCACTTTCCCAGCTGCAAACTAGTTCATTACACTTTTATTATCCACTTTAAATAACATAATGCAAACATTTACAAGTGTTCTTTCTGTATCAATAGTGCATACATTTTAAAATTTGTATAGGACAGGCTCATATTCTTTAGTTACAGAACCTGACACTCCTAGGGCTGAGATGCTGGAAAAAGAGTTCCCAAAATAGTATTAGTATCCTAATATTCAAACATGTCTGAGATTTGTGCTCTATGGATTTCCTTGCCTAGTAACATGACTATTATATGTTGTCACCAAGAAACACAAAATTCACTCAAACTAGAAAAAATTTTCTTTCCTGCAAGTCCATTTAATTCAAGGTGTGAAAAATTAACTTTTTCTTAAAATGTACTTTAACTGGTATATGGAAGATACAAGTGTTTCAGGAAAACCCTTCCCTAAAAACAACCAAAAACTCTTATTACCCACATGTCACTTACATCTTAACAAGATTTTTAAGTATTTGTGAAATAGATTCTATTATATTCACTAGCCACACTAAATAAAGTACAAGTCTCAGGTCTGGTATGATAATACACACTTGCATATGTATGAACTTCTACATCTAAAACATATACAGTATTAAGACAATGTTACACCTCAATAAACATAAGTTTAACAAAAAAAAATCACAAGTGTACACTGTGAACTGTGTCTTGATTACTATATATGGTTGAACATACAATTTTTTTGCACATCCAAATTCTATATTTTATATCTAGATGCAAAGAGTTCTCTCCTGGACTTCAGCAACAATTTGTGAATTATGAACAAAGTTCTATAAGGCTAAAATTAAAATATTTCTATTCCTACTGGACGAAATCCAAAGACCCTACACACCCCCTGATCACTTCACCTTATCACTTGAGTCCTCTGCCCTCTGTTCCTAGGATGTAAAACCATTCCAGCTAGTGTCCTACAATGATATAGACATAAATGACTGGAACTACCCTGGGAGGTAGTTTGTAAGGACTGTAATTTACTTTGATAGTTCCCATCTGTCTTCTTGGCTGTGATTATCATCAGATTCCATCAAATAAAAAAATAAATTAAAATCAAGGTGAATTCTTAAAATGCTGATGTACCTAGATTTTATTGGCATCTCTAACCTCAAGAACTAAAGTTGACCTCTATGAATGATATTGACTGTACCTGTGAGAAATTATCTTTACAAACAGCTGAATAGCTGTAATTAAGGAATAAGATATAACTGTGAAGAAAGAATCACTGGTTACAAAGTGAAGCAATACAAACCACCCATATTGTGGGTGTTGTCCACCAGCAAATGCTGGTGGTTCAGAACAGGCCAGCACAAGGTGATGACAAGAGTAGGCTGTTCTTTACTCTGGTGGTTTCAGACTGTGGCCTGAGCAATTCTAGACTTCCAAGAGCCCTCCCTGTTCCAACTACAGCAGTTTCCCCCAGTGTACAAATTTAATTTCTACCTAATCTTAACTTGGAATCAGTGTAACATTTTTTAATGGCTTGAAAACCACTGCTTTCTAAAAAATAAATATTCTCTGGTAATTAGTTAGCATCATCAGCCTTATTTAATTTTCCAACTCAGATATTTATCTCCAAGGGTATTCATTATAGCATCCTTCTGAAAACGACCAAAAACATTCTGGCTTGTTCTCATTTTTGTCGCAATGTTAGAAAAATTCCAGAAAAGAAAGAAAACTTCCCATTTTTCTCTCACCATTTTAACTATTGACACATTTAATACTCTCCTCCTTTAAGTCAAAGATAGTTATCAGATGTTTCACTGTATTGCAGAATATAAATAACCAAAGAAAACAAACTGGCAAACGCAACAAAAATAATTCTTAGTGTCTGAAAAATATAGTGGTTGCCAAAGCTGGTGAGGGGGAGAGGAAAGGAAAGAATAGCAACACTGCATGGAGCATTGGTGCAGGGGGAATGAAGCTTGTGGCCACAGGGAGGGATGACAGGGGCTCCCGAAATCATATTGTCATGTAAATGATTGGCCCATCAATACCATTACAGAATAAAGGCATCCTTTTTTTTTTTCTTTTTTTTTTGCAGATGAACTAAGGCCAGAGGTGAGGGGAGGTGGGGCTTAGAGGAGCCATCCGAGACTAAGTGGGGAGCAGAACTGGCAGCTCTCCTGAAATACACTGCTGAGGGGAGCAGCAGGCAGGACACGAGAGGACGGCTCCCTCTCCGGATCTAGAACTCAGGCCACAGCAGTAGTAGTGCTGCAACTTCACTCCTAGGCCACGAATGAGGCCCAATACTTAAGCTTTACTATAAAGTGGTGGCTCAGAGCCTGACTGCGAGCTTACCTTCTCTGCGGTGCTGTGTGATTTCCACCGTGAGTTAGCAGCCTTTGGCTTCGGTTTGAAGAACTCCTTTCAGCATTTCTTGTAAGGCGTTATTAGTGGTGATAAACCTCCAGCTTCTCGCCATTTTGGACACAGGGATCCCAGGGATAACTGCTGAACAACTGCTTTGCAAAGGCAGAGAGGGACTTTACTTCAAGAAGTAAGAGAAACTCAAACAGAAAATCCCGGTACAGTTATCCGCCTTCCCTCGGCAGTTCTAATTATGCCACTTTGCTTTCGTGATCGGCCTCAGCCGGCGGCGCACACTGCCGCAAAGCAGACGCTTTTGCTGTTCTAGTTTTTTCAACTTTTGTCGTAAAAATGGAAATCCTTTCCGCGTTTGTTGCAGGCAGCAAAAACTAATCGCTATAGTTCTAGTGGTGACGAACCCTCTCGGCTTCTCACCATTTTAGACACAGGACTTTCCCAGGGAATAACTGTTGAATGAATATTTTGCAAAGTAAATTATCAAAGTGGCTGTAAGGAACTTTTCACTTTGTTAAGGGGACATTCATCTGCCAAACAAATAACAGTGAGGATCACGTGATGAGGACCCTTCCCCTATAGACAGGCAGTGTGGCGTGTGGTAACATGCTGAGCTGCCTAGCTGAAGAGTTCTCTGAGGATGAGGAGAGAAGCCTGGGGGAAGGCTGCAAAGATAGAGGTCATCATAGTGAAGAAAGGAACTAAGACCCTCCCTGGTGGCGCAACGATTGGAGCGCAGCACTGCAAGCTAGCTGCAGCAGATCCTGCCCGGGGCTGACCCACGTGGCCCGGCAGACCTCTCCTGACCCACCCGTTGCTCCCCTCAGCAGTGTACTTCATCCATCTGCCTGTTCTGCTCCCCGCTCTGTCTCTGGTGAAGCCTCTCGCCACCCCTGAGCCTCTGGCCTGTACCGCAGTTCTGTATGCATAAATAAGTCTTAAAAAATAAAAGAAAGAAGGGAATTAAACTAGACCTTGAGTATACAATAGATACATAACTGGCTCTGAAAGAGGGCCAAAAAAAAAGTCAATGTAGTGAGAGAAAATGATTTCTCTTTACTATACACACGGTTGAAATTCATTAGACTTGAAAGCAGTCATAGTTGGAAATTGGTAACTGATCTGAGAACATATCTTTGTTTCCTGGTATCAGAAAAAGGCCTTGAGGGAGAAATGGCTTCTAGATGGAATCAGCAGCAGTGGAAAAGAACAGGAAGAGATGAAGAAGCAAAATCAACAAGACCACCACCAGATTCAGCTTCTAGAACAAAGTATCCTCAGGTATGGCCCGCACAGATACTCCGTAACTACCTTTACTTTTTGACTTTGTTCCATGTTGCATGTACAAGAGTCACCCTCATTCGCTCAGGCACAATCAGATCTTCCAGTTGGAATTTGAAGAAAGGCTGAGGAAATAACAGCAGCTGCAACAACTGAAATGTTACTGTGTCATGTAGGCATTGCAGCACACGACTTATTTTTAAAATACATACTGGTGACTTACCCACAGCTCTCTGAGTTCCCTTCTTCATCTACAGAATGGTAGTAGCAGTATCAATCTTTTAAAGTGATTGAGCAGATTTTAAAATGTGTATGTTAAGCTGCTAGCGCTTCCCTGACACAAAACAGTGATCAGAGAAGAGTTCACATCCCCAACCTCACCCGCATTTAGGACAGGTCACAGTTTTAAGGGCGTTTTACACCATCATACTTCACCCAGGCCCTCCCCAGTGACCACCGTGATATTTTGGAAGAGTAGACGCTATAGGAATACTTCCCTGACATTCTCCCTCTTCTCTTTCCTCTCTGATCACCGTTGATGCCCTCTCGTCTCCAAGTCCTTTTCTTCCCATCTTCCATAGCAGGCAGCAACTTCTGATCCAACCATGATGCTTTTTAATTGCTTTGACCTAAAATGATGTGATTGACATGAAAAAATTTGAAAGTGCAAAGATAAGATGGTATTTTTAGTATTATCAAAAAATATAGATCACCTGGAAGAAAGAGATATGGGGAGTGTCAGCATCACTTTGTAACCTACATAGAAAGAAGATGGAACTTCTGGTGATGTAAATAATGACAATCATTTAAAACATGTACCTTGGAAACACAGTTAACTTTCAAAACCTCACTCCTTGCAGATTTTTATGTTTAGTGGAGATAATAAAAAAGGTCTAGAAGATAAAAACATCCAGTCATGCACCAGAGGATAAATATTGCGTGATGTATGATGGAAGAATGATGTTTTAGTGTTTAATAGGCACAGAGTTTCAGTTTGGGGTGATAAATATTTCTGGAGATGGATGGTAATAGTGGTTGCACTATATGAATGTACTTAGTGTACTGACCTGTACATTTTAAAATGTAGAAAGAAATTGCTTTTTTCCCAGTTTTATTGAAAAAAAAATTGACATGTCACTTTATAAATTTAAGATGTATAGCATGATGGTTTGATTTAAATATACTGTGAAATAATTACAACAGGCTTAGTTAACATTCATCATCTCATATTGATTTAATAAGAAGAGATTTTTTTCCTTGTGTGGTGAGAACTCTAGCTAGGTACGCTTCTTGCTAAGTCCTCTCTTAACAGTGGTAACATTAGTGTTATGTATATTTTACCACAATAAAATAAAATTTAAATTTTTAAAAGAAAAAGTATCCAGTCATGGTGTTAGGACCATATTTTATCCTTACCTTGATGTACAAACTGATTGCATCAGGCCTAAAATTGGCAAGGAAAATAGCTTCCTTTTGTCAAGCAATTTCTATTTTCCTGCATAATTGCCTGCACTTGTATATTTAATAGTGAAAATCATTGACTTCTCATGCTTATTTAGGTGGTTTTTACATAATAATTTTTTTTAAGTTACATGTGATATATTTTTACATCTACATCAGTTGTTTGCACAAAGACTTGAAATGCTTCTGCATGATAGATACAAATACTCAATAAATCAACTCTACAACTTGGGGAACCTGCTTCTGTCAAGGCCTCTCTAGCAAGAGTTTCTTACCCATGGCTGCCTTAGCTGATTACCTTCCTCATTCCTCAATGCTGAGCTGGTTATCTCTGCAGAAGTGCTACACCTAATCCCTGCTCTTGATTCCCTCAAGTCCCCTTCTGAGAGAATCTTCAAATACTAAACACCTACAAATTTCTCTGCACCTAATGATAATCAAAGTGGCAACATACAATTAAACTCCATTAGAAAGTCTGGGCAGCATTCTGAGTAATCCCAGAGAAACCTGCACCTACTGAGGACTTTCAGGTCTTTCCTGGATGTTCTAGAAGGAGCACATGAGATTCAAGGAGAATAGATAGCAGCTTGCCTAGTTAGAGCTCCTCTCTCTCTCTCTCTCTCTCTCTCTCTCTCACACACACACACACACAGAGAGAGAGAGAGAGAGAGAGAGAGAGAGAGAAACATACTGAGCCATATTACATGCAGGCACTTTATATATGTATACATCATCCCATTTAATCTACATAACCCTTCGAGGCAAGTATTATTATCTTCATCTTCTGCAGTGAGAGTAAGCAAGTCATACAAGGAAGTAACAGATCAGAGACTAAAGCATTTGACTGCACTGTGCTCCCTATTAACTAACAGCCCACAGGAATGTCTCTGGGTTGAAAACCCCTCATCTCTTAGAGGAAGTCTTTGTAGCAAGTTCTGTTCCTTGGTTCATCCTTCTCCAAACAGCTCCTACCACTCTTCTTCCATGGCCCTCTAATATCTTTGTTCATTATAAATTACATGTCTATTCAATGTGCAGTGCTGACATCTCACTACCAATTGATTTTAGATCTTCAGGATGCAAATAACCAAATGATTTTAATCCCCAGTTGTAAATAATAACAATAGGTTTCATTTTTTAAATGGCCTTATGCAATTTGCAAAGGACTTGGGCTTACATTGTCATTTATTACAGCAGCTGTAGAAAGAAAGAACACTTCATAGATGATGCAATAGATAAGGGACTTACTTAAGGTCACAGTAAAGGCTAAGACTGGGGCCTCAAAACATGTCAGATTCAATTTTCTCCTGCAATAAAATTAAAACATATATACCTGTTGGTATAATAATAGTAAAACAGCTAACAGGAAACTGCTTAGTCTAAACAATGATCTGAAAAAGATGTATTTGCAAATAGTAAAGAATTGCATCACCATGGCCCATAAAATCATGTTTATTTTGTTAAAAATGTGCAGAAAGCAAAATGTGCTAAGGTAACATTCAGAGACAAAACATGTCTATGCCTTGTCTATATTAAGCAGTCTTCACTACTGCCCAGCTCTACAGAAATTCCACAGCCAGCATAGCTTTACCTGATAACTAAGCACTTTCTTCCCAGTTAGTCCTAAAGCTGCTACATAATCAGGTACACGTTTCTAAATCCACTCTTTGCCTTAAGCAACTACTCACAGTGCTCAAGAAGCTTTTCTTAGCAGCTAAATACAGTATATTTTCCAGTTAGTTCTGAATAGCAACCAAACCAACTGATGAAGTTGAACCAGGCCAAGCCATCTTCCTTCCCTCAGCAGGGAAAGTGATTTATCACTTGACTGAGGTGCCTGCTCAAGAGTGACATTTGCCATCTGCCAGGCCTCTCAGCAAGAGGATAAGGCTTTCTTAGGAATATCAAAATAGAAATATTGCTGTTACCTCAGAGGCTGCAGCAGGGCCAGACTGTCCCCATGACGTTTCTATCTCTTCTGCCTCCACGATTTTGTATGATGAACTGAAAGGGCCAAGCCTTTGGCATTTCAGTCCCTGTCTGTCGACCATAATACTTAAGTCTGGGCACGTTTGTCTCTTCAGGCCTTGATTCCTTGTCTGTAGTAGCGGCCGCTTGACAGAGCTGCTATGTAGAAATCAGCTTTCATGTCTGACACATGGTAGATGTTCAAAAACTATTAAATACTACTCCTTATTGAGAATCAAAAATAACTCCAAGAAAGACACTGCCTAAAGCTTTATCCTCCAGTCTTTATTAGTTCGCCAAGATCACTCATTTCTTTCTGCCAACATTTCCTCATTTCTTTGAAGAAACTGAGATCACCATACAACTAAGATTCTTTCATTCGGAAATAATCTATGGATTTTTCTTTATGGCGTGAAGAGCAAAATGTTAATAATAGGGATTAATTTTTACAGAACATTTGTTATTGACCAAACACTGTGCTGAGCACATCACATACATTGTTTCATTGAATTCTCACAGCTACCTTCTGAGATAGATAGTAGTTAACAGATGAGAAAATTGACATTCATAGAGGTTAACTTCCCTTAAGTCAGACAGCTAAAAAACGGCCATTAAGAATCGAACTAAAGTACTAATCATAAGAGTGAAATTGTGATTCAAATCCTGCAGAAAAACATTAGGAAAGTTAAATTATATAAATGCTTACAGGATTTGCAGCATTTTTTATTTCCCACCGTGGTGATTTCACTCACAGGCCTCATTCTATCTAGTTGTTTATGTCAGTTTTTTACCACATTAAAAACATTCAGAGGTTGGGCCCTCCCTGGTGGCGCAGCAGGTTAAAGCACAACACTAAGAAGCTAAAGCCACTTCTGCATGAGCTCAATCCCCGGCCCCGGAGGTGACCCACTGGCGTGGCAGACCTCTCCTGACCCACCCGCTGCTCCCCTCAGCAGTGTACTTCATCAGTTGGCCTGTTCTGCTCCCCACTCTGTCTCTGGTGAATCCTCTCACTGCTCCTGTACCTCTGGCCTGTACCGCAGTTCTGTATGCATAAATAAATAAATCTTTAAATTTAAAAAAAAAACATTCAGAGATTCCCTGACTCACAGATAACCTTAAAGTAAAGCAAGTGTCCTTATTCATCCTCTCCTCTTTTCCTCCAAAGAGAAGGAAATAAGTGGGTTTCCATGTTTGTCCTTGAGTCACATGCTTAGTTTAGAAACAATATTATTGAGTATTTTGCCTGGTTTCCTGATGAATATCTTAGGAGGAAATGTTCTCAGGAGGAAAGCCATATTGGACACCTCCTTCTGAATCACTTTGTTTAAACAGAGTTTCAGTTAGCTTCACAAGTCAACCTGCTCTTACCGCGAAGCATTTTCCCGATTGTTGGTCCTGGTGCAAACCCAGCATTGACTGCTCAGTTCCAACAGCCAATGCACACATCTATAGACTCCTTTAGAAAACCCATTCTGCAACTTCCACTCTTTCCTCCATCGCAAACAACACCCCAAGATCATCAGAAGCATCCCAAGTTGCTGTGCTGTTTGTCACCTGGGCTCCCCTTCCTAGCTAACTGACCCACAATTCTCCATGACTCCCTTTGCCAGACTGCCTTCCATCACACTACCCTCCAGAGACTTGCTCCTTCTTGGGTTGTTTCCAAAGAGCTCTGACTTTAATCGGAGCATGTGGAGAGCCTGGCAGAAATGTCAGAGCATAAAATGCAAAAGGTTAACTGCCAAGGAGAATGATACTCATGCACCGTATTCCCTTTGAGAAGTATTAGCTGCTAATGATTAAACGTTCTCCAGTAAGGGTTTTCTTTTAATATTCCAAAGTACCCTGCTGACCCTCTACCCTCCCTCTGTGACCTTTCATGTGTCTCCAAATGGTTTGATATTGCCTTCTGCCTGTGTTGCGAGTGGGCAGAAATGCACATGAAGTGTTGGATTTCTTGGTGACTGTTTGTCATGAGAAAGTGGAAGAGTAGACCATGATCACAACTATAACCATCCCACAGTACTTAAAGGAAATCCCTCCACAAATGGAGAGGCATTCTAGAAAGTACATTCTGGCAATCTCCTAGCAAGTCAGGATCTATTCAGTTAACTCAAAAAATAAAGGAGGAGATTTCAGCTTTAAAAAGGAAACTAGCACATTAATGGAAAAATGTAAAGGTTGTAGGGGTTTTGTTACTGGTTATGGTTTATGAAAGGTTAGCTCATGCTTTCTATTCCATTTTAACCCACTCATAACTCACTTATCAACCTCTACCTTCATCAAGCACAGGCCATGCACGATGCATGAAAATAGCACATTCTAAATATTTCTACCTTCTTGTTCTGCCCCAAGCAGTCATATCCAGCATCATATTGAAGAGAGGTAGACAAGCTGCTCTTTCTTGAAAACATAAGACAGAACAGAAAGGAGAAACATGCAAAAAAAAAAAGGAGGAAAAAAAAACACCATTTGTTTCTTCTTCTTAAATTTGCGTTGCCTAGAAACTCAAGGAATTATTCTGATTCAATTATATGAGTTAAAATCATTCCAAGCATGTTTTTCACTCTCCATATTTGACTAATTGGTTAACCAGATTTTCAATAGTTCATCTGTTGTTATTTTTGATTTCCCAGATATTATGACTATTTTTAATTCAGGAGCCTTTCAAATTCATAAAAGGAGCTAAGTAAACTGCATTTCCATCAAAAAAGGGAAGAACTCTATCTACTCCCCACCATAGGCAAATTAAAAAAAAAAAAAAATACAATAAAATACCTATTATACCCGCGGGGATTACAATCAAGATGGGGAAAAAAAAATGTGCAAAATGGGCCCTCCCTGGTGGCACAGCGGGTTAAAGCACAGCACTGAGAATCTGAAGCCACTTCCGTATGAGTTCGATTCCCGCCTGCCCTGGAGGAGACCACATGGCGAGCCAGACCTCTCCTGGCCCGCCCGCTGCTCCCCTCAGCAGTGTACTTCGTCGATCTGCCTGTTCTGCTCCCCACTCTGTCTCTGGTGAAGCCTCTCACCGCCCCTGAGCCTCTGGCCTGTACCCCAGTTCTGTATGCACAAATAAATAAATCTTTAAAAAAAAAATGTGCAAAATGATGTAAAAATATACTTTTGTAATAATTTTTAAAAAATCAGGTTAAAAAAACATTATACACTGTTAACTAGAAGATCAATAAATGCAAATGAATTTCTTCAAAATAAAATAAAATAAAATACCTATTATAATACTTAGTACATAGTAGAAATACTTGAGGATACATTGCTCAGTAAATGAATGAATGATGAAAAAGTGAATGATTAATATGTAGGTAGATGGACAGATGGATAGATTATTTGCAAATACTACCTTTTTTAGGAGACCAACTGAAGATTAACAATGACTGTTAAACAGTGCCTAAAGTACTAGTGAATTGAAAAAGAAAGTAAAAAAGTTTTGAAATGCTTTTAAAAATAAGTACCCAGCTATCTGGGTATACCCTGATTCAAAGTCAAGGACAAAGTTAGGTGGCAATGGCATCCCTGGTTTTTGAATCAATGGTCTGCATGTTCTGACAACTCACCTTCCTCTCACCTCTCTCTCTCCTTCACATGCTCTTATCCCCTGTCCCCACCTTCCAGAGTTTCCTCTTGTTCATACCTACTAGTCTCATTTTAGCAGAAATAAGGATCAAATGGTTATCCAAAGGAAACAATCCCCCACCATAGTAGACTAGAAGGTAAATTAGATTAACCTCTGAAAGTCTTTCCCAGATCTCCTCTTCAGCAATAAGAGCTACCCTTTATGGAGAATATGTTATATACTAAGTATTATTCTGAGCATGGTAATTCTCTGAGGGAAGTCTTACTAACCCGATTTTACACATAAGAACCCCTAAGCACAGCAAACTGTAACTCCAGGAATTGATCAGCCATGAGTCACATATAGATCTTTCTGACTCCAGAATCTTCCACCATGCCTCCCCTGCTTATGCTTGATTCAGTTCACTAAAAGTTGATGGAGACTCTTCCACATGTGAGTAAATCTTTGGTCTTCTAGAGGAGAGTTGAGAATGATAAGCTCCCCACAGCAATTTTTTATTTGGGTTTATACCTCTTCAGATGCTTCAATCTCTTAAGGTGCTTTTCCATTAACTAGCTCATTCAAAACAACATTCTTTGACTTGAAACACCAACTTAAGACCACTAGCAGAACGTCTTCCATTTTTGGCTCTAATGATGTGAGTAAAGAAGGAGCAAAGGATTGTTCATCCAAAAAGTTGGAGGGGAGCTGGTTTCAGGTATCCATTCTCTAGGTGGCTTTCATCAGACAAAGGAAGGGACTATTCTGCCACAGACACAAGGCTTCTCCATTGCTCAGTCCCCTCTTCCCATAATTAACTTCACCTGCTCAGAAAAAAAAAAAATCCACACTTGCAAGGCCTCTTTTGTCTGCCAAAGGAAAAGATCACAGAGACCACCCAAGGCTAACTGTGCCATATTGATTATTCTACATTATATTAAGGTTAGAATTTAATTTGTTGATCTTCAGATAATAGTGTTTTTTCTTGGTATTAAATGTGAACAATTAACATTAGAAAAAAGCAAGAATGAAGGGGATAGAGAGTGGACTATAAGGCAGCTGCCCTCTGATACTGCCAGGGATAGATGTTAAGGGTTACGAAGCACAAAGCCACTAAGCATTTCTGAATGTCTAGATACATCATTGAATGTTTTGTCATTTGATTATATGGTTATAAATAGTTTATTCACTGAAAATATTTTATCCCTTACAATTTTTTGCCTTACAAAAAAAATATTTCTCAAAATAGTGAATGAACACATTTGCAGTTAACTTGCTATATCTTGGCTATTTTAATCATTGAAGATCGTTTAGGAAATTCTCACCAGTGTAGAAGTCAACTTGAGTTATTATTAAATGGCTTAGCTCTTAGTTAGTGTTTGGCATGTACTACAAGGTTCTCTACAGGCCCTAATTAAAACCTTGCACCCAGCTTCTGTCTTGCCAGAACATTTGAGAAGCCCATGACTAACCAATTTACCATAGCACACCAAACTCTAGGGTGTGCATTTATTTGCATTCATTTGAAAATTACACTTGGAATTTGTACATGAAAGTGGCAGATACTCTGGAAACCAGTTTGGTTTATAATTCATGGTAAATAATATTCTTAATTTACAAATTATTATTCTGATGAAGAGGAGTTTTTTTTTCCTACTAAATAATTCTCTACTGACATTACCTTAGTTACACAGCAAATTCAAATCATCTCCCCATAAGATAACTATTAATATTTACAGGGTTATAATAGGAGATGAGACCCACCCATGCAAAAGCTGCTCCCTTATAACTATAAATTATTCAGCTTTCTAAACATCTGCTCTGTTCCCAATTACAAGAACAGCCTGAAACTTGCTCAGTGTCACTGTTCAGCTAACTTCTGCCTGTAGTTATCTTACTGCTGCTGTGCTGTGTTCCTCCTCCTATTCTAAATGTTCAGGATTACAGGCAGTTGATCTGGCTCAGGGCACACTTGGAGTTTGCTGTCTGCCAAATGCCCTTTAATTCTCTGGCAGGCTTACCCACAGCATGTGACTGCTCTGGTGGGTTAGAGCTCCTCATACACATGCCCTTTGGCAAATGCTGATTATAAGGCAACTTTTGTCCAATGTCTCAGCATAGAAATATTCTTCATCCTTATTTTACATACTTTTATTTAAAATTTGATGAATAAGACATAGTGTAAGTACTCAATAACAGTTTGTTAAACATTTGATAAAATCTCAGGCACTAACTTTCAAAATAAAATCAACAGTCTACTTTCTACTAGTCTACATAGTCTCATTTTGACACTACCATTGACCAAATTATCTATAAAAATAAAATATCCTTATCTGTTGACACAACAGTAGTGATTCTTCTTCCCATAGTGTGTGTGTGTGTGTGTATATATATGTATATATACATGTGTATATATACA
>NW_004567127.1:14578782-14621302 GCF_000260355.1 Condylura cristata | reverse complement strand
TATATATATATATATAACTCACTGCAGTTGATATTACCTGATTGAAGTCATCAAATAGGTGCAGTGAATCACATCAACTACACTGTCAGAAGAGTTATGATTAAAATATAAAAGCAAAGACCTTTTTTTTCACTTCAAACCTCAGTTATTCAATATTATCTAGCTAATAACAATGCAAACCATGTTAGACTTGATATATCATTTAGAAACATGTAAACTCCTTACCCACTGGGAGCAAAGACTAATTCATTTTTTATTTTTACTGGATAACTACCTGAAATGCAAGACACAAATGAGTAATTCTGCAAATCAATAAAAACAAAATGATGTAGAAACCTCATAAAATCATTCATATTAAGATGCAGTCCTTATAAGGTTATAGAATAGCTAGCATACTAGGTTTTGATGCTGTATAACAACAGTGGCTTAAACAACATTTTAAAAGTTCATTTCTCTCCCACACATAAAAATTCTAACTGGGCTTCTGGGTTGTTTCCATAGCTTACCTATTATAAATAGTGCTGTAATTAACATAGGGGTGAAGTTGTCCTTTTTTTTTTTTTTTTAAAGATTTATTTATTTGTGCATACAGAACTGGGGTACAGGCCAGAGGCTCAGGGGCGGCGAGAGGCTTCACCAGAGACAGAGTGGGGAACAGAACAGGCAGATCGACGAAGTACACTGCTGAGGGGAGCAGCGGGCGGGCCAGGAGAGGTCTGCCACGCCATGTGGTCACCTCCGGGGCAGGCGGGAATCGAACTCATGCGGAAGCAGCTTTAGATTCTCAGTGCTGTGCTTTAACCCGCTGCGCCACCAGGGAGGGCCCGAAGTTGTCCTTTTGAATGAATGTTTTTGAGTCCTTTGGGTAAATACCTAGGAGTGGAATTACTGGGTCATATGGAAGCTCCAATTTTAGCAGTTTGAGGAACCTCCAATTAGATGACCAGATTAAGAAGATGTGGTACACATACACACAATGGCATATTACTCAGCAATCAAAAAAAAGATAAACTTGCCATTTGCAGCAACAGGGATTATGCTCAGTGAAATAAGCCAGAAAAAAAAAAAACAGATGTTTTCATTCTTAGGAGGAATGTAAAGGATCCAAATAAGGGATGGGGGTGGGGTGGGGAGGAAGAAAAGAAATTATAATAAAGTAAATATCAAAATTAACAGACAACTATAAACCAGAGACATTCTGTGGGGTGGGGGTGGGGGTGGAGTAGGATCAAAACGGGTGGGAAAAGCACAAAGAACTTAGGTGATGGGTGATGGCACACAGGGAAACAAGTGGTGGAAAAAGGAAACACTGTATAAAAATGAAAAATGATGTTAATATATATAAATATATATATATAATATATATAATATGTATATATTTAACATCATAGATAGATAGATAGAGATAGAGATAATAAAAATTTAAAAAGAAAAAGAAAAGAAACCCCAACTGGGAAAACTTCCAGCACAAGGGAGCAGCAACATCACTTGAGCTGTCAAGAGACCCTGTGCCTTTGGGTCTGTTGCTTTGTAGCCCCTGAGTGACACCCTAGGCAATTTGGTCAGATAGTTCACCTCCATCACATCTGCGTCCCAATTTAGGAAGGAGAAGTAAATGAAAAGCAAATAGCCCCATTTTATGGTTATTGCCTGAAAATTGCAGTGGTCACTTCTAGCAATATCTTACTGGCCAGAATTTCATCACATGGCATCATTTCAATGCAGTGGAGTCAGATAAACATAGACTATAGCAGGGTGGCCAGGGAGACACATCTAACTTGTGTTACTATAAAGAACAGGAGGAATGGTTTTGGGGGCATTAGCAGATTGTCAAAATGGATTGGCATACTTTTCCATTTATTAAACAGACAACACTCATCAAATAAATAAGTTATATTAAATAGATTATCATCCCTACAAATATTATGAAAATTCTAATAATACTGGAACACTTTGGGATTTCAGTCTCAAGCAGTATTTAAGGACAGAGGGGCCTCTGAAGCTATGTTAGCACCGTGCTTGCTCTAAAATCATTTTTATTATACTTGAAGTTCAAATCCCCAAAGGGACCAGATAGGATTTCACTATCACTGAAGTTCAGAGATAACTTCCCTCCCCCTAGCCTACTCGGAAGAAAAAGAGGTTACTCCGTGTTATTGAGAAACACCTCTATGTCGAACCCAGTGCTAGAGGCTTACAAACATTATCTCACCTACCTTCTCAAAGGCAGCCCTTTGTGAATAATAGTCTTCTTCCCCAGCTAAGAAAACTGATGCAGTAATTAAGCCAAGTGTGTTGGCTTCTGTTTAGACTCACTTTCTGTTTCCATGGGTATAGTCTGAAGGGAAAAGTAGACAATCACGCAAAAACTCCTAAAATCAAGGTAAACCACAATCTGCCTCCTGTCCCCCTAAGATTCAGAAAGGGAATATCTAACCCGAGAAAAGAATCAAGGGTTACAATTGCTCACCTTGCCAGGGTGAATTCAACTCTAAAGAATGTTAGGAGAGAAATATAACCTTTATATGTGATGACTCAGCACTTTCGTGTGTTGATCCAGTTTCTTTTAGAAACTGGATCCTTCTTTGTCTAACTGGAGGTGGGAGGGGGATCATGCTTCTACCACTTCCCATCAGTGTGTCTGCATTGGGTGCCATCCCAGAGCAGCGGACCCTGTCTTGGGTGTAGTCCTCGCTTATAATTAGAGTTTAGGCTACCAAGACATGAGTCATTCATCACTCCTTTCAAAGCCAGTCATAAATTCATTTCAAACATAGCATTGGGGATTACATTCAAGCTGCAGTATTATAATCAAGTTGCATTAGCCAGCTTTATACTTAAGACCTAAAGCCTCCATTACTCTCAACAGTCCACATACAAGCAAAGAAAGTTTCACTATAAAGTGGCACTTGCTTAGGAACTCCTCATTCTTAAAAAGAAACTGTTCTAAGAACTCCTACCAAAAGCCAAACTCAAGCAGCCAAAACAAAAAATAAATAATAATAATAATAAAATTTTCACTTTAATCCTGGTGAGGATGACCATCCAATAGAAAGAGAAATTCCCAGTCGAACAAAATCACTATAAGTTAGAAATATTACCTTTCTGTGTAATGAATCAGCACCTTGACATGTTGATGGGCCCCTGCAAGGCTTTCAATCTTCACTGTCTTTATTATTAGAAAGGAAGAAATGATAGTGGGCAAATAATGTTGTTTCTCAGTTCCTAAGAACCCGTTTTGAAAAGTTTTGTTCCCATGGTAGCTAATTAGAAGGGAGTTCAAAGCTTAGGCTCTGTCACAGGGACTGGATTTCAAAGTCTGTCTCTCCAGAAGCTACTCGTCCACCTCCAGGCCAGGTGCCTTTCCAGGTGGGCACCCAATCATCTGTCCAGTGGAACTGGTAACAGTCCTCACGGGGGCTGTTGTGAGAATGCATTCGTCTAACGCCCGTGTAGGGTCAAAGCTTAGTATGTGTGAAATGTTATAGTTGTGACAGTGAAGTGCTACAAAGTAGGACATACACTTTTAATTTTTCTTTTTGTCCTGAGTTCTGGTCTGTTTAGCTCTTATTGGCAAAATCAGGTTGTTAGTCCTTGTTAACTCCACCCAAAACTGAAAGAGATAAATGGACCCTTACCAGCAGAAAAATTGCCTTCTAAAATAACCCCTTTTGGTGTATCCAGCGTTTATGTGCTGCTGTCCTTTTACTAAGACAAAAAAAAAATTGCATGTTGAAATTGGAGACATTATCTCGTGACGATTAAGAGAGGTTATTACTAGAACAGTACATGAAATGAAAGCTACCTGTTTTCACCTAGGGAATACTGGAAAATAGCCTCCTTTCCCCCAGCAAATAGGCAAGGAGAAGAAAGATTCCAATAATGGATAGCATTACAAATCCTTTTCCATGTACGCTGCTTATCTAAATTGGCACAGGATGCCTGCACACCATCTCTCCAAAATTGTGAGAACTACCAACCCATCCCTCAGGCCCCACCTAACAGCCCAGGAGGCACCAAGAAAGTTATTTCTCTTTCTTGCCACCTGTTTCTCACCAAACTGAATCAGCATTTTTTAGCGCTCAATTCCCATTAGGAAAGGTAATAGCTTCTACAGATGGGCAGGCAGCGCTTATGGAAATTCTACCCCATCTGCTGAGCGATAAGCAGGTGAAGGTTAGAGAATTAGCCCCCAGCAACCTCTTCAAAAGTTTTCCAGGGAGAAAAAAATTTAGTTTTGCATGTGTATGTGAAACAAAATTGTATATCCATGCATAAATATATATATATATGTGCGTGTATAAATCTATATGGATGTGTAAACTTATGTGTGACTACATACATTTAGCCAATTTAAGTGAAGAATTGGGGAAACATATTGTATATACATAATATGTCATACTAAATGCTGCGTCTTTGTCTTCATCCAAAAACTTCAAAACAGGATTCGCTATAAACTCCTTGTTTAAGCCCTACATTTGTTTGAACTTGAAATGAGAGTAGATATCCTTTTAACTATGACCACTGTCAGAAAAAAAAAAAATGAAAATAACTCAAGAGAGAGAGAGAATTGAAGAGCAACTTAACCAGAATGATAATTTTCAATTCAAATTGGCATGATTAAATTCCACTCAACAAACAGTAAATTTAGATTCTCTATTTTAAGTGGGGGACAAAAATAATTAGAAAAAAAAGTATAAGTAGCCAAGGGATGGATACTAAAATCCTCCTTCTATAGCACGTCTCCAGCACCTGCACCAGACCAGGCAGTGCCACAGGTGCTCAGCACCTGTGCCAGCTTCATCACACTGGCACTGCTGGCTCGGGGGTCAGATAAGCACGGGGAGGTGGGGGAGGGGGGGCGGGGTGCACCATCCTGAGCAGTGAAGGATGTTGAGTAGCTTTCCTGGCCTCTACCTGCTAGATGCCAGTAATGTTCCTCGGGTTGTGACAACCAAAAATGCCTCCAGATAGTTTATATCCTGGGGGGAGGGGGGAGTGGCCGTTGAGGGGGGGAATTGAGACCCTGATAGATACACAAAGGTTTGTAGCGCCAGCAAGACACAGAGCCCATTCCGTACGGTCCGAGCAGACAAGAACGGGAGCACCCTTGAGCCTCAGTGGCTTTTTCAGGCTTCTAATGATCTTTCTATTTCATCTGTAGTGAGGCAGCCAGGTGCAGAGCAGGCTGGGAGGCCTCCGAGTCCCCGGCGAAGCTTCACTCTCTCTGGGTTTGTTCTGTTCTCTTGTGGTCTCTCTGACGCTGTCCACCACTCTTGCCGCCCTCAGTGACGCCGCCCTGACATGCTCAGTCTCTCAGCTCAGGTGCACCCACTATGCCTGCCCACCCCACATTTCAGATGTCCACCATCAGGCACGCGTGCCCTGAGCACATGCTCCCAAGCGCCTCCTGCATTCAAGGCCTGGGGAGATAGCCACTGAGGTCAATGGCTCCGAAGCCTGAGTTATCTTCATTTACCCTACAGGAGGTGGCCCTTGCAATTTTTCTTTTACATTCCTTGAAAAGAGTCAACCACCAAAATATGTGGTGCATTATCTAGCTGGAAGGTGTCAGACCTCCCTTTCCCTGCCAGGCTGCCTCGGTGCCCACTGAAAGATGAAAGAGCGTGGGGAGAAGTCAGTTTCTTGTCCTCGAAAGCTATTGCTCCGTCCCCATTACTGTCGCTGAGATTCCGATCTTTTAAAAACATTTTTCTAAAACAACAAATCTCTAACATGTACCTCTTCATGATATTTTTAGTGTCTATAAATAATATACAGCAGTATCAGATAACACATAAACATAGGATACTTAGTTTTGCATTGAGCTGGGAGTTTTAAGAAATGCTCTGTCAGTAAGCATCTCCTGTCAGAGGCTGGTGGTTCTAAGTAATTAGCACTGGCTTCCTTATTAGCCACTTTAACTGAGAGTCAGCTGTAACTGAGTGATAAAGAGCAGAAGGGGTGTTGGTTTTGTATTGGATTTCCACAAACATGTCATGAAGTGTCATTTGACTGCAAACTCGGATTAATGCAGTTTTCACAGGAACTTGAAAAGCCTTCCAAAAAATGCGTTAGCAGACACCTTGATGAGGTTAACAGACTTTAAATCTCATATTCTTACCCTGTTCACCTAGGGGCATTGATGAGAATCACATGGCATTCCCATTTTCCTTGGGTCTCTCTCTCAAGAGGGGACCAACTACAAAACCAGTGCCCCACCCCGCCCAATTTCCCTGAAAGGTCATCAGCTCTGCCCCTGTGTCTCAGGAATGGGAAAGGACACCCCAAGGGAATAATACTAATGTTTCTGATAATTTACGGTTTCTTTTATCTTTATTTTTTTCCTTTTTTTTACATTATATCTTGTTTATAATTTATTTATTTATGCATACAGAACTGGAATACAGACCAGAGATGCAGCGTGGTGAGAGGCCTCACCAGAGACAGAGTGAGGAGCAGAACAGGCCGACTGACAAAGTACACTGCTGAGGGGAGCAGCGGGTGGGTCAGGAGAGGTCTGCCACGCCATGTGTGTCACCTCCGGGGCTGGGGACCAAAGTGGCACTGAAGTGACTGTGGTCTGTATGCAGTGCTGCATCCTAACCCATTGCACCACCAGGGAGCGCCCTCTTTTATCTTTATTAGGTCTGGGTCACAAGGCACCCCTGGAGGTAACACAACAGATGTGCAGCTGAAAACTAGTCAGGATACTAACTTGGGACCCTCCCTGGTGGCACAACAGGTTAGGACGCAGAACTGCAAGCTCGCGGCAGTCGCTTCAGTATGAGTTTGAACCCCGGCCCAGGAGGTGATCCACATGACACAGCTGCTGCTCCCCTCAGCTGCATACTTTGTCAGTCTACCTGTTCCGCTCCCCACTCTGTGTCTGGTGAATCCTCTCACCGCCCTTGTACTCCAGTTCTGTATGCATAAATAAATAAATCTTAAAAAAAACAAAAGATACTAACTTGGAACGTTTACAGCAGTCAAGTTTCAGTTGTCTGTCTCTTGGTCCTCATAATTCCCTTACACTTCTTCAGGTCCTACTTATCCAGATTCCCCCCCAGAAACACATAGTAACTATAAACTGTGGCAGCTGAGACCAGTGTACTGGATTTTGTCTATTGTGCCTCTCTTCAGTCCACTCATTATAATGGCACAACTCTTCGGAGACTGTGAAATTAAACTGTTATTGTCAGCGTTAGGATGAGCAGGATTTTTACATGTTAAATAGCTATGATTATTACATCAAGTTTAATAATTATGACTAAGTTATTCACTGGCTGGAAAAACGATTACAATATTTTCTCCAAATGTTTTATATGGAGACTTTGGTAGGAAACATTGGAAACTACATAATAAATTTGGATGTGCTTTTCTGTTTGATTCAGCATTAAACTTAAATCTCTTTATAAAAGGATTCATGCTACTTCATGTTTAAGTAATATTACTAATTGAAGAAAATGGGGCAACGGTTAAATATCCCTTTGTCAAAAAAATTTAAAACTAAAAATTATTAAATCAGAGTCAACTATTTGGCACCTTCTGAGTACTAAGTATTAATATTTGGTGTGTTTTCTAATATTTCTAATATTAGAAATACAAGCAATATTCCAAAGAAAGTCTAAGAAACACTGCATTCATGCTGTCTTAAGCAATAAAAGATACATCTTTTTACTGTCAGACTTGAGAAAGAAATCCACAATCTTGAAAAGACTGAACTGCAAATCTCAACCAATGAAGAGGCAATTTTAAAGAAATTGAAATCAGTTGAGAGGACAACAGAAGACATAATAAGGGTGAGTTTATATAATTAATTTTAATGCTCTGATTCCCTCCCAAAATGAGTCCACAAAAAATTTATAATTCTTCCAAGTACATCCACATTTAGAATTTCTTTTTTAAACTGTGATAATCACAGAGAATTCTTTTTTCTTATAGTCTGTGAAGGTAGAAAAGGAAGAACCATTAGAAGGTATGTTTTGAACAGTTTATTCAATGTCTTTTATTATAAGGCCACTGAAATTCTCCCCATTGTTAAAAACATATTCTAAATGTATTTTATATTAATACAAATTTTACAGAGTCAATTGAAGACATCTATGCTAATATCCCTGACCTTCCAAAGTCCTACATCCCCTCCAGGTTAAGGAAGGAAAGAAATGAAGGGATAGAAGATGATGAGCAAAACAGAAAAGGTAGGAGAGCAATCTGGTCTCAACAGCAGGTTCTCCAGTTCAGCTTCAAGGTTAAGTAGTGGTCCATTTGACAAAGTTCCTGAGTGGTGAGTCACTTTCATAGGGAAAGATAATGAAGTTACAGTCCTTTTTATTTGCATTTCATCTCCTAGCAAACAAGCTAGGGACAGAGACAATAAAAGCCTGAAGGAAACAGATGCTGTCAAAAGCAAAGCTTCTCACTCAAAAGTATTTCTCCCAATATATTCCATCTGGTAGATCATCGTTTGGGTTACCAAGGTCCTTTAGGAAAGTGCAAATATTCTCCTTGGAAAAGTTAGGCATTATTTACTCTCACAGGGGAATGGTTTTCATAAAACATGGTACTTCGAAACCGCTAGGAAGAATGACAGCTTATATGCAAGTAAACAGAGAACCTTTGACTTTCATATTTAAAAGAAATGCTAGATCCACAGATAGCAGTCATTCATTCATTCAGAAATATTTAGTGAACACCTATGCCAAGGCCTGTTCTCACAGTCAGAACCCAGTAAATAAGTAAAAATAACAAGAATTTCTACTCCCACAGAGGTGATAGTCTAAGAGAAAGAATAGACCCTAAAACTGGGAAACAATAGAATGCACCGTGAGAGGATGGGGGTAGGGAAAGTGTGTGTGCCAGTGTGTGTGCCAGGGTAAGCAGGGAAGGCCCGGGACTATTGGGCAGTCAAGGAGAGATGCTATACAAGATGGGTTCAAACCTGCAAGATGGGCTCAAAAGGAAAGGTGGAAAGATGGGACAGAAGAAGCATTGCCACACTGATTTTTCCTAGAGCCTCTTGGCTTATTGTCCTGGTCAAATTTCTGGCCATGGGATCTTACCTGGGCTGTGAAGTTGACTTCAGCTTCCCCCAAGTCAACCAGTTGACTCCATGCCTGTTGTTTCAGGACAAGCAACACTTCTCTCTGTTAGCTCTTCCTCTGCTTGAAAATTCAAGAGCAAGGCAAAAAGAGAATGCATGCAATTCTAGCCTCACCCTCCCTCTTCAACACCAGTTCAACCTTTAAACAACCTCCTTGTGTAAATTCTCCATAATTTCCACAGGCTGCTGGCCTGTGCAACTTAATAAAATCGACTGTAATGTGTAGTGTGACACATCCTTTCTAACTAAAGGAGAGTTTGGATCTGTCCCATTGAGTAAAGTATATAAATCTATCTTGTTAGAATTATTCATTTGAAACAGGATATTTTTGGTTCCCCAATGAAAATCTTTACTATTTAGAACCCTCAGTTTCTCTTTTTCAATCTTTCCCATTTTTCAGTCATGTCATATATATTCTTCCATTGAAACCCAGGACAGTACAGTGTTGCTCATTATGTAATTGATGAATAGAATCAGAGTTGTAAAAACTAGACAACAACACTGCCCATAAAAATAAACCCAAGGGGATACTTCACATAACCACTGTGCGAGCAGGCTAGTTTACAAGAGAAAATGTTAACGTAATCAAAGCTTAAATTTGTCTCTCAACAGCTTTGTATGCCATGGAAATTAAAGTTGAAAAAGACTTGAAGACTGGAGAAAGTACAGTCCTGTCTTCAATCCCTCTCCCATCCGATGACTTTAAAGGTACAGGCATCAAGGTGTATGATGATGGGCGAAAGTCCGTATATGCAGTGAGTTCCAATCAGAGAACAGCACACAACGGCTCTGATGGCCTGGCCACAGTTGAGGTTGAGGAACTTCTACGACAAGCTTCGGAGAGAAACTCTCAGTCCCCAACGGAGTATCATGAGCCTGTGTATGCCAATCCCTTTTACAGGCCAACAACGCCCCAGAGAGACAAATTATCCCCTGGACCAAACTTTCAAGAAAGGATGAAGATGAAAGCTAATGGACTAGGAAATGATGTAAATGAATCTGTACACAGCATGGACAATGGACTTTCAGAAGAGGGCGGCACCGGCTTCAACCATATCGGGGCAGGTCAGCCGATTCCTCGTCCCCGATCGATGACTCACCAAACAGAGGATACACCCTACACCCTCCAGAAGGGGACGACAACACCTTGGGAAGAACCAAATGTGATGCAAGGCAGGTATTCACCTTCTCCAAAGGCAAGACAGAATCTCAGTGAAGCCGTAGTTGGGAAATCAGAACCCCAAGGTGCTTCTCCTACCGCCCAGGAGGAAGGAGATGTTAGATACAATATTGTTCATTCCCTGCCCTCTGACATGAAAGACACAGAACCTGTGACGATGATCTTCATGGGGTATCAGCAGGCAGAAGACAATGAAGAAGAAAGGAAGCTTCTGACAGGATATGATGGAGTCATCCATGCTGAGCTGGTGGTGATTGATGATGAAGAGGAGGAAGGTGAAGGAGAAGATGAAGAACCCTCCTACCACCCTATAGCTCCCTATAGTCAGGTTTACCAGCCTGTCAAACCAACACCACTTCCCAGGAAGAGATCAGAAGTTAAACCCCATGAAAACACAAACCACAGATCGCCACACAAAAATTCCATATCCCTAAAAGAACAAGAAGAAAACTTAGGCAGCACTATCCAGAATTCTCCACTTGAAGTTCAGCTAGCTGGGGATGGAACTGAGGACCCAACCTTAACAGGTAATAAACATGACAAAGCTTGCCACTGCTGTGTAGTGATGTGACAATCTTCTCTTTGGGTTAACAAGTCCTCTTGCTTTCAGCTGTTCTGACCATCTCATAGATTAATACACTCTAAGGTTTGTGCTACTGTTGATCTGAGTTATTGTTGCTATCATTGACCGTAAGTGTCATTTCGAAAAATAAGGAAATTTTAAAAATAATAGCTGCCTTATTTGTATGTTACACTCACAGACCTTCATAACTCAAAATTCACCTACCTGTGTGGTACTGTATGTGAATGTCTTTCAATCATTCGTATGTTGGCTCATCAGTATCACATTTTTTCCCATCAGAATCTGATATCAGCTGCATTTGGAGCTGTGATTTAGATTTTTTGCATAAGTTAATTGCCTTAATTTTGAAAAAAAAAAGTTTATTTTCAGTGATATTTTATTACTTTCCTATATCTTGTTTCTCTACTATTCTAAAGTAAAATGTCAGTTTGTTTTACATTATCTATAATATTAACTTTCAAAGTCTTCCCTAAATTAGCAAATTTATTTTTTATATATTTGCATTCATCATTATAAAGTTTTATAGCTATCTAGCTTTTTAGCATTGACTGGAAAATAACACTTTTCTACAAAAGGGGTAGCTCATCAATTTTAGATTCCTTCTTATCACTTGACTGTTATATTTTTGGTATCATGTATAAAGAGTAACTAGGAAACAGATAAAATCAGTTATAATAGTGGTACTTACTTTGGCTAAAGAAAAACTTAAGTAAAATTACCCACATTATAGACAGCAATTTTAAATGTCTTTAATAGAATAATTTCAATTAAAAAGCAATACCTACTAAATCTGAGTTAATCCAGCAAACAGAGTCTGATTATTCTATAGAAGTGAAATAATGCCTGCACAATTCTGGAAGGCTTTTTCTTCAGCACCCCGTAAACCATTCTTAGCTTTCCAGGAACACAATAGAATGACTCTCTCCCATTTTCCAAATAGTTAAATCAGGCATACCAATTGTAAATTTAAGTATCTGACGAATTTCTAATCTCTTGGTAAACCTACACTTATATTATCTTCCTAAATCAGAGTTGAACGGTGTATCCCCACAATGGAAGCTGGCTGAAACCAAAGTCCTTCTTTGTTTTAAGAATGAGCTTTGTTTGTTAATCAAACTTTGCATCTTAAATTCATTTTAAAACAACTCAGAAAACTTAAAAATAGGGCAACACACACAAACAGGGCAACACACTCTTTCTGATGAAAAGCAGTGATACTACCCGCTAAGGGCTTCCCGTTTTTGCATTTGGATGTAAGCCAGCTCCTTCTGTCTACCCCTACTCCTTCTCCCCTTACCATGTCCACACATTTACCCCATAGAAAAAGACAGGAAGTGACTAATGTTTCCAGACAACACTAATCATGTCACTGAACAAAAATAATGAAAACAGGAAGACTTATTCCAGACAAAGTAACAATACAAAGTTCTGTACTATCAATCAAAGCATCTTATAAACAGAATGCTCCAAATTCCTTCCCTTCCATCACAATATTGTTTTACATTTCTGCTTTCCAATTCAGCACGTGTATTATAGAGCTGATATGGCTTTTTTTTTTAAGACTTCTTTATGCATACAGAACTGGGGCACAGGCCAGAGGTGCAGGGGAGGTGAGAGGATTCACCAGAGACAGAGTGGGGAGCAGAACAGGCAGATTAACGAAGTACACTGCTGAAGGGAGCAGTGGGTGAGACAGGAGAAGTCTGATGCTCCATGTGGGTCCACCCCCCACCACCACCACCACCAGGGATGGAACTCGGGCTGAGGCAGTTGTGGTTAGCTTCTTAGAGCTGCACTTCAACCCCTTGCGCCACGAGGGAGGGCCCCCTCGTATGGCTTTTTTTAATGGGCATTAAAAATATCATATTAATGTATGTCCTGAAGCATTAATGTGTGGGGTCATCACCCTCATACAGAGAATCCAGAGCTGTCTGCATGCCTAGGTTCGGCTGCACCAGGGAGGGTGTGCTCTTTCGCCTTCCCCAACCCCCCACTTAATGCTTACTGACACTTGGAAATCTGCCATGTCAATCAATTCCTTTATTTATGGTCTAAGTCCCCTACTAACTATAAATATTCCTAGTTGCTATAAGAGTTACGAATTGTTTATCTCTTTCCTCTAAATGTAAATATTGTTATCAGAGCCTTATCTGAGAACAATTTTTAACTTGGAAAAGAGCATGAAGGAGAAAGAAAACTGGGAAGGTGGAACCTGGAGATCCTAAAGACAAGATTTTTTTAGTCAAACATTTTACAGACTAAGAGGTGACAAGAAAATTCAGGCAAAGTAATGTCCTTCTTTGAGTAAAACAGTAACAGGGCCATGCTCTGAGATGATAAATAACTCTGTAGCAGACACTTCCACCAATAAGTGACCCCCACAAGCTTTTACTGGGACACACTGGTGTTCACCCCACCTAGACTGTTGGCTTCCTTGGTAGTCCTCACCAACCTACTCTTGTATACCTTCTACTGATTTCTCCGTCTCTGACAGATGTCAGTGGCATTTCAGAATGAAGAGGTGAAGAACCTCAGCTGCAGCTATTTCATATGTTCTTGGTGCCAAAATCGCCAACCTGTAGCAACCGTTAAGAGCCAAGGGAAGTTAAGAATAAGGAGACAAGCTCTCCTCCACCAAGTTCAGTCAACCAAGACTATGTGTTTGAAGGGGAAGAGGGGGCCGAGATCAGAAGAGAGCAAAGGAGAAGTGAAAAGGAGAGCAAATAGCCCAACTTCTTAACAGCCAGATGTAGTGGCCACCTCCACAGGCCCTGGTCCCATGTACGCACTTAGAATTCACACCAATTACTTGCCATAGCACTAACAAAAGGAAAAAAAGGAATAGGAGATTCTAAATCTAGATTGCTCAGTCCCCTCTAAGCAATGGGACAGTGAGGTACGGGAGTTCCCCTCCCCTGAGAATTCTACATCCTGGGTATGGTAAACATCCTTTAAGAACACTGGGTGCATCTGGTTTACTGAATCTCAAGGTGAGGTGTAACTGTAGGGAGGACTTTACCAAAGTTGTAAGAGAGCTTTTAAAAGAAGTTTCCTTAAAATGGACTTTGCCTTCACTCTCTGTTTTTGATAAGGGCAAGGCAGGGGTTCATAAAATCTAGGAGTAGGAACTTTGTAAAGTTCCACCTTCAGTTCACCTGCAGTTGCTTCAGTACAGAATTTATCGTCCAATATCCCACAGCAGTAGGGAGACTTCCTGGCTATGGAGCAAAAGAAATTCTCAGTTGGTGCTAAATCCAAAGAAATATTCTTGGCCTTGCTATTAGAAATACTTATTTCTCTTAAGATTCCCAGGGTAACCATGCTCTTGACTTGAGTTAAATGAAATTACAGACAAGTAGAGTGACAATAAAAATCATAGTGTTTTTACAATATTGGATTTTCATTCCTCTCATATCTGTGAATATATATATCATAGAGATAGGTTCATTTCTTAGTAGTAATATATGGCTGAAATAAGGAATGATGCACTTTTTAAATTTTTTTATCCAACAAAATTCTATAATCAATTAAATTGCTGATTCTTGGGCCATATTACAGATGAATGTGATTATCAGTGCCTTGAAAGCAGCTCAACTTTTGGGATGTGACTGAAACAGTTGCTCCCTGAAGTCCTAAAAGTTAAGGGCAGGACCCAGGAAAATCAAGGGATTGTTATGAATTCTAAATCTGCATTTTAAAAAATGGTGTCTATATCCAATATGCCATGAGCAATGGAATATGCTCAGAAAAAAAAATTACCATTTGAAAGTACACTTGTGCTTCAACAAAGATGTTTTATAATTATTCCAGCTCCTAATTACTGATTCTTGTTTCATTTATAAAGAATTTTTGTCATTCGATATCACGAGGTTTAATGGTTTGAAAGATAACCCAACATGAATTACAGTTTCAGTGTCTGTTTTTTTTTTTTTTTTAAATAGTGTGTAGCTCAGAAAGAGTCACCAAACAGTCATGACCTATAGGAACTATGGCTAAGAATGGAATTACGCAAGAATTCTATATTTAATCAAGTCATGCTGTGTTTGCTCTACTAATTTTTCTAATCTTTATAGAAATAGGTTCCTTCTAGTTCTGAACCTGCTTCTGTCCCAAGTTAACCATAGCTTATTATTTCTACTATCTTTTTGTGCTACTAAAACAATGCTCACATTGTTGGATAAAATCATCTGAGGTATGTTTCAAACTTTCCTGCATTCTATGAAATGGTCATTTAACGTGAAAATTAAGATCATTTTCATAACTATTTCTATTGTTTTTATTTGCAGCTTTAAGGATGAGAATGGCAAAGTTGGGGAAAAAAGTTATCTGAGAAACAGACCATCTATGTACCATCCTTTGGAGAAGAAACTAAAAAACTGTGCAAATTTCTTTTCTGGATATTTTGCTTCCTTTTTCTGACAGCCAAAAAAAAAATTAATTGTACCCACACTAAGTCATGTGAATAAACAGTAGTCAATATTTGTGAAAATTTCAAAAAAAAAAAAAAAACAGGGAAACAATATTACATTTTTCCATTACTGACATGATTCAGTGGGGATGGGGAGGGGAGGGGCAGCCATTTTATTTTTATTGTATTGATACCAAAGAATTTCTAATAAGAGCTGGTTAAATTTAAGAATAAAGTTATTTAAAACAGCCTACCTGTAGTCAATTATCTAGCATTGTAATTTTGCTCTACAAAGACTGAAAGATCATAGGAAGCCATGGAAATATTCACCTTCAACTCTGATGAGAAAACATTAAACATATCAACTCAAAACAACTAGACTTTAGGACCAACCAAGGAACCAATTCAATTGCTCTCATAAAGACTTCAAACCTTTGCATATATCCAAAATTGCAGGCAACTGTTGTGGGATTTGGAGACTGGATTTGGATTATCTTCAAAGCACATGACTTTATAGGTGATTACGGGCATGTTCCTTCTTGAAATATTACCCAATCTTTCACTCAGTTCAATGTGAACCCCATGGTGCAGTAACTGAATATGACCTAAGGTGTTGGATGGAAGGGTACCCACATTCTCAAAAAAACACAAATCTGGTCTGATGTTTGGACAAAATCTTGCAAAAAGCTAGAATTCTAACATTCAAAGTAAGAAGATCAGAATGTCTCTTAAAATAAACAATAAAACTATTTTGGATGTGTACAACATGCCATTCCTAAGTATTCTGGCCAGGATAATAGATTGGAAGAATATTCCCATGTCAACAAATCCTAACCTACTGTACCTATTGTACTGACCTCTGTTCAACACCCTCGAGGGCCACACCCACATGTTCCCCTGGATCACATTAGTGCATATTACCTAGGTCCTGCAAAGTCTTTCTTTTGTCACATGGTCTGTTTCCGCCCCATGCAAAAATTTGAATTTCCCTGGTGGGACTGTGGTAGGACCTTATCTTAGCAACTGGTGTGAGGGTAATGAGAGGTAAAAGCAGCAGATGCTGTTAGAACAAGGATTAACCTGTGAAGCTTCAGCCTCACAGGAGCTGTTTACAAAGGGCGGTTGTTCTCTAGCAAAAGCTCCTTTGCTGGCCTGGAATATTCTGGGAAATAGAGGTTCACATTTCAGAGAGGCACCTTCACACAAACAGCCCATTCCTATTCCTTCCCTTACAAGGAACTGACTGTAGCATAAGTAACTTGCCAAACCTGCACAGCTTTGTAGTTCTTTTTTTGTGATTAAAGCATTGGTATTGGTTCTGAGGGGTTGTTGAACACAAATGCTTACTAGAACACTGTGTGACACCTAATCAATAATCGGATGGATGGATATGATGGCAGAAGGAATAGAAAGGAAGCATCATAAGACTGACTCACAGGAGTTGGGGGTAGGAGGGATTAGCATATCCATTTACTCAGCAATTGAAACCAAGATCCTTAGGCTGCCAATGCCCAGATTACAAAGCACAAGATTAAAGCAGTTATCAGATGCTATAGGTGGTGGCTATCACAGACCCAAAAAGGTGAAAGGTAAAGATATGGAGATTGTACCCACTATGGGATCCCCTGTCCCTCTCAGCTTCTATTTAAAATCAGCAAACCTAGACTCACAAGGAGTGAGCCCCTCCCAAAGAGAAAAAGGCTGTATCAGTGCAGTCTCTGCCCTGGCACAGGACAGCAGTCCTCTGCCCACCCGTATGCAGGTGCTTCTTTCCACCCACTTTCTCCCTCCTCCCGGCAGCAGCTTCCTACCTGCCCTTGACCTGACCAGGCCAGGACTTCTATTCACTGACCTCCCTCAGCAGAGGCCACTCTCCTAAGGCGCCGGCCTGCAACCAAGCAGCCCTCTCTCGGCAGGCCTCTTTCCGGGCAGCTCTTCCTGCCCACTTGTGCCTTTGCAAGTGTCCTTTACTCCTCTGTCCTTTCCCTAATAAACCTACTCTTTAAAAATAACTACCATCTCTGTCTCATGGAAAAACTCGCCTGAGGACTCACCGCATGCCACTGAAAAGGGAGCTCTGGTGAAATCTTTCCCAGAGTGAACCCAAGGACTCCCTGCTCTCCAAACCCACTCATTCCAAAAACGACATCAGATAGTTGGATGGATGGATGGACAGATGGATGGATGCGGACAAGATGGAATCTGTGAAGGAGGCTGTGTAATGTCAGAGGAAACATGACCAGTATCTGACTGGCAGGTCAGCCAGCCCCTTGACAAAGAGCATGTCACAGAAATGGTTCTTCATGGCCACCAGGTGCTGGGGCCTAGGGCTGAGGTTGCTAGGAAAGTGGTTGCCAGGCAGGCAGAGTGGGGTCTCAGGACAAACCCTAAGTGATCAGTCAGGAGATAAAATGGCCATGTACACACCAAGCCAGGCTCCGGTGCTGGATGAATATCAAAGTGCTATTGTCCCTCCAGTGCCTCCTACTGGCATAGCCTAACACTGCAACAGCAGGCAAAGGAGAGATGTTTACAAGGTCAGGGTCAAAGTCAGGACAGGAGATTTAGACATGAAGCATAAAATGGACAACTGGCACAGTCCACATGTTTTAAATTCAGCTTTCTTATTTATTCTACATTTATCCTACATTTAAATGTTTAAGCAACCAAACTATGTCTCTATCTAGTAACATGTAGCTTCTTCTTTTACTCAGAAATCTCACTCTCTTCCCCAAAATGAAGACACACACTCTGAACAGTTCCCATAGTCACAGCTAGCTGTATTAAACATTATCTTTAAGAACATTTTTACAATGACAAGAAACTGACACAATGCAAAGCTCTAATGTACCCCCTGCCTGGATCTCCTATTAACATTGCACATAAATACAGTATAATTGTGGTAATTAGTGAACCAGTGTACATACATACCACTAACCAGAGTTCTCAAGTTTATTCAGATTACCTCAGTCTTTACCTTAGTTGTCCTGTTCCAGGATCCCATATAGGAAGCCTTCCTACTTTGTTGTAAAGTCTCCTTAGGTTCCTCCAGGCTGCAACTGCTCTTCAATTTCTTTGTTTTTGATAGCCTTAATAGTTTCAAAAATGATTGGTCATGTATTTTTATAGGGTGTCTTCTATTGCAAATGGTCTGATGTTTCCATCATTATTAGATTGGGGTTGTGAACTTGAAGGAAGATGACCACAGATGTAACGTGCCAATTTCACCACAACATACCAAGGGTACACACTTTCAACATGATTTATCAGTGCTGATGTTGAGCTTGATCACCTGGCTAATGTTTGTCAGGTCTCGTTGCTGTGAAATTATTCTTTGCTCCCTCCTTCCAACACAGCCCCATTTAAGGAGTTAAGTTCTCTTTTTAAAGGGAGACTATCAACACAAAAGATTTTAAATTCTGGGACTCCCTCATTGCATAAGAGGGTAAGTCTCAGTACTACAAAGTTATTAGCAGCCATGGCAGCAGTTCAGCCCCTGGCCAGGGAGGTGACCCACATAGTGCAGCAGACCTTTCCTGTCTTACCCTCTGCTCCTCTCAGCAGTGTATTTCGGTTATTCTGCCTGTTCTGCTCCCCACTCTGTCTTTGGTGAATCCTCTCACCACCCGTGCACCTCTGGCCTCTACCCCAGTTCTTATATGCATAAATAAATAAAATAATTTTGTTTTAATTTCAAATTCTTCTGCATATATTTCTCCATTTATTTATTGAATCATCAATTTAAATCTATGGATTCATGACTGTTTGCTTTCCTTTTGTGTAATGATCCAATACAATTTGTTGTAAAAATTACTCTTGGTTATTTTTTTTTTGTGTGTATATATACATATATACACACACAAATATATATATATATAAACCTTATATATCTTGCTTTAAATCTTTAGGCGTTACAACACACCTCTAACTTTCATACTGAGAACTTTGATCTCTTTATTTAGAAATTGGTATAATATAAAATTATACTAATCCTTGATAAACAAATTAAGCTGATATTGAGCTCATGACTTACAAAATCCCCAGGTCTTTCCGCCCAACAATATAATCTAAAAGCAGTAATAAGACAAATACTTGTTTTACTTAGCTGAAATTCACATGATAATAAAATAACCATTTCAAGGTAGACAACTCAGTGACATTCCTTACATGCACCATGTATAACCACCTCTATTTCCAAAACATTTCATAACTTCATAACTCCAAAATAAAACCTTATACCTATTAAACAACCACCCTTATCCCCCTCCAACCCTTCCACAAGATCCTGGTAAGATCTGGATTTACCTGTTCTGTATATTTCATGCAAATGAAATCATCAAATATATGAACTTTGCATCTGAATTCTTTCACTTCATGTAATATTTTGAAGGCTGCAGCATGTATCAATCCTTCATATCCATTACATGTAGGTACTATAATTTGTTCATTCATTTATAACTGTTGATGGGCATGTGGGCTATTTTCATTGTTTAGCTATTCTGAATAGTGCTACTAGGTACATCACATTTTTTCCACTGTGGTAAAATATACACACATAAAATTTACCTTTAAACTGCTTTTAACTGTTCAACTCAGTGGATTAAATATATTCACAGTATTGTGCAACCATCACCACTCTCCAGTTCCATCCTAGTTCATCATTCCACAGAGAAACTCTGAACCCAATAAAGTGACTCCCAATTCTCCCCTTTCCCATGGGGCTCTGGTAACCACCATTTCACTTTCTGTCTCTAGGAATGTAAGCAACCTAATAACCTCAATAAATAAAGTAGCTGTCCTTTTTATGTCTAGTACTTTACTTAGTATGTTTTCAAGGTTGTGAACATATAATTGTTTATAAAATGTATAATTTTATCTGTAAAAACTTTTAAATTTTTGCATGAATAAATGGCAATGGCATCATCAACAATATGTACCAGCAACTTTTGCTGCATCATTTAGTCTTTCCCAAAACGGCTCCATTAGAGGGAACTGACAGAAGAAAGGAAGGAGTCTCAGAAGATGCATGAGTTGCCCAGGTCATGCAACTTGTAAATTAATGAGCAAATATACATATGCAGGTGTTTCAACTCCACTTCCAAGTTCCAGGTGCTTTTTCACTTACAGATCCACTGCCTCCCAGCTTACTACCAACACATTTATGAAGGTGTCAAGGTCAAGAAGAGAGCCTGTTAGAGAGCCAGTCAGGAAAGGCTCCATGACTGAAGGCAGGGAGACATAATCAACCCACTTTTACAAGGTAGAGAGGGAAAGAAGGGCATCTCACACAGGCAGCCATCAGTGAGCTGGGTCCAGAGAGCCTGGTGGGGCTTGGCAAAGGCAGGGAAAGTATGTGCCCTAATCTGATTTGAAAACAGCTCAGAAGAATCCTTTTTTTCATTCCCACTGTAATGGATTATCTGAAACAAGGGCCTTTGTTCTTTTTTTTTCCTTGCTTCACCAAAGTATACAGATAACTAGGATTTCAGCCAAGAGTTCTATGCGCCCCTAGAGCTTCCTACTTGGCATCTGCGGCATCTGCCCTTTCTACTGCAACATGGACAGGCGCGGGATGTGGAAGGCATGAGTTTCACTTACCAACCCTTAGCGTCAAAGTCCTGATGCAACTAGGTAAATAAAAAAATAACGATTATTTTTTATTTTATAGAGGAATCCATCTTTTAAAAAAACCTACAATTTTGTTCGCTGTATTTAGCAATATTGCTGATGATAAAAAGGCACTGAATTTAATAATCACCTCTATTAAAAAATATATATTTGAAGCCACCCATATTGTTTATTACAGAAATAAGAAGAAAAATATAAGAAAATAAATAATAGGCATTTTCAGTTTGTGGGTCTCAATCATCTATGAGCAGAAGATCATAATCTGGTATTACTAAAAATATTTGGTTTATTAAGATTAAATTACAAAGACTTGACAATTTTTCATCTATCAACTGATGATAAATTAAAATAGTTCAAACAGATGATTCAATTAAAAAATTAAAATAGCTTCCCCATGGCACTGGAAATCTACCAAGTCCACATATGTGAAAATCGAACACTCCAAAGCTCATCTTGTACATAATTATTTTTATCAGATATAGGATATATTTTACTAAGAGAAACATTCATCTTTAAGCCCATTATAATTGAAAACTGGAAGAAAATATTTTAGAATATTTTTAATTTACTATACTAAAAAGTTCAGTATAGGCCAGAGCTGCAGGGGTGGTAACAGGACGCACCAGAGACAGAGTGGGGACAGAACAGGCCAAATGATGAAGTGCACTGCTGTGGGGAGCAGCAGGCCGGCCAGGAGAGGTCTGCTGTGCCGGGAGGATCACCTCCGGGGCAGGCAGGGATCGAACTCATGCAGAAATGGCTTTAGTTGCTTGGTGCTGTGCTTTAACCTCCCACCAGGGAGGGCCCACTAAAAAGTTTTTTAAACAAAAACATTCAAAAGGAATTTTTAGGCTACAAGTAAGCTGCAATTATAGAATATTAACACAGGAAGTATACATCTAAAACCTAAGCTACTAAGACAAACACCTAAGGAACAAAAACAAAATTTCCATATTATTTACCCAGTAAAAGATGTAGGACATACAGCTGGACCTTTTTCTTACAACAGATATGTATTGGGTTCTTAGGCAATGCAGAAATTAGAACAGAATCAGAAAGAGCACCTAAATAAATGCCTCCTAAATATGTTTATTTTTAAATTGTTCATTTTTGCTTGTTTCTTTTGCCTCAGATCACTACACTAATTCCTCACTACATTAATTTATTATGAGGTCAGAGAAATGTAAAGGGAAATGTAAAACATTTGTTATATAGACAATCATGTTTAGAAAACAAATAGAAATGAAACCGGAAAATAACAATACTGGTCCCTAATCCCTAATTTCAATTTTTTACCAATAAACCTGACACCACCATCAACACACACACACACACACACACACACACACACACACACAAATTGTTCAAATAAAGATTAAGAATTGGTGCAAGGAAAGGAAATGCCATCCCATGACATTATCTAAATCCTAAAATTCATCACAGCGAAGGCAAACAGGAATTAGGCTTTCCTTTGGTGTTACAGCGCCACCCACTGGCTAAGAGTCCTTATAGCAAATATGAGGCCCCGGTGTAAGATAAATTCTTGGAATAGAAAAAAAAACCAATTAACCTAATACATTATAGTATCAGAACATCGAACAAATAAATACACCCATTTTATTTCACAAAGAAGATCAGTAACTGTTAGGCAGGTTCACAAGATAAAATTTTATTAATTATGAAATGCAAGTCTACAATACCCAGACTAGAATTTAACTCTTAAAATGAGAACAACCAACATTTAAAATGCCATTTCAACACTGCAGCTGAGTATATAAAAAATAGTCCTTAAGCCAAAGATGCATCCTTGCATTTCATTGCTAAGAAAGAAATGACAATTTCATATTTTTAAATATTAATGAGACCTATAATAGATTCAGCCCTACTGCTACCTTTACCAGAAAAGTAACAAAATACATATAGCAAAAGACTTGCAAAAAATAACTGGGCTGAACAACACAGTTTTTCTATAAGTCCTAAGAAAAACCATTCAGATAAACTAGTAAAAATAAATTTTTCTTTAAATTTTAGCACCTTTATAGTTCAAAGAACATTTATCTTAATACAATCTCCTTTTTGTCCTAATGCCATTTTTGTTGTTTTCCAAATAGTAATGTTTATTTTATTAAATGCTAGCATTCTTAAAATCTCACTCAGCAAAGAAAATATTTAAGGGTCAATTCCCCTTAATTACAGCTTTTACTATAAGGCAAGATTATACATAAAGGTTTGCTATCAGCTTATGGTCCACAGGACCCTGTTGAATGTTGATTTCTAACGATCAGACTTCAGAATTCCTCTATTGACAGGATCAGGTTTTCCAAATTAGAATTCACAAATCTGCTCCAGCAGTCAGTTGCACAAGCTTCAAGTTTTGTTTGTTTGTTTGTTTGTTTGTTTGTTTGCTTATCACCTGGTCTGCAAAAAGTCAAGGTCTCTGCTTGTTCATAGTTGGCTGATTGCAGATAAGAATATGATGAGAAAAGTCACATTCCCACAGACATAAATTGCTAACACTGCCTTTTTAAAAGCATGACCCTGAAAGAAAAAAAAATGAGTTATGAAAGAAACTATTATCATTACAGTATCAATAAATAAGAAAGGAAAACTTACTTCTGCTTCAGCTACAGAAAATGACTGAAGAATCTGAATTCTGGTGTCATCCAATATTTCAACTGTCAAGAACAACAAAAGTATAGACCAGTGGGTATGCAGGCAATCCAACTTTAACATTGTTGTTCATTTTTGTGTAATGTTTGACTTCTCTGCTCAGTTACAATGCCCGTAAAATTCCCAGCACATGACCCGTAAATGGTCCTGCACAATCTCTTGTGTGCTTTCCTTCCATTTTGACCCCCTCTCCTTTTCCCTACCCGTTTCATATATCTGGGAATTAATGTTTACCTGCTAGCTTTGTCTATTTTTTTTTTTTTTTAAGATTTATTTGTTCATACAGAACTGGGGTACAGGCCAGAGGCTCAGGGGCAGTGAGAGGCTTCACCAGAGACAGAGTGGGGAGCAGAACAGGCAGATCGACGAAGTACACTGCTGAGGGGAGCAGCAGGCGGGTCAGGAGAGGTCTGCCACGCCATGTGGTCACCTCCGGGGCAGGTGGGAATCGAACTCATGCGGAAGCAGCTTTAGATTCTCAGTGCTATGCTTTAACCCGCTGCGCCATCAGGGAGGGCCAGCTTTGTCTATTTTTTTGGACCCTTTGTTTAGTTTCCCTGTATTCCTCCTGTAAGCAAGACCATCCAATATTTTTCTTTTTCCTCCTGACTTATTTCACTAAACATAATCTCTTCCAGCTCCATCCATTTCACTGTAAATGGCAGAGTTTATCTTTTTTGATTGTTAGTAGTATTCCACTGTGAATAAATACAACATACTCTTGATCCAGTTATGTTTGGGGACATTTAGGCTGTTTCCATATCTTAGCTATTGTAAATAGTGCTACAAAAACACAGGGGCACAAGTTTCCTTTCAAAGTAATGTTTGTGTCCTTTGGGTAAAGCCCTAGGAGTGGAATTGCTGGGTCAAATAGCAGCTCCATTTTGAGTAATATGAGCGTCTTTCACACAGATTTCCATCGTGGGTGGACCAGTTCAGGTCAACTAACTCTTTTCAAATAAAAGCCCTGGTTTATAGTGTTTTCTGGGTGCACATTCTCCCACTTCAAATTACCAGTGTTATAAACTTCCTGCATACTTACGACTCTCCCAAATTGAGATAAGATAAAGTGCACAAGACTCAAAATATACCCTCCTCTTCTAGCCAATAAACACCAATATCAAAGTTCTAACAATTCAAGTTTTAAGTGTATATGAATTTTAAGTATATATGAATTTTAAACAGAAACCCGTAATTTAGTGATTTTTGGAAGTCTGTTTATGTAACCTAACCAAGAACCAAAAATGATATAATACAAGGGAATATTATTCAGCCATTTGTGACTGCATGAATAGAACTGGAGAGGATTATACTAAGTGAAAGAAGCCAAAAAGAAAAAGACAAACACTGGGTAGTTTCATTCATATGTGGAATACAGGGAAATAAAACAAAGGAGCAGACAAAACTAAACCAAACAAGTCTTAGAAATCTGACTGCCATTGAGGCTACATGGGCTCCCTGGTGGTGCAAGGGTTAAAGTCTCATGTTATCAAGCAACAGCCAGTCCCAGCCAGGGAGCTGACCCACAGGACATAGCAGACCTTTCAGTCTCCCCCACTGCTCCCTTCAGCAGTGGATTTCAGTCAATCTACTTGTTCTGCTCAGTCCCTGCACTATGCCCCAATTCTTTTACGTATCAATAAATTTTCAAATATTTTTTTAAAAAAAGAATTGAGGCTACCAGTGGGGGACAGTGGGGGACCGTGGGGAAGGGGGGTGCAGTGGGGACTGTCCAATGCAACTTAATTGACAGTACACAGTAAGTTTATGAAGTAGGTAAAATTGATCCACAGCTCTGGCCTGTATTGACATTAAGCACCTCTTCCTCCATCGCTGGGTTCTTTCAGTTCCACACACTAACACCTGAAAGCTTTCAGTGTGTACAATTCCAAGTCAGACCAGAGTGCAAAGCAAAAATTACTGACAAAGGAAACTTCTTCCCTGAAATTTAAAATTTTTTCCCTTATATTATTCATAACTTCTAATATGAGTAAGACTAGCAAAGGCAGAAAAATTCCACAATTTCTACCACTGGCTAAGAAATCACAGCAGAAAATTTTAGTGATCTATGATATAACAGTTAACTATTAATATAAAGAAGCTAAATATATTCTAGTGTTTGTATGAAAGTATTCCTATATAATGGGACTTTTCAAAAAGGTTACCTTTTCGAGAAAGTCGGTAAGCATGTATCTCCAGAATGATTTCAGTTCCAACATGCCAGGCTACAAATCCGATCATTGCATAGGTTTTCCGTGGGTCAGAACGATTCAATCCTGACAAATCCATTCCCAGGAATATTGCTGCCACTGAATTTATATGTACACACATATTATATATGTATATTCTAATGTATTTACCAACAAGAAAGATAATTTTCTCTGTGTACACATGTGTGTATTATATTAAGTAAAACACACTAAAGTTTATTTTTTCTTGAGATGAGTGTTTTAACACTCATTGATTTAGTATGTTTTTTAAACTAAAAAGGTTAAAATAGAAAATGATAATTATTATCTACCAACTATTTTAAGAAACAATCTCCAAAATTTTAAAAAGTTTTAAGTCTACAATGTAGAAAAGGAAAAAAATACAGTAACTATTTCCCAGTCCATGAATTTCCAGACTATAAAAAATGTCAGCTTAGGTGGTTATCCTACAGTCATGTGTACACAGCAATGTTTCCATCAGGATGAATCACATCTGCAGTGGCAGAACAAACAGCCCCACTGAGTCACCACACAGCAGGGTATGTAGGAGGCACAGCAGCAAGGCTTGTGTAATTATACTGCACAACATTTGCACACAGCAAAATGCCAATTCTCAGAAAATGCAATTCTCAGAACGTATCACTGTTGTTAGGCAACACATGATAGTAAAGGCATTAAAATATATTGGAATCACATTGGACTTTTGAAAACTACCCTTTCCTGTAAGGCACCATCTCTGTGAAAAGGACATAGACAGAGCTGGGAGCCCCACAGCCTACCTTAGCTTAATGCACAAATAAGCCTCAACTTGATCTGCTTAAGTGTTTGCTGTCAGCATTGTGTACTCTACTGGCAAAGGCAAATACTAAAAATCTTTAAAAAGAGATTAAACGTCATTTTAAAAATCTTAAATTTAAAACTGAAATAATTAGTTACTTCTAGAAATTGCTTTCTGGATTTCAATGTTTAAGGCTGATTTCTCCTCAACAACCAATTACTATAATTACTAATGCATCTAAAAATCACTTAAGCCAAATTACAACAGGCAATTTAAACAACCAGCAATTATATGTGAATAAGTGGCATCACAATTACTTACCTGCTATTATTCTAGCAGCTGTTCCAATACTCCAGTGAGTCCAGTTAAACCATTGCCTTCTACCAAAGTAAAGAACTAGTTAGTATTCTTAAACATGAAAGAACTGCAATGAATTCCCAAGAGCGTAAATGCAGGCAATTCCCTAACTGCCTAATAATTACATATTCAAGATACATGTTTAAGCCTTTCAAAGTAAATATAACTGAATTTCATAAAATGCGAAATGATTCTACTTGATTTGAGATTAGTTTGTCAACTAATGATCCTCACAATAAGAACACTTATATATAAAAGCCAGAAGTACCTTGGGTGATGTAAAGGTGGTCTGAAAGCTGCCAGAAGAGGCTGAAGAACTGCTAACATCATCACTACACAACCAAGGTATGGGTGGTAACCTGCACACTGAAAGAAATCACATCATTTTTATGCTGTCAATCTCCTCCATCGATTTGAACCCTCAAATTTAAAATAACAAGCACAATGCACGCTTAGCATTTTTCTGTAGCTTCACACATTTGAAGATGATGATGCTGGGTGGATTCACTGAGTGGCTACTGAGTCACACACTTCACACAAACTATCACTAATGCACATGACAATGCTTCACAGTGAAGGCGATCAATATCCCACTTCTACAAACAGAGCGACTCAGGCTCACAGACATTGAGCAGTATGTCCAGCTCCACTCAGTGTGCAAAGGCTGTGGTGGACTCCATCCACAGCACGCTGCCGCCTCCCCATATCCTGCAGGATGTCAAACAACTGCCAGCGCTGCACAGCCACTAGCAGCCGCCCAAGAGGTCCACATGCACATGTTAAGAGCAGTCACCCCAAAGTATTGTAATTATTGTTCGAGCTTCTGTGTTTTCCGTAAGTTGTGGGTTCTTTATGAATCCTATAACTCCAATGCTAACAGAGTCTCAGATTCGCAGTAAATATTTGCTAATTGAATTGAATAGCTTGCATCGTCAATCTAGTAAAATCTTACCACCTCAATTCAGAATAAAGGTCTCCATTTACAATACACATTCCAACAGCACTGTAATACCTGATGGATTTGACAGGAGATGTGCTGGAGAGCAGAAGTGGGGGCAATGCCAAGGCTTGGCTAAGAAAGGAACTACCAACAACATGAGGATGGCAGCCGGTGGAGCAGGACTGGGACAAGAGACCAGGAATTCCATTTTGGACATGTTAGATTTAAGATGTTTTAAACATGCAAGCTGAGCTCCAAGTAGAGAGATGTGTGAGTCTCAAATCAGAGAAGAAGTCTAAGCTGGAGATAAACACATGAGGCTAGACCTGTGTCTTCATTTGCGACATGGGATCATTAACAATATGTACTTTATTTGAGGTTTAAATGTCATAACACATGAATAGCACTAAGTACACCCAGTTACATTCCATAATAAGAATGCAACTAATATTAGCTTAGTGGTCATCATAGTATTAGAGAAAAAGTGTTCATGTTCCTTGCAGATCACACACTGAAATTTCACCACTGTATTTGGGGGGAAAAAAACTCACTAAAGTTATATAGTGCACCATGGCATATGATGTAGTCTAAAAATAAGTTTCATTATTAGTAATCTACAATGACACCCTCAACTCGTCTATGGCCCCAGTCATGTGAAACAGTCAGCAGATGACTCAAAAAAGAAAAAAAAATGCCTGCAGAAGTATCTTTACCCATCCCTTAGGAATGAAAACAGCAGTCACCTTTGACATCAAGTTGGATTTACGTAAGACCATACAACTTAAGATACACTTACCCAACTCCAGCCTCCTCTGTAAATGAAAGGCAGAACAAAAGCAATGCAGGTGAGGGCAGAAGTTGTGAGCATGAGCACTCGATGCACCTGCCAAGAATGAGGAAAGACTTCACTACACAAGAGAAGGGAGTAATGTTGCCACAGGGTGAGACTCACTGAGGGCAAGCACCCAAAGACACCTAATCACAGTTTGAGGTCAGCTTAACATATCTTAATATAGCACTGAACTTTCAAGAAAACCCAAAGTGGGCAGGCTCCTCATTCTCAGACATTTGCCAAGACATCTGCTGCAGAGTCGCAGATATTTCACTGACGAGAACCTCACTTACCAAGTCCCTCACTTCTTTCCAAAGATATCTATTAAGTTCCACCACCAAGCACAGCGCTATACCAGATATACAAGACAGCAAAGGAAACAGACAATTCTGTCGACTGAGGAGCTTGGGGTATAACTGAGTGATAAGGGAAACATATATTCAATGTCTGTCCAAATATTTATTGAGAGTGAAAATGGGAACTGCTAGTTAGTCACATCAGGGTAACTGGTGAAAAAAAAAAAAAAACTTATCCCAGGAAAAGTAGGTCATATTGTCATACATCTATGTAGCACCTTTCACATATTTTGCCACACACACACACACACACACACACACACACACACACACTTCCCATAGTTTGCAGACAATGAAATATGTGAGTAAATGCTAAATTCTGTAAAAAAGAAAATATAGAGTTTTACAATAGGGAATATTCATTTGAGGAGATGGATGGAGAACAAGCAATTAAACAGAGAAAAACAGGAGCAAAAAATGCAGGAGGGAGAACAAATGAAACAAACTGGTCCTGTAAGCTGATAATGAGAAATGAGGTAAGAAAGGGTAAATTTTAAGTTACCCATATGAAGTTTCAAAAATACCCTCTTACCAAGCTAAAATTGTTCCATTAAGCAGGTTTTTTCTATAAACAAGACATGTACATTCTATCTCAACACATCCTTCTTGAACTTCAAGATCAAGAAGCAAATCTCTAGACCATATGATGCATAAAGAATAAAGTTTATTTTGTTTACCTTTGAGGGATACTTACTGATTCTTACTTGTATTCCTAATAAGAGACTTTCTGCCCGCCCTCACCCTGCTGCCATCTCACAGGAAGGGGCAGGATGAAAAGGAACATTCCTAATCTCTCCTCCCACCCACACTGGACAGAGGTGGTTTTGATTGTTGAGCTAGAGTGTCCCAACACTCACTGCTCATCAACCAGAGGACAGCCCCTTGTTCTGAATGCAGTAAGTGGCCACTATTTCTTTCTTCTGCTGTCCTGCCTTCCTTGACCCATCTGTACTCAGTGAAGTAGATGATGCTCTTTAAGCCTCTCACCTACAACTACACCAGCAAGGCAGGGTCATTTGAGATCCAAAGTTAGATTAAAAAAGAGATGAGGCCCTCCCTGGTGGCGCAGCGGGTTAAAGCACTGCACTGAGAAGCTAAAGCCACTTCCGCATGAGTTCGATCCCCGCCTGCCCCGGAGGTGACCACATGGCGCGGCAGACCTCTCCTGGCCCGCCTGCTGCGCCCCTCAGCAGTGTACTTCGTCGATCTGCCTGTTCTGCTCCCCACTCTGTCTCTGGTGAATCCTCTCACCCTCCACATATCTGGCCTGTACCCCAGTTCTATATGCATAAATAAATAAATCTTTAAAAAAAAAAAGGATTTATAAAAAAAAAAGAGATGAGACTCAAATGGCTCTGGTATATTTTCCAATCCAATATGACCCTTCATAAAGCTGTCTCTACTTAGACCACTGTCCAACCTCTTGTATCTATTCTCAACTGGTTATGAAACCAAAAGGCAAACTAAATAAATAAATAAAGTGTTAGGTTTCCAAAACTACATTCAATAGCCATACACACACACATGCACACACACAAAGACTATATATACTTCATATATTTTCATATTGCAATGTTCAAACAGTATGGAAACTGCATTTAACCTTTTCTCCTACCTACCTGAAACCAAACTGCTTTACCAAAGAAAATCTTTGACCAAACAGGTTTGAAGAAGCGGGCAGTCAGCACACCTATGCTAGCGGTTGTCACCCATGCCACAAACATTAAGGCACCTACAGGTGAGAAAATACAACAGTTGATATCACAAACTCATTAAGCTGTTTCTTATATGACCAAGTCAAAAATCTCAGAAAACGGGAACAATAGCAAAATAAGCAGACTGATATAAGCAGACCCTACAAGGACCCCATATATCAGAGCTTTTACCACCACCTTTACTACATTTAATAGTTAACACTTCCACAGACCCTCCATCACCTACCTGATGCTGTCTCTGGGTGCTTTCCATATACTAATCTAACTTATCTTTACTATTATTTTATGAAGTAGCTACAATTATTATTCCCATTCTGCTAGGTAGGAAAACTAAAGCAAAAATAACTTGCCCAAGGTTACAAAGATGGAACTAACCCTGTATGGCTTGAACAACTATGCCTAATAAAACCTGTCTGCAGTTATCTCAAAATCTCATGTATCACTCGAAAATACAACAAAAAACAAAGAGGTACATTATGTTTGAATCCAATTATTGTCAGATTAGAAATACTAGTAGGAGCAAATTACCGAAATTACCAAACTAACTAAGAAGACATTTATTGAAACTAAAATGGGTAACTCTAGAGAATATAAAATATGGCAAATAATGACAGTTCAGAAAAATTACTAATTTCTACAACGGCATGGCATAGTATAAAATACATTAGGCCTCTACTTTTAAGTCTCATCTTTTCAACACCAATCAGAGCTACTTTTCAGTTGGAATCAACTTTCTCCTGTACACACAGAACACACAAGAGCCTTGTCCTGAGGCTACTGCTCTCCCACTTGGTTCCCCCATCAAGTAAATGCATGATACCTAAGTATAACACAAAGTAATTTGTATACCTTCAAATACTTGCACACTGATAAGTTCTTCAGCAACAAACTATCTTTGAACTCAAACTACTGTCTCAATTATTAACCATAAACTGCTCTTTTATTGAGCATTTACTTTAGAAATGGCATAATTAAGATCTCACAAAAGTTAAGCTAAAAAACCCAAAGATATTTAACTCTGGCTGCAGTTAGAAACAACTAGGGCACTTTTTAGAAATTACTCAGTCATCAAGAGGTTTATTCCAGAAAGAAGTGATAATACTAAGACAGGTAAACTTACCATGAGCCTTTAGAAGAAACATAGAACGGGATCCTCCTATGTTCTTTGGATGGTCTGTCACATCATATTTTTCATATGTAATCAAAGGTTGCTGAGAATGCTTATAAATCTTACCTAAGGTTAGCAAAAAAATAATAATTATTATAATAAGATCAATAATAATTACTTCCTCAGGTGAAAATAGAAAAGTAGAATAAAATTTCTAAAGTTAATAAAAAGTAAACATCAATAGAGATGTTATTCATATACAAAAGTAATGAATATATATGCAAGAATATACAACCTATTGAAAAAAACTAAAGAACTTAAGCCTATGAAATGATGAATCAAACTAAGGACTAATAATGGAGAGTTTTGATAAAAGAACTGGTGGCATAAAAAAATCAGTTAAATAATGTTAGTATCATCACAAATCATTGAAAATGTCAAATACAATTGTTGAAAAAGAATGTTTTTAAAAATCTGGAACCTAAATTAAACTAAAAGAAAATAAGCTTTGAATAAGCGTGTGGATGGAGGACAAAGAAAGATATTTTAAGTTATATTATTTGACATTTAATCAGTTTGCACTGGGTTTCACTAACAAACTAAACCCCGACAATAGTGAAGTAAATAAGTTGAGATTATGTTATCTTGTGATTATTATTTTTAATTATGTATAAAAGCAAACATGTGAATGAACAGAATTATCCCAACTACTTTGTGTAAGTATGGATGTGTATGTGTTTGTTCTAGGTGTCTATCCTACAGAAATATTCTTCTTTTGGCCAAAAATATATATGCAAAATATTCATAGGCCAAAGAAAGCTAAGTAAGCTTAATATCCATCATTAGGAGAATGAATAATTACACTTTGAAAGATACCTTACTTTTAAAGTACTATTGATATATGTGTCAAAAAATAAAAAGAATTTTAAATTTTGATATAAAACATGCATATGACTATTCATCTCCAAAATATTAAGTATTAGACCAAAGCTACATTTCAATAGTTTTCAAACAGAAATAATAATATAGGATAAAGGTTATGTTGTCTAATCAAGATGTTACTAAGTTAAAATCTAACAACAACAAGCTACAGAAATAAACTGTCCACCTGGATATTTATAGAGCTACTCTTTAAAATAATCCTTGTGTTAAATATGGAATCAAAACTAAAATCACAAGTCTTTTAAAGAAGTGACAATGTGATAAATGTGATGCAATCAAGGTACTATTCAAAAGAGATTTTTATTTATTGTATTTTTTTAGGTTTTATCATCTTAAAAGTATTTCCTTAAAAAAAAAAAGTACTCAAGTCATCATTTAATTCAAAATATGTCTAAACCAACAAAACATAAACTAGGAAACCAAGATAGATGGTTGACTGAAAATAAAGGTGAAAGTTAACAAACTAGTAACTCAAAAATATAGAAAAAGTAAGCCTATAAGAAGCCAACACATCAACTGTATTTTGGCGAAACCTGACGACAGCATAAAAGAAATATCAAAACAATATTATAAATGTAAAAGGTTACATAGTTGCTGATTTAAATGAAAGTCTTTTAAAGTATATGGCAATGTTATATAGAACTTTCAATCAGCCAAAAATATTTCAAAATCTAAATGAAATGGGTAAACTTCTAGAAGAACTAGAATCATGAAAACTAGCCAAAGAAGTGGTAACTCTCAAGAGTAAGAACAACAGAAGAATTTTTCATAAACCCAGTCACTGTTGAGGTGAAAAAAATCAACATTTTAGTAAATCAACTGTGCATGAAAAGAATAATAAACCATAACCAAGCAAAAAGCTAAATTAATTAACCCAGACCTATTCAACACTGGCTACAGTTAGAAACAATGAGGGCAAGGTTTCTCCCAAATTTCTCTCAGAAATCTATAATAGTAATGTGAAGACAACATCTTAATAGCTTCCTGGAAGAAGTCAGATGAAATTCAGGGCCTCCTTGGTGGGATAGGTGTTAAGTCATAGTGCTATCACTGCTGTGGCCTAAGTTCCATCCCGGCCAGGAAGCTGACCCATATAGCGCATCAGACCTCTCCTGTCTCTCCCCCACTGCTCCCCTCAGCAGTGTCTTTCAGTAGATCTGCCTGTTCTGCTCCCCACTCTGTCTCTGGTGAATCTTCTTACCTCCACCTCTGGTCTACACCCCAGTTCTTGTATGCATCAACGAAAATAAATCTTTTTTTTTTTTAAAAAAAGAAGTTAGATGAAATTCAGCACAAGTTCATGACATCAACTCTTAGTAAAATTAGAAATGGCACACTTTCTAAACACGATAAAAACATTCACCAGAAAAAAAACAAACAAACATGACTCTTAACAGTGAGATCAGGTGCATTACCATCAAAACCAGGATCAAGACACATTCTTGCCTTATCACCACTGGTATTCCACTTGTGCTAGCAAGCCAGAGTATGCAATGTGACAAAAAGGCAAGTGAAGACTATTAACTCAGTTTATCTAAAAACTCCAAGACAATCCACTGGAAACAGAGTGGCATAATTCAAGATATGGCCAAAACTCACTAACGTGTGTATATATCAGCAAATTCAGAAAATGTAAAAAGAAATCCATAGTAGTTTAAAAAAATCTACAAAATACCTAGGGACAAATAACAAAAAAATACATAAAGTCATCTATGAATAAAACTACATAATTTCCCCAGAAGACATAGATATGCAGGATTTGAATAAATGGAATATCCCAATATATGCCTGGAAGACTTATTATTACAAAGCTGTCAATTTTTCCCCAAATGAATCTAAAATTTCATTGCAGTTCCAATCACAACCTAATCTAATAGGATTTTTAGTGAAACTTGACAAATTAATTGTAAAGTTTATCTAAAAACACATACACAACAAAGAGGGGAAAGAAATCCTGGGGAAAAGGAGGGGAAAGGAGGAATCATGTCCTATCAAAATTCACCACCTTTATAAAGTTATAGTAAGTTCAACTACTGCAGAAATAGACATATAAATCAAAGGAATTTTAAGCTAGAAAAACTTTGAGTTTTAGTATATGATAAATAAGCTTTTGAAGCAGTGGAGATAAAATGGACTATCCAAAAAAAAAAAAGGTATAGATCATTCATTCATTGGCAAATACCATTAAAGCACAGCTTACAATAACAGGGAAAATCAGAAATAAAGCAGAAAACAAGAATTTTATGTGATGAATATCTAGAAAAAAGAGCGTCAAGAAGAAATAGGTAGTCACTATCAAAAGCTACAGAAATGTCATTGAAAATCTCCATGAAAACAATGAACAATCTAAAAATACTGCCAGAGTAGAGTGATAGTGATGAAAACCAGACCACATTCCCAACAACCTGAGTGATAAGTTGGCAAAGTGTTTTTAAATGTTGATTCACTGCAGAGTCATGGAATAGGCATGAACTTAACCTTTATTAAAGAAGTCCATTATAATTTTGGAGTTCCACTGGATAGCTGCATTATAATTTTGCTCTATGGGAGGCTGAATTCATGACTACTACAGATTCTATAGTATCAGAATTGTAAAGAAACAGTTCACAATACTTCTGGGTCTCCATACAGCAATTATTTAAATTTGAGATTTCCTAATAGTGAATTACTATTACTGCGCCCAAAGTCCAACTTTTAGCTCAATCACTCAGCATTTCACATGACTGCTTATCTCATGATAAGGCGATGTCAGCATTCTGAGAGGGAAAACAGCAATTAGAAAAAGGTTTTACTGAAATTCAGAATATTATACATTAATATGGGTGACAGAGATTATATGATTGTTTGAAAAATAGTTTCAAGTTTTAAGACGAGTATAATTTATAAGTGGTCCAAATACATATGATAACAGAAGAGACTATGATTTATGTGATAATTATATTTTGGTCCTTAATTGAAGTCCCTGGATCAGTAATATTTAGGATTGGTCTTTTTGTTACTGAGGTTTTATTTTGTTTTGCTGAGGTTTTATTTTGTTGCTTTGCATTCCACCACATTAAAAAATGAATATATAAAAATACATTTTCATATATTCATAATTTGGAAGACATGTATATTTATAAGTATTACATGTATATATGTGCATTTCTATTATAAACACATTCATGTAATATAGTTTCAATAACTGAAATCACATAGTACCTTCTAGTGTTATTCCACATACTACCTGAACTACCTTATAATATGTCCACCTGAATTGGGTGACCCTTAGTTATCAAACCACAGTACACAGTATACAGAACAATAACCTGGGATGATTGTTAAGGATTCAGGTTCCAAGCACCAACAACGGCAATTCAGACGGTATGGGATGAGTTCAGGAATCTGCATTTTTAACAGTGGTTCCTGGTGGTTCTGAAGGGGTTATTTGAGTCCCACATCCTAAGAGACGCCACAAAAGAAGAAAAAGGTTCTCCCCACCATGCCATCAGCACAGCAGTACCAGCAGAAGACAGACAAATCAGTGCTCTATTTTGTGCCTGAACTGTCCATGAACTAGCTTTGTCTGGGGAAATGCTAAAATTATCACTGAAAAAATTGTTCCTCTCAGAAAATACACCTGATTTCCAAGATGCTGACCTAAGAAGAATGCACTGCCAGAAAACCACACACCTAATCTATTGTAAACCAGAATTCATCCATTCAAATGAAATTGATTTTCTTTTAAAGCAATTTTTTTAACATTTTAAAATGTAAATACAGACTGTTAAATCTCCGTTTGTTCATTAATCATGTATTAGCACCTATAAGATGCCAGCACCAAAGAAGTAGTTTGGTGTGATGGAAAGGACACAGTTGTAATAATTGAGCCAAGCCTGGTTTTAATTTCTAACTCTACCACTATTTGTTTGATTTTGAACAAGTTGCTTAACCTTCCAGTTCCAGTTTCCTTATCTCTAAAATGCACAATATAATTTCTATTTCCAAAGCCTCTTTGAGAAATAATTATATACATATACATAAAATGTACAGTAAGAGATAGCTGCAACGACAACATACTGTGCTGGTAAGTGATACATATCTAAAACAAATAATTGACCTTTTCCTCATTAAAAATTTTTTTCTATATTTTTCATGTTCAAAAAGCACTGACCACTACAGTTCTAAAGTCAGAGGGCTTGGGTTCAAATTCCAGATCTGCTAATAATTTATCTGGGCAAATGACTTAATCTGTCTAGCCCTTTAGTTTCTTCCAGATAAAATAGTACTAGTACATATCTAGTGTAGTTTTAATGAGATAAAAAAATGAAGATTAACTATAGTGCTGAGCCAGTGTCTGACACTCATTAAGCACTGAATTATCTTTACTCATTAAAATCAAGACATAATTTTCAAGCTGTATTTACATTTACTACTGCAAATAAGAATACATGATTAAGAATCTAACGTAAAACATGATGACTGTAGTTAACAACATGATATTACGTCATTGAAATTCAGTTGCTAACACACATTCCAGATAAAAAGAACTACACTGAAATTTGGGAGAACAAAACCAAAATCTTCTAAGAGAGTAGAACTTTCTTGTTCTCACCAAAAATAAATAGATGGATGGTGATGGATGAATTAAGATGGTAGGAATTCTTTTATAGCGTATACCTTTATCAAATCATCATATTGCCCACTTCAAATATCTTACAATTTTGTCAACTATATGTCAATAACACTGAGAAAAGTAGTATCATTATGTTAATGTTGAAAAAAAGAGAGAATGCAGGATTTGACTAAGATAACTACACATATCACCTACAAATAAATCTGCAAATGTTCCTAACTTTTGTCCAAGGCTGACTAGATATTTTATTCTGCATCAATACCTTTCGGTCTCTAATTCAAATATCACATAAAATCTAAACTACATGACTGAATAGTCAAGGCTTTTCATAATTTTGCCTACACGTATGCCCTTCCCCAGTCTTTCATCCCCCCACGCCCTCATCCTCCATTATATACACCCAATCTCTCTCACCATTTGCAAAGTAAGCAATATTTCCAAAGTCTGGGGGCAGTATTATCCCCAGAGAGATTAGTTAACATACTACCTTGGCATTTTCTGCAGTTCTTCAAAACACCACTAGCCAAGATCGTAAAACAAAATGCATGTGTTACAACGCCCAGCTGAGTAGTTTTCCTAAATATAAACTAGTCATTCAAATTCATAAAACTACCTTGGGCTGCACTTGGCATCAGACTCACCTAAAGACAGGTGGGACAGGAAATAGGACACCTGTGGGCTCGTAAGGCCTCCTTCTTTAGTGGAAGGGCACATAGCACTTCTATTCTTCTGCTCTCCAAGAGCTGTTCTCTTTCCCCTCTCTTTAACCCTGGAGAAAGCGTAGGCTCAAGGGGAAGAGAATTATATAGGACGGTGTCCCACAAGACTCACAATTTCTGCAGCAACTCCAGAGGTACTGATTGAGGACAGTTATAAGGGGCCTGCCAATGTCACTACCCTCAGAGGCCCAAAGATACAGTTCTTCCTGATCAGTATGAAGTTTATGACCACCAAACACTTTCGTTGTTTTGTTTATATATTTATGAAATGAAGCTATAAGGAAATCAAAATATAAATCTGTTTTTAAACCTATTTTGCCCACAGGGGGAAACTAAAAGTAAATATTCCCTGGTGTCTGATACAAATTTGCAAGTTAAAGAAAAGAATTAATTTAAAGAAGCAACAGATCGGCCCTCCCTGGTGGCGCAGCGGGTTAAAGCACAGCACTGAGAATTTAAAGCCGCTTCCGCATGAGTTCGATCCCCGCCTGCCCCGGAGGTGACCACATGGCGTGGCAGACCTCTCCTGACCCGCCCGCTGCTCCCCTCAGCAGTGTACTTTGTTGATCTGCCTGTTCTGTTTCCCACTCTGTCTCTGGTGAAGCCTCTCACCCTCCGCATCTCTGGCCTGTACCCCATGTATGAATAAATAAATAAATCTTTAAAAAAAAAAAAAAAAAAAAAGAAGCAACAGATCATTTCAAATCCCCACCAGAGCTAGAAAGATTCTAGCAACAGGAATAAAACCAAAGTAAATTCCATTTGAGCCTATGAGAAAAATCATCTTAAGAAAATACACCTGGAATTCATAGCCTGAGGATAGGTGTGAGAATACAGCCATACATTAAATATGTAGAATGAAATGTAACCACTGAAATGATCTAGTTCTACCTTTCCTTTTTACCTAACAAGAAACTGACTCATGCTGTTTCCCAACAGGAAAAAACTGAGGCATGCAAGGGCTTGCTCACCTCCCAAGACTAGCTGGTGGAAAGTGAAAAGTCACAGTTGGCCAATTCCCATTCCAGCACTTTTACTGTTAGTGCCACAGTCATTCTTGTTCTCTCTCCAGTATCTATTCATCTCTGTGATGCCAACAGTTCCTTCTTTTCCTTGGAAGAACTCACTCATCCTCATGCTCAACTGTGTGATGTGCGTTGAATTATCTCATGTCTACTGTAAACTATGAATACAAATGACTAATTTCATCAGCGAGTGCATTCTCCAAAGGGAAGCTTCAGGGCAGTGAGATTTAAAAAGGCAGAGGTGCGGCACCAGCTCTCCACTATGCACACAGCAGACCAGCATCAGAGAGGGCGCTACTGCTCCTGCAGATAATAGAGGGTGGAGGATTTGTGTTTCTGCAAGAAACTGAGACAGAGAAAAGGGCCTGGAAGCCTGAGAAAAGGTTCACTGGGCAAGAATGTTCCAGAGCACTGGGAGAGGTACCAGCCCCTCGCCCCACTGGGACTCCAAGGCAGCCTCCAAGCCATGATACACAGCTAAGCTAGCTACTGGCAGCTAGCTAGCTTAGAGTCCTGAAAGAAACTTGCCCCTCCTGGAACTAGATTCCAGGCCTCCCGTGGGGCACGCACGAGGCGACTGCAGCCTGTTGAGCACTGCCTCTGGGGAAGCGCACTGCTTCCTGGAGGAGTGGGTAACTGCACACGTGGGACAAACTTTGCACTAGACTTTTACACCAGTGAGAGACACAGTCATCCCAGTCCTTGCACAGGCACTGCTGGAGGAAATTCTGTGCCCCTCTAGACTGCATGGAGTAAGGGTATGAGGTCTACAGCTGCTACAAATATTTTGACATCCACCCAGTGGGAGAAATCAGTTTTCTTATTGTAAGTATGTTGCTTTATAATATAGTTGACACACTACCTTTATCTAATTTCCAGAAAAATCAGTCTAGATGAACTAAAAGTTAAAGTGTCAGGCAAAATGGAAAAGGGTCACGATAACGATTTACCAACAATGTGTTTCTTCAAAGTGGCAATTACAATAGTTTGTCCAAAAAAAGAGGAGAAAGTGGAGGAGGTGAACTTAAGATAATTTTTATTAATATACTTACCATCGTTAGCGGCACCATCTGCTAGAAATATGTAGTAGCTTGTGTTTAGATCAAATCTATTCTTAACCCCAGGAAGGGTAATGTTTCTTCTGAAAGAACATTGCATAACACCATCCGCCAGCCTCCAAGACAAATCCTTAAGAATATCCTACAAACACATACAACGGTCTTCTCAGCAACTTCCAAATATTTGCTATAAATAAAGTATGATCAAAATCCTGACCAATTCATTTTCCTTTGTCTAAGATACTTTGTGCTTGCTTTGTCTGCATGTCATTGTTTTTCTACTTCCTCTTTGAAGGTGCATAAGAAACATTTTCTCCCAGTTTATTTGTATTTATCCACTTGGCAAAAAAAATATTTTTACTTTAAGTCAGAATCCCACAATTCCTCTGCCTGGTTAGAAACCTGGCAGATTTACTAACTCCACCTGGTCACTAACACACAATCAAAAACAATGAAGAAACAATTAGCAAGTAATGGTAGTAACCCAAATTCAACATACAAAGAGGGAGAAGTTCCAGCCCCACTGCAGAAGTCAGCCGTGAGAGCAGAAAACTCAATGTCTAAGTTGACAGCTCTACTGACTGGCATTTAGGCTGCTTCCATGACGTGGTTCTTATGAATAATAACGCTGTAGGCACCGGTACTGGAGCTTTTGTGGAGGCTCAGTAGAACAAAGATGGAGGTGTGAAGGTCTACCCCCAAATTATAAAGTCATATAAATGATAGGTAAATTAATAAAATTTTGAAGGGAAAAACATTACATAGTTACAAAATTTTTAGAAAGTGCTAGTTCAGCTCAGCACAGCTCATAAGCTTGTCAACTGCCAAGTGCAAAAAGATACTTTTCTACCTAACCTAGGTGATGTCACCTCGGTCACAGATGCCAACAGTGTGAGGGGGGCACTCATGACAACTACCCAAGACACACACTACCATATATGCGCCTCAGTTCGTAAGTTTTGGAAAAGGGATGATGATGCTTTGACCAAACAATAAAAGTTTTTTAAGATATAACAAAAAAACATTTAAGTGACACAAGCAAGGATTCATCTTTGCTCATAAGAAAATTCTGTCTTGAGATTTAGTGTAGAAAAGAGGAAATGTTGGTCAACGGGTACTAAGTTGCAGCTATGTAGGATGAGTTAAGTCCCCATATGTAAGTACATACACTCACACAGAGTAACCAATGAGATAACAGTTATGTTAATTCACTTGACTGCAGGCAATCATTTCACTGCACGTCGTATACCTTAAATATATATATCACTGTATTGTATATATAGGAACAAAATAAAAATAAATCACAGAAGTTTCTCCCAAATGTTGTAAGAGAAGAACTTACTGCCAGGCCGCTGCTTGGGCTGGCTGCTGCCTGCAGGCTAGGAGGCTCTGGCACAGTATAGCCCAAAGGTTGATTGCCCCCAGCCCCAATTCTTAGGTTTACTCCTACCTCAGAGTCCATCACAGGGTGACTTCGCCCCATCAAATGGGAAGGTTTTATGTGCACAATCTGATTGTCATGAATACACACATAAGCATCATCATCACCCTGAAAAATAATTGCAAATGAAAAGTTTAAAGAAATTTCAACATTATTTAAATCTCTAATAAAAGAAAATAAGATTTGATGCTTTTAAAATATTTACTAACTTAATATTAAATGACAGAATGAATTCTAGAGAACTGACTGTCCAATCTATTAATTTTGTCAGAAAAACTATAATTTCCATGTAAAATATATATTAAATAGTAAAATATTTATTAACCCAGCAGTAACTGAACACCACTGTTGAACTTTCAAATTTAGTCAACTAAACCTCCTTGTATTACACAGATTTTTTTCTCCCCAAATGGAAAAATATCCGTTAAGAACATGAGAATTCACACCTAAGTTCCACTAAATCCCTGAATTAGACAGAACCTCTTTTTCCCATTGGCCCCCCTCCACTCAAGTATTACAATATACTGTGAAAAAGTACTGTGCTGAATATGTGGGGAAAATAAAGATAACTAGATGATCCTTACACTCAAAGACAATGTTTTAATGAAGTAGATGAATGGTTATAATGTACATTAAATGTGATAAAATAGATTTAGATGGTGCAATGGAAAGACAAATTTTGTAGAGCCAACGGATTGACATGGTTTATCAGATAAGGTAATAATTAAAACTTTTGACAATAGGGCCCTCCCTGGTGGCGCAGCGGGTTAAAGCACAACACTAAGAAGCTAAAGCCGCTTCCGCATGAGTTCGATTCCCGCCTGCCCCGGAGGTGACCACATGGCGTGGCAG
>NW_004567127.1:14552096-14578682 GCF_000260355.1 Condylura cristata | reverse complement strand
CTGCTCCCCACTCTGTCTTTGGTGAACCCTCTCACAGCCCCTGCACCTCTGGCCTGTACCCCAGTTCTGTATGCACAAATAATCTTAAAAAAAAAAAAAAAAAAAAACTTTGACAATAAAGACCTTTAAATGGATATGGTAGCGCTGAGTCCAAAGGAGAATTTTCCAAGCTGAGCAATTTCCAAGATCAAAGACGGAGAAGAAGTAAAAAGTTAATTAAAATTTTAGAAAACTCATGCACTTTAAGACTAGAAATTCCAAAAAAGAACTTAAATTTTGAAAGACATGCTAATGAAAAAGAACATTTTTCTATAACTGCTAACAGTTCACTAAAGAATTTGGAGGTAGATTAAAATTATCTCAATTGTATGTTAGGAAACCGAAATCATGGAGGCAGGACTAATGGAGGTTACCAAAGCAGTCCAGACAGAAGACAATAAATGTATATACCAAATCACAGGTACTAGCAAGGCAATAAATAGAATAAAGGAAATATGTCCAAGAGAAAATCAAAAGTATCTAGAAGATCTGTAACAATTAAACATACTGCACCCAAATCTTAATTTCCAAATCCTATTCTTATTTAACAGGAGAGGTCCTTTAAGAAATAATGAAATCCGGGCCCTCCCTGGTGGCACAACGAGTTAGAACGAGGCACTGCAAGCTGGCCACAGCTGCTTCAATGTGAACTGGATCCCGGGCCGGAGGTGATCCACGTGGCACAGCAGACCTCTCCTGTCTCGCAGACCTCTCCTGTCTTGCTCGCTCCTCCCCTCAGCAGTCTTCGTTCTGCTCCCCACTCTGTCTCTTATGAATCCTCTCACCCCCTCTGCACCTCTGGCCTGTACTCCAGTTCTGTATGAATAAACACATAAACCTTTAAAAAAAATTGAATGAATGAAATCCATCAAAGTATAAGATGAGCAGAGAGAATTTTGTTACATCAGAAAACAAGACATACTCAAAAACTAAAGGAGACAGATAAAAGGGTGCAGAGGGACTCCCAATGGCCACGTGTGGGTTGATGAAAGTATCAAAAAGAATGATGGTAATAAACTGTAATCCAACACACAAAAGTAGTTCATTAGTCCATAGACTTTAACTCCAAAAGCAAAAGGGGTACAGAGAAGAAAGTTCTTCCTTTCAAAAGAATGCCTGTTTATTAATAATTAGAAAATCACCATTTGCAGTCACCTAAGTAAAACTGATTTAGGAAAGGAAATAAATCACTATCTTTATAAAATGTTACTGGAGAACAGAATATTCATATAAAGCATCACATTACAGATTACTTATTAATTTTAAGAAAGAAAATATTCCTTTACAATGGCAATGTTGGCAGATGCCAGTGATTATACTTAGTTAATAATGAAAAAAATCTGCCATTAGTACCTCTTGATATGATACCCTGAAATACATGTCTATGTAGGAATTATGCCTACATAATTAATTTGAATATATCTAAAAATTTGGGAAGTTCTACCAAACAACTGGTCTGAAAAAAATTTCAGTAAAAAAGATAGGGCAGCTTTTCTAAAGTAAAGGAGATAAAGAGACATAACAACTAAATGTATTGAGTGACAACTTACAGGATCTTAGATCAGTTGCTTTTTTAATTATAAAGTACTTAACTAGGACAACTGAGGAAATTACATACATTGCATACATTGCAAATGACTATTATGTCATTATTAACTTTTCTTGATGTGGTAAAGATAATTTGGTAATTAGAAAAGTCCTTGTTCTAAGGAGAACATGAGGAACATTTTAGAGACAATGTATCATGGTATCTACAATTTATTTTCAAGTAAGTTCAGGAGGAAAGGTGTTTATGTATACCACCTAAGTCAATCTACACACATACACAAGTATATAGAGAGAAAGGAAATGAAAGAAAGTATAGTTCTTAGCATACTCAATATTCTTCCTATCATTTTAACAAAGTATCTGAGTTAGGGAAGATGTCTGTGCTCTGAAATTCAGTTAAAATTCACATTTTAGCGGGCCCTCCCTGGTGGTGCAGCAGGTTAAAGCACAGCACTAAGAAGCAAAAGCCACTTGCGCATGAGTTCCATTCCCGCCTGTCCAAGAGGTGACCACATGGTGTGGCAGACCTCTCCTGACCCGCCCGCTGCTCCCCTCAGCAGTGTACTTCGTCGATCTGCCTGTTCTACTCCCCACTCTGTCTCTGGTGAAGCCTCTCGCCGCCCCTGAGCCTCTGACCTGTACCCCACTTCTGTATGCGCAAATAAATAAATCTTTAAAAAAATTCACATTTTAGCAAGTCGTTAGTAAAATATGGAAAATGATACCTTTTATCAATTTTAGTGATGCAGTCTAATACCAAAACAATTGCTATCATTAATTTACATACCAAATTGAAAACAAGGTATAATTTAGGTTACCTTGTCAGTATTCATAACATAAGATACCTTCAGTATTTAACTTTATATTAAATACTGAGAATAGCATGTCAAAAAATATCCTAAAGTTTTTAAAATAACAACTAAAAATAGAAATAACCACTTCAAAAATATTTTTAAGGATAATTTATTTTCCCCAATTTAAGCAAACAGGTGTACAGATGATTTTAATCATTAAATAGAATTGCTCTGTAAATCAACTGCACCTGCATAATTAAGTCTTTCTTATAAACACTTTTGATGATAGCTATATTAGAAACATAAGGTTTCTAAGTAGGGTAAATTTATCTTGAATTAGAGATAAATGCTTTTGTGTCATCAATGGCTACAACTTAGAATAAAAATAACTGGTCTACCTGCAGACTACTTATCACTGCATTTGCTGCAACCACAGTGTCCTTCCCTCTTCCTGATAAACTTTATTTGACCATAAAGGAAATATGCTAATATAGTATAACCCTGAATTTGACTAAAAAGTGACTGGATTTTTTTTAATGACTAGAACATATATCTAAATGAATATGGTTTCTTAGACTTGAATCTTAATAAAACTATTACAACATGATTACCATTCTTTATCATTATTGGACTCATCTGTATCAATCTTTTTGAGCCAGTTCCCTCACATTCACACAAGTACTACCACCATCTTTCTGTATTGTTTCATGGTAAGATTTCATTTTTAACCCAGTCTCATGACCCCACTTGTGCACAAGCTTGGTTCATTTTTGCCAGAACTAGGAACGCCCAAGAGAATATGCAACAGACCTGGTGGCAGTTAGAAAAAGGAAATGTGAAACATCTTGAACAATTTCCCATAAAGGCAACTTTAAAGGGAACTTTAAAGAATTATAATTCTTATCCAGACTTCTTTCTTGTTGTATTTTTTAATGTAACATTGGTTTAGTTTCTTTTTATATCATTGATGTACCACTGGTTGGAGTAGTTACTAGTATTTTCTCAGTACAGGATCTCCCCGGCCAGGTATAATGACCATAGTGCACCTATGATTAAAGTTCATTATGCTCTCTCCACATTTCGTTCTTGCCCTTCTTCCTCCCCCTATGGAAGTCTCATTCTCGAGTCAACTTCCAAGGGTTAACTTTTAAGTTTGAGTTTACTTACCCATTTGTTTGATTCCTCTATATTTCATATATAATGGACACCATTCAGTATTTGTTGCTTAAATTTTTTTTAAAGCATGTGACATAGTATATCTTCTAGGTTTAATGCATATCCTTTATTTAAAAAAATATAACAAATGAATTCTAAAACTATATACTCACATATATATATTTCAAATATCACTCCCCCAAAACAGTTACACCTGGCTGCCTGAAATACTAGCAACCAGCAAGTACAAGGACTGATGTGACCAGAGTGCACTTTTAGACAAAACATTAGCTTTTCTATCAAGGGACCTCAGAATTCCAGAATTTCCTTTTTTTAATCAATTCTCTAAAGAAGTGATATTAAATGTAGAACCTGCCTAGAAGAAAACTTTCAAGAAAAGACTTCTTGCCTGTTCTAATGCCAAGCTTGTTTGAACAGGAGCTCCACAAATATACTTTATCCTTCTCCCTGAGAAATCAGGATGCGTATGCAGCACTTTCCTCTTCCACACCACAGCACAAGGCTTCCACCTACAAAATCATCTAGTCCATTCAGCACTACTCAAGGGAGAAAGAATCAACTTAAAACAAATACTGCCCTTTGCAGACCTGACAAAGGAGTCCACCAGTAAAGAACACATTTCGACTTGGATATTCTAGACTTAGTTCTCTTTGAAAAATGGACTGATGATTATCAAAAGGGGGAAAGCAATAGCAATCACTGCTGGACATTTGCCTTCTTATCTCTCTATAATACAAGAACTGTGTAAAATCTCCTGATGCTTGTGATACTTTCCAACCTCTTGTATTATAGAGAGATAAGAAGGCAAATAAAGATAGAAAAATAAAGTGGCAAATGTCCTGGAAATAAAGTGACTTTTCATTTTCTTAGGATAGTATATAACTACCCAACTGTTAAAAACATGCACCACTTAAAGCTATTTAACTTAGAAACTGTTTTATGTTTCTCCTGTCCCTCAGTCTCCACTGCTCCCTATAATAGATCATTTGACTCTGGAAGAAAGAGCTAAACCACCAGTGATTAGAACTCACTCCAGTGATTTTTCTTTTCATTACCACATATGTAAGTGAGAGGTACAAACCATCCATCGGTCGTGAGAAAATGCAAAGGATAAATAGCCTTCGCTAGGACCACTCATTTCAACCATCACTGACTGATCATCCGGCGTGAAGGACAGGAAGACACAGGCATGCTCCTTCTCTGGATCACAGCTCGAAGGGCTTCTAATGCAGAACTTCTTCGTACCACAATCCAAAGCACTGAACTAGAAAAATGACAGGAGGAAATAAGTCTTAACTAACAAACAAGCATTTCATTCCAATAACAGAAGAGACACTACTTTGAAGCACAGGTTCCAAGAAAAATAGCTTTTCATGACAAGTATTCAAAACAGGGAACAAAAGACACAACCCAAATTACAAGTGGTCAGCACAGCACTTGGGTTGTGAACATTTAATTTTAATTAAAATTTGGAAACCACACTAGTTGGACTGTAATTAAGATGATATTAAATGTTCCATTAATATGCAAAACACCTCATGTTAATTATGTTCTGGAGTAAAGTTTCAAGGAACATTGGTGCCCACAATGACATTACTTCTTTAAGGGTATTCTGTAGTTTTCAGATGGAATTTTTAAAAGCAAGTAAACAAACCCTTAGCAAGCTTCTATGTTTAGAAGCTGGGTTCTGCTTCTACAGTTCAGTTCAAATTCAATATTAAGACAATATTATAAAAAATGTTCACTCATATATATACCATCACTCTGTCAAAGATTACTAGAAAAAAACCACTCATTTATTTTCCTACTCTACCAATGTGTTCCCATACTGAACAAATCCGGGGTTCTATGTGACCTATGTTTCATTTCTAGTCTGACATTATCAACCTGAACTCTGGGTCAGGTTCTAGAGGTACTCAGTTCCACAAGACTCCTCCCATGTCAGGTGCCAATCACAAACCCTAGGTTGCCATCTGTACTTCTGGCCAGTCATAAATTCTAGGTTATCACAATCCACTCCTCAGATTTGATGATGTATTCAGATGCTCACAGAACTCAGGAAAACAATGAATCAGGGCCCTCCCTGGTGGCACAATGAGTAAGGACACAGCACTGCAAGTTGGCTGCAGCCACTTCAGTGTGAGTTCGATCCCCCCTGCCCGCTGCTCCCCTCAGCAGTGTATTTCAGTAGGTCTGCCTGCTCTGCTCCCCACTCTGTCTCTGGTGAATCCTCTCACCGCCCCTGCACCTCTGGCTTGTACCCTAGTTCTGTATGCATAAATAAGTAAATCTTTAAAAAGAAATGTCAGTAGCTATTTAAAAAATGGACCTACTAGATTACCAGTTTAATGTAAAAAAAAAAAAATAGAACTTGGGATGACAGAATTTCTCACCCTGGACAGGTTAAATTATGTGGGAAGGGACAGGGCATCTCAGAAGCAGCACCTTCCCAGCACCGCCATATAGTCCGTAACCCAGGAGCTCTCTTAATCCCGTACTTCCGGGGATTTTTATGGCTATTTCAACCTAGTTATAAACAATTATTAACTCAATTTCAGCTCCTTCCTTCTCTGGAGAATAGTGGGCAGGGTTATAAACCCCAATTTTAGTCTCTCCAGTGACCAGCCCCTATGCATAATCCCACCAAGAGTTACCTCATGAGAAAATGAAGACACTTCTATCAACCAGTAAATTCCAAGGGATTTACCTATATCACAGACATTCCCACCAGGCAGGAAATTACAAGGATTATTAGGAGTCCTGTGTCAGGAACTAGGATCAAAGGCCAAATATTAGCAAGAGCCAGTGACTATATTATACATAAAACTTATAGGAACTCTGCAATCATGGTATGATGGAGAAAATAAGCCACTGAAGACCAAGAAAAAAGGATGTGGGTCTCTTCTCCACCTTTTAATCCTCATGTTAGCTAAATAACTTATTATCTCAGGGTTTCTTTACCTTCAACTATTTAACAGGCACTTAAAGAAATAGACCCTAATGTCTCTTCTAGTTCTACAGATGCTGTAATCCTATGACACTGAATGAAACTGACTATCATAAAGACTGTAAAGTCTGTGGCACAGAAACATGATAAAAGGCTCCAACAAAAGCCATTTTTGTGAACATACAGGAAAACAACAATTTTCTCAATAGTTCACTAATGGGAATCTCAGTTTCAAACTTTTTCCTTCCTAGTGCAACTTTAAAGAAATAAGCATTAAGGCCCTCCCTGGTGGCACAGCGGGTTAAAACACAGCACTGAGAAGCTAAAGCCACTTCCGCATGAGTTTGATCCCCGCCTGCCCCGGAGGTGACCACATGGCGCGGCAGACCTCTCCTGACCCGCCCGCTGCTCCCCTCAGCAGTGTACTTCCTGGATCTGCCTGTTCTGCTCCCCACTCTGTCTCTGGTGAATCCTCTCACTCTCCTCATCTCTGGCCTTTACCCCAGTTCTGTATGAATAAATGAATAAATCTTTAAAAAAAAAAAAAAAGAAATAAGCATTAAGACCAAACCTAGAACTAGAGAAAAATAGCAATCTGTTTGGTTAAGTAAAAGTATTACATTCATAATAATGGAATCAGATATAACTGCCATACATTGAAAACATTAGCGGTTACACAGGATATAAGTACTTTAGTTTTCCCTATGAGAACAAAGATCTTTGAAAAAGAAAGGAAAGAGGAGGAAAAAAGAAATTAATATTCACTGAATACCTATTAAGTGCAAAGCAGTTGGAAACTTTCTATTCATTATAATGCTCAATGATCACAATGACTGTAAAAGCTACATATCATTATTTCTCATTTTAGAGATAAAAAAAAAACTGATAGAAAATGAAGTAACTTGTTCCAAAGTCACACAGAAAGTAGATCAATGAGGATCCAAGCCCAATTATTCTTTTCACTATAAAAACAAAATTGCCTTAAGACATTTTTTGATAGTTTCACCTCTGAATTAATAAGTCTAATTATCAGAACTGCCTTCAGTAAAATCCCTCTAGTATTTAATAAACATTAACCTTTCTAATACATATTTTTTTCAATCGTATATTTTTTTTAAACTAGATAGCCTAAATGGAATTTTGGGGGATAAACTTGCAGAAGAGTTTCTGTGGTTTAGCAAGAGAATTTATTCCTTAATACTCACTGATGTTAAAGAAATAGAATTTTAAGAATCAACATTATTTCAAGACTCTCCTCCAAATCTTCTCTAAATTTGGCTTAAATTTTAACTCCCTCTCCATGTTTGATATTTGGAAGTGTGCTCAAAAAAAGAAAAGAAAGAAAGCTTCTGCAGCTTTATTAGATTTATTTTCAAATGAATACATACCCACTGCTAGTGCAGATTTTGTGAATTCAAAATCACATCTTGAACAGGCTAGGTCTTGCAAGTCACTTATTCTAACCTATGTCATAATGTTGCAATGAAGGCTTCCCTCAGATTGCCTATAAAAAAACCCAAATGCTTGCAACCAGGACCCAATACAGCTACTTCTCCAAGTATTCTTTCTATTCTTTATCAAGAATAGAGCCAATTTTACCATGTAAGCTAATATGTTATGTTACATATGGTGATAACATAAAAGTGTTACCCACTGATTTGGTTAAATGCGACACTGGCAGTAATGTTGACAAAGGTGCTGTTGCAGCTTCAGGAGTGGTAAAAGGCAGTGCATTTGGCTGTGAAACTACAGGACCAGGAATCTTCACCCAGTAGCTTTTATACTTCTCAACCACTGTAACACTGAAAGGCAACGCCATTAAGATTAGACAAAATATTGATTGTGATCCACAACAATCAAATCAAAAATTCAAAGGAAAAAGAGGAATGATACAAGAACATAACACCTTACAGTAATACTAATACTGTCTGAGGTAAATTTCTAATGACGTTCTTCCATCCTGTCATTAAATGGATTTTTATTGTTCTCTCCCTCTTTCTCAATCTCACTTATGTTGGCTTTTCTCTTACCTGTCTGTCCTCTAGGCATAATCATGGCAGCCATAAATGCCAGACCCAGGGGCTCCACTGAATACATATCTACCCCCTGACATACAAAGAGCATATTACTACTCGTTTCATACCACACTCCACGAGGTAGCAAAGGGGATGTGTAGCAGACAGAGCAAGAAGCTATACAGAGTCTATATAAGTTATCTCCCTTCTTATTGGGGGTCACATCCCTCTTTTCACATTCCATACAGCATACAGGCACAAGGCTGACTTACTGTGTGCTGGGAATCTAAACAAAGTGAAGTAGAAAAATGGAAACATGACAGAAGAACAATTTCCTCTTAAAATAAAAGTCTACAAGGGGCCCTCCCTGGTGGTGCAGCGGGTTGAAGCACAGCACTGAGAAGCCAAAGCCACTTCAGCATGAGTTCAATCCCCGCCCTGGAGGTGACTCATATGGTACGGCAGACCTCTCCTGCACTCAATGCTCCCCTCAGCAGTGTACTTCATCAGTCTGCCTGTTCTGCTCCCCACTCTGTCTCTGGTGAATCCTCTCATCACCCCCAGCACCTCTGGCCTGTACCCCAGTTCTGTATGTATAAATACAGAAAGCTTTAAAAAAATTAATAAAATAAATAATAAAAAAAATTCTGTAAGACCACAGCGACCCACTATATGGCTTTATTATATTCCATTCCTCTTGGCACAATGGTTTAAGGAAGAAGCATTCTATGAATTTATAATCCTGAGGACATGCAAGCTCTTATTTTCTTAAAATCTAATCTGTAAAGTCTAGCACTACAAAATCATCATTGAAATTTCAGAAAACATTTCTTATACTAAGACAGGAGTAAATCTAAAAAACCAATTAATCCATATGTCATATAGATTCAAGTATTAATTGATGGCTCTTACTAGTAGTATGAAGGCTTACAAAATTTCATTCACTCAACAAATATTTATTAATTGCCTATTAGGTGCCAAATCCTGTACTAGATACTTGGGTATATACTGGTGAAAGAGAAAATAAAAAGGCAAAACAACAACTTATATCACAAAGGTTGTGTCAACTACACCAAATCTGTCCTACGTAGGTGAATGTCCAATACATTTTAAAAATGATGCAAATCATTACTGTTTCAATTATTCTATTATAGAGCTGCAAACTTTTACTCACAGAAACTGTATGTGATTCGGGGCACTGCTTGGAGCATTCCAAAAGACTTCAATTTCTGTTTTCTTAGATGAACTTGTGTGACTCACAGCTGATCCCTGAAATAAAATGAAAAGGAACTACCAGTCAGTCACTCAGTAGCTAGCATGGCTGACACCACTATCATTTTGCAAAGTAATTTATAGTTGCATTACCTTGGCATTCTGATAAAAACTATTCATTTAAAACAGGGACTCAGGTTGTCAATAACTACATATCAACTGGTTGATACCAGACTATCCACTGACTCCATGAATAAAATTAAGAGTCAGCAGAAATTTAAAAACTGAAAGAAGTAAAGAATACTATGTATGTTGATGCTATGTAGAGCCTGCTCATTATTATATTTATACTATAATTTTATATTCCTTCCATTAATAGATAGAGATAGAATACAGAAGATTTAGCAAAAGAAAAAAAAAACACTTCCAAGAATGTAACATTAGATTTTGGTAATTACTTTCTCTTAAAAACATTATTTCCTTCTTTTATTCACCTGGAAAACTTCTGCTCATTTTTTTTTTGAGTCTTGGAGATCACCTTCTCCAAGAAGTTATCTCTCAATTCCCTGAAGCCTGTGAGTGGCATGCCATACTATGCCTTCATCCCACTCTGTGTATGCTTCTAACTTACCACACTGTTCTACTTACATCTGTCTTATGGGTCATATATTCCACTTATGTGTATATGTATATGACCAGATAGTCTACTTATGTGTAAGGCTATGAACTTATGAAGAAACAAGAGTTAATCTTGTTCATCACTATATCCCTTGCACCCAGGACAATTCCTGATAAAATAAACTAAATGAATGATAAAATTAGGTCTTCGTTCCATTCAAGAACTCTATTTTCAATAGCTACACCCTTCACAAATCAATAAATCAATATTACATAAAATATCAAAAACAAAGAACTCTTCAAACTACTTTCCTATCTTCCTTAGGATGTTGATTTGCATATATTGCCAGTTGTGACATGAGGGGAAATTTTAGTCATTAAGAATCTGTGTAGTTGTCTTCAACAAATCCGAAATGTCCTTTATCTTGTAAGTACCACCCTGTTGTGAAAAGACCCAAGGGAAGTGACTGACAGAAATCAATTTCAAACACAAACCTGCACATCTTCACAGGTCAGAAGCTGTGACACTTGACTGTCAATCAGTGTGAAGGAGCCAATAGGAAGGCCACTCAAATCCTCAGCATTACGGGCTTCCAAGAGAAAGCCTTTAAATACGGGCCCTGACAAAGTAACTGAGAAAGGAACAACAGATAGGTTAAGAGGGTCAGCAACATCCCAAAAGGAAACTATTTAGGGGAGACCTGACAATTAGGATTAGGTGTATGTATACAGAACTACTCCAGGAAAGAAAACACAATTCATCCTATGGACAAACAGGTTCTAAACTTGTTAGAACATAGAATATTCACTCTATGAGATGTTAATGACTGATACACAGTAGGAAAAAGGTTGGCGATGGCCAGAAGGTGGCCATGGGATCAAATTAGTTCAGAAAATGCTAGATGAAAGTAAATACTCCTTTCTTTACTTCAAAACCATAGCCCATTTCACATCATCTTTGCACTATAAAACTCGAAGAGATATGTTTTATATAACACACAAGAGCATTCCAAACTTACTTTTCCATATACACTTTCTGTACAAAAATCTATTTATATTTTGCTTTTCTAAAGTTGCAGAAAAGAGTTTGTAAAATGCTATTTTAGGTATACCTTTAAGAGTCAGATTACACTGTGCCCAATGATTCAGGGAAATGTAAGATTGACACTGTATCAAGAATGATAAGAGTTTGTTACATCTTAAGCCAACAAAAACACTTTATTTTCCACTTCTATTGATTAAGTAATAGTACTATTAATGATGACACATTAAATCGTGTTAAGAAAAAAAACCATGAAAGCCTGTTTTCAATGGAAATTAATACTACTTAATTATATACTATTTAAAGAATACAGTCACCTGCAGTAGTTAAACACAAACATGGTATGTATAGAACGATGGTAATTTACCACAATGAGATGAAAAGACTAAGTTGAAATTGCATAAATCCAACCTTAATAAAAATTCAATATACAGTAAAAAAGAATGAAACCGCTACAATTAATAACAGCAGCAGCATACCTTTGAGCTGATCTCCAGGTCTGAATGTCATCTGACTCACTGAAATGTTGTGAACTGGATCTGTGTGTGGAGTATGACCATGTATAGGAATCATTCCATTGCATGACTTTGCTACTTTTCCATTGGGATAATTAGCAACAGAACTAATGTGCAACAGAAGTATGAAGGAACCAACGATATGTCCTGGAACTGCCATCTCAAAAAAAGAAAGTTAAAGCACATTATTTTCTTAAAAATATATTTCTTGAAAATATAAAATATTTCATAACACAGTATTATGATTCTAGAAAATGACTTGCTTTCAAAATCAACTAACCACATTCACAAAAAGTACAGAATGGGCCCTCCCTGGTGGCGCAGTGGGTTAAAGCACAGCACTGAGAATCTAAAGCAGCTTCCGCATGAGTTCGATTCCCGCCTGCCCTGGAGGTGACCACATAGCGCCGCAGACCTCTCCTGACCCACCCGCTGCTCCCCTCAGCAGTGTACTTCGTCGATCTGCCTGTTCTGCTCCCCACTCTGTCTCTGGTGAAGCCTCTCACCGCCCCTGAGCCTCTGGCCTGTACCCCAGTTCTGTATGAACAAATAAATCTTTAAAAAAAAAAAAAGTACAGAATAAGAAGAATGTGATATGTGAAGTTTGACCTGTATTTAACTATCAACAGTGCCAACTATCACTTGTGAGATTTTTTTTTTCACTCGTGAGATTTTAAGCAAATCTAATAGGCATCCAATCCTTACTTGAAAAATGAGAAAAATTAGACCCACCTTTAAATAATGGTTTTAATAAAATGAAGATAATAAATGTTAGTTTTTATTTGCATGATTGAGAAACAATAAACTAGTGAAATAAAAGGATAAGGTTTTACTTGTTAAAGAACAAGTTAAAAAAAATGTTTCTTCTAAACTTAAGTATCACCACCAAAATAAATTTCTCCTATGATCTCTCTCAACTTCCAAATAAACCAATCCTGGTGAAAGTGTGAGTGATCTGATTTGCAACGCTGAAAACTTAGGTTAATTGGCAACCAGCTGCAAGAGGGAATATTTCTGTTGCTTATATAGCCCATATACTGCTGAATTAAGAAATACAATTGTGAGTCCACTCAGCTTTCTTCTCCTATTCAAGTTACCTGCCTCTTAACCATCTGCCTCTTACCCTCTACCTTATATCAATGCCAAGTTTTTCTAGCCCATATCAACTACTTCACTTTGTGCTGTAAAAAGTTGACATTTGTGGCCCTCCCTGGTGGCGCAGCAAGTTAAAGCACAGCACTGAGAAGCTAGAGCCTCTTCCGCATCAGTTCTATTTCCGCCTGCCCCGGAGGTGACCACATGGCGTGGCAGGCCTCTCCTGACCCGCCCACTGCTCCCCTCAGCAGTGTACTTCGTTGATCTGCCTGTTCTGCTCCCCACTCTGTCCCTGGTGAAGCCTCTCACCGCCCCTGAGCCTCTGGCCTGTACCCCAGTTCTGTATGTACAAATAAATACATCTTTAAAAAAAAAAAAAAGTTGACATTTGTGATGGCCAAAAGTAGATGACTGGATTAAAAAAGACATGGTACATACACACAATGGAATACTGCTCAGCAACCAAAAACAATAAACACATGCCTTTTGCAGCAACATGGATGGAGCTGGAAAAGATCATGCTTAGTGAGATAAGCCAGAAAGAAAAGGAAAAATACCAGATGGTTTCACTCATAGCAGGAGTATAAAGGTCCAGGGAATAATAATAAGAAGAATAAGAAGAAGAATAATAATTGATGATGATGATGATAATGATGATGATGAACAACTATATACCAGAGAGTTTTTATGGGGGTGGAATGAGATCAAAACCAGTGGGGGGAGGGAAGTGCACTGGACTATGGTGATGGCACACGGGTGATTTGGTGATGGGAAGCCCATGGGGATTACAACTGAGAGGGAAAAAAGGCACAAAATGACATAAAAATAAACCATTATATTATTAAAAAAAAAAAAGTTGACATTTGTGTACCAAATTAAAACATGGAGCAAGGCAGCCACTGCAGAGAATTACATTACCTGTCTTCTTTGAAATGGGGAAAAAAGCATTTGTTTTAAAAAGTCATCCAGCAAACAAGTGTAAACTCATCCAGATCACAAAGATTAATGATTACGGACTTTTTTTTAAGATTTATTTATTTGTGCATACAGAACTGGCCAGAAGTGCAGGGGCGGTGAGAGGATTCACCAGAGACAGAGTGGGGAGCAGGACAGGCAGTATTTTTAGGTTGACAATTCATATATTTAACACATGCAAATCCTAAAATATATCAATGCTAGAGGCAGATGAGCAGGATTGTTACAGGCAGTAAACAAAGTCAACCCTGTGAGCCAGCGACAGATGGGAAGAGCTCAAGAAACGTTCATTCTCCTTAGAAATTGAGTTTCCTATATCATAGATCTGATTATTAATGAAACAAAAGCAATCTTAGAATCACTTGTAGCACCCAAGTAGATAACAAAGGGCTCAGTGATGCTCCATACCTCATCTTTTAGCAAACATCAAAGCTAGGTAAATATGTTCCCATTTAAAGATGAGCAAGAGGAATAAATGAACTAATCTAGCACTTCTGAAAAAAGCCTACTGTATACGAGAAAGGTTAGACTTCTCTGCACTCGGAAGAAAATCATAACTTTGAAAACAAGTAATTAGTGGAGAAAACAATTCTTAGGAAAATAATTACTTAGGAGGGGAGCAACTGAATGATTTTCTGTTTAAAAATGACTTCCAGGTACTTTTGTTAGGGCCACACCTGCTTTTAGGATCAGGCAAGATTTACTGGTGAGGATCAAAGTCATAGTTTTAATCATGTGACTTAGGCTAACATAATATGAAGGTTACATGCAGTAATGTGTCACTCACTTAAACGATGATATAGTGGAAACAGTTAATTCAGTTTAACAAATACTTATTTGGTATTGACTTCCACTCAGGTACAAGTGGAAATGAGACTTGTTTTTAATTATGTTTACTGAGATAATGTTGATTTTCAATACTGTATATTGTTTTAGGGGTACAGGTTCACACCTCTACAAATAGATGCTTTTGCCACTGTTCCCACAATCGAAGTACTAATAATCCTCCACCAGAGTCCATTAGATACTTTCCCCATCATGACAACATGGAAACTAAAATTGTGGAATGGAGATAATAATTTATTACATTACAAGATCATCCTTCCAGCACTGGAAAAACTCCCACCTTTTTTGTATTTTACACATCTTTTATATTTACATTCTACCATAGGTATAATATAGAGAATTAAACAAAAGATACCATAACTTATATTTTGTCACTCAGGGCAAAAATTAGGCCCATTAGCTTAAAAGATTAAAAGAAAATTTATCCTAACTCTTTAACTGAAATATTTCCCAAACCTAGTGAGATTTACAGTTCTCTTTTTTCCATGAAAAACAGGTACTTATTAAAAAGTTATAATTAGTGCTTATACTATGTTATACATCTTTATTGTTTAAGTACCAAATTTTGAACCTTGATAACTAGGTAATTATTACTGTGATTGTGGCACACAGATGCAAGTAATGTTAATTAAAACAATATAGTTATTTCAGCAAAGCAAAAATTAGATAAAAATGGGAAGAATTAAAAAAAGAAAATGTACAAAAAGGAAGAATGTTAGCTAAGATTTGAATATAAATTGGTTACCAAGTGTATTATATGACTCCAAAAAAAGCAAAAAATAAAAACAATAATTTTAAAGGAAATAAAAGAAGGAAAGTATATCCTTTGAAACTGTCAGATGATTTGATTAAGCTAACAAATAACTAATCAAAGCTCCAGCTCTTATTATTAGTCACTTCTCTTCATTTAAGGCATCAAAAGAGTTCAAAAGTTAACATGCATATAAAAATTGTGGGAACTCAGCCCAGTACCACCCACTCTACATCTAAGATAAAGGGTGAAATACAGACTAAGAGTCTTAATTGACACTGAGGTATAAGATAACAAGGTTTTCTTGATTATGAAGCATGATCTTCAATAAAGAAAGAACGTAACAATGAGTTCACTATGAAATATCCAATTTGCTAAAGGATAGCTTTTTCCCTTTTTTGCTGATATATAGTGGGTATATTTAATTTGTTATTTCACAGTCTAATAATGGACCCTGACCTGCAGTATAAAAACTTTATGTATGGCATAATAGACCTTAACTCAGCCTTGAGTTAAGTTCTAAATTAGAAAAATCAAGGATTTCAATTTTTAAATGAGAGTTCTCATAACTTAAGAAGAAAGAAACATGCCAAGCAACAGGGAGGAATATGAAGATAGATTTCTCCAGTGGAAAATGTCTTATTCTCTATTATTCTAATTGTGAGTTAAACAAAATTTAAATATACCTAATAAATTAGCATCCTCATAGTGACCTTCTATGTGAGAGAAAAAAAAACTATTAACCATAATATAAAAACATTTAAATCCCTAAAGCAATTAAACACACCTTACAACTTTTCTTTTACTTTATTTTAAATATAAAATATTTCAATTAACTTGTGAATCAAACATGGTTTTGTTTCCAAGATTTGATATAGAAAAAAAGAACTACTATTTATGATATTGTTTTTATTTAAAAATAAAAGTGAAATTCCAAGCTGAATTAGAAATAAATTTGCGGATGCTGCACATTTGTAAGAACAGTATTCCATCCAGAATATGAAGCAAAGCTGCTGAACTTTGCTCTGTGACAAACAGCTGAGGTTGGAGGTAAAGAGTTTTAGAAAACCAGAACCACAGAATTTGATAAGTTAAGGATAAGCATAAAAGATATATGTAAAGCAGTGACATTTCTATTGCAAAAAGAAAGGGTTATAGTTTTCTTATGGGGAGAATAATACAAAATACAAATGTTTCTCTTAAATATTTAGTGAGTCCCTCATATATACTACAGCTCGTGGAATCCGTAACCAGGTGTAATCTTCACTTTAAAGATGTTAAAGACTGCACACTAAAGCACAGACACTTTAAGGATGGCAACCTAAACCTAGTTCCAAATTCATGTTCTTTTTAACTCTATACCATTGCTCCTTAGTTGGAGAGAGACCTTGAAGTGTAAACAAATCTAGCAAGGATGGAAATTTCACAATGAACAATGCTAGTGCAGCAAGACAGTGACAAAAATTGAAATTAGCCCTTATAGTTCATAATGTTGAGTCGATTTTATGAGTCTAAGAAGCAATGCAGAGATTTCAACCATAGAATTAAAGATCCCAAAAGAATAGGTATAAATAATAATAATCACCCAATGCCTGAAAGCACTAAGTTATCAATAAATAATATTTGCCATTATTTGTTATTACCATTAACTTTCCTGTTAAACTAAAAACTCAGGAGGTCATCAAAAGACAATGTGAGCTTTTTGGGATCAAAGAATTACCATCTGGACCACAAAGATTCAGGCAGAAATCTAAGATGTGCCTCAAGTAAGAGCAAAAGTCACAGGTATTTATGGGCATTAAAGAGGAAGATGAGATAACTGGTTAAAGAAAAGAGTTATGGTCCTCCCTGGTGGTGCAGCGGGTTAAAGCACTGCACTGAGAAGCTAAAGCTAAAGCCACTTCGGCATGAGTTCGATTCCCGCCTGCCCCAGAGGTGACCACATGGCGTGGCAGACCTTTCCTGACCTGCCCGTTGCTCCCCTCAGCAGTGTACTTCATCAATCTTCCTGTTCTGCTCCCCACTCTGTCTCTGGTGAAGCCTCTCACTGCCCCTGAGCCTCTGGCCTGTACCGCAGTTCTGTATGTACAAATAAATAAAATCTTTAAAAAAAAAAAAAAAGAAAAGAGTTAAAACTTGTGTTAATAAGCTTAACCTATTCTTGGCTATACATAATTGGTAATGATTCTATTTTTTGGCAAAAGTCCACAATTATCAGTCCCTCAAGCCCCAGAAGACTTCTCAAACAATTGTTTGTTTTGTGGTTTCTTAATTCCTTTTTGTGCAGTCCAAGATCTTTGACCTAATTTAAAGACAGATAATGCAGTCTGTGGAATGGCTGCTTAGCTCTGTTGTCAAACTGGCTCCATAAATGTAAACCTCTCACATTCTATATCCCAAAATTTGCTAATTTTTTCAGAAAACTACTGTCACTAGACAACTGAGATTTGCATGTTTTTCAGCATCTAATTTGTTTGAGTCTTCTGAAGTATTTCAGAAAGTGTGCTCTCCTTCCCAATAATTTAACTTCACCTTCACAAAAAAATGTCCACATCAATAATTAAATTGATTTTGATAGCTGAATCAGAAATTATAGGAAAATTTAAAAATAGGTCAAAGTTTTTCTCTTCTTCAGACAAAAATATTTCAGACTCCATTTTCACAGCAGGAAACAGAAAAACTACATTCTTAAATTAACAACTGAAGTTAAAAAATTATCAAATTAAGGATAAAGAGGTCAGACATTTCATGTTTTGTACTGTTCAGCTCAACCATGTATTAAGAATTTTCCCCTTATCCTGTAACAACAATGTATATCACTTACTTCTCCTGGGATAAACTCTATTCTTATGCTCTATCATCTATCTGGGACCTAGTTATTTTATATATCAAATTCCTACCTATGTAAAAATGAGTATCTGTTAAATGGGAAAAAAATAAAATGGAAAAATCTTTGTACACTAAGGTTAAACTATATAAAAATGTACAATACCTATCATTTCATGTAAAATGCAAAAGACATAATAATATAAGAAAGATGTAGAGAAATGAGCACACTCATACACTCACTAGTGAATAGTACAAATTGACAAAACATTTCCTACTAAATTATAGTTATCAATTGATGTAGGAATTTATCATAAGAAAAACCTATACAATTAAGCAAGGATTGTTTATAATAGCAAAAAGTTATGGCCATATAAGTGGTTATAAAAATAAACCATGCTAGAGCCTCGATAGTGGTACACAGGTTTAGCTCAAAGCACTAAGAGCTACTCGGCAGCCACTGCACCACAAGTTCCATCCCTGGCCAGGGAGCTAACTCACATGATGCAGCAGACCTGTCCTGTTGCACCCGCTGCCCCAATCAGCAGTGTATTTCAGATCTGCCTGTTCTGTTCCCCACTACGTCTCTGGCCTGTACCCCTGTTCTTATATGCATAAATAAATCTTTAAAAAAAAATAAATTGTGGGCCCTCCCTATTGGCCCAACAGGTTAAAGCACTGCATTATGAAACTCTCCCAAGCCAGTGCAGCACAAGTTCAATCCCCCCCCAGGGAGCTGACCCACCCGCTGCTCCCCTCAGCAGTGTACTTTGTCAATCTGCCTGCTCTGCTCCCCACTCTATCTCTGGTGAATCCTCTCACCCACCACACCTCTGGCCTGTATTCCAGTTCTGTAAGCATAAATAAATAAATATTTTTTTTAAAAATGCTATATTCAAACTACAAAACTGCTTACCGTTTAAAAGAATGAAACAGACAATGAGGACCACAACAGCTAACAGTTAATAATTACAGAACTTTCTAAGAACTAGGCATTCTTTAAATATTTTGCAAGTGTTACTTACCTTCATTATCAGTTCACAAAAATCCTAAAATGTGAATTTGTATATATTTAAGCAGAAATATGTTAACGCATACTGAGGAATGAAAAAGGCAAACTGCAAGAAAAATACGTAGTGTATCAAAATATCTATTATTTAAAAGGAATGGAAAACATAGGGGGAACCTCTATGCCATACTTGAACCATGACCAAGAACTCCCTTAGGAGTTCTCAGTTTGGGAAAATAAGTTGAAGTTTTTTAACAGCTTTGTAGGGTGCAAATTTAGCAGCATACCGTGCAAACACTACAAATATTTATATGTAAATACTGTAAAGAAATACACTTATTTTAAGATGTTTAGGGGTTTTTTCTTCTTCTATTTTCAAGCATTCTGTTAAGTTTACTTTTTTTAAGATTTATTTATTTGTGCATACAGAACTGGGGTACAGGCCAGAGGTGCAGGGGTGGTGAGAGGATTCACCAGAGACAAAATGGGGAGCAGGACAGGCAGACTGACAAAGTACACTGCTGAGGGGAGGAATGGGTGAGTCAGGACCATGTGCCATGTGGGTCACCTCCACGGCAGGTGGGGTTCCAACTCATGCTGAAGTGGCTTTAGCTTCTTAGTGCTCTGCTTTAACCCACTGCACCACCAGGGAGGGCCTGCTTGATTTTGTTTTAGTAAAGAAAACCTCTCCCCCTCAAGGTTCATCTAAAATGCCATTAAATGAAAAATTATGCATACAGCATTAGAACAAAGGAGAAAGATAAGGTTATTGCAAGGCTTTCAACCTGCAAAGTCAAGAAACTCAAAACTACAGGAACAATGATTGCAGAGATGTTCACAGATAAATGGGTTTTATGAAATAAATAAGTTATTTGATTGTTTCCAGCTGATTCGTTGTCTAAAGGCTTTCTTAAGGTTAGATCAGTTCTCTTTTATGCATCTGTAACGCTGGGTTACATTTTTTTCCTTGACATAAATGATTCCCTTTTATTACTACTTTAGTTCTATGCCATCAACTACTGTGTTCTATGAGGCAATGAATAGCATCGACCTTGAAATCATATAAATTTGGCTTTGACTCCAGCAGTCACCATATTTAGTGACCTTGAGCTAATTATCATAAGTTTTCTCACTTTGTTAGTTAGACAATGCTACTACTAAGTGCTTTTGTGAAGATTAAATAACATCGATAAAACATCTACTCCATAAACTTAGTCTTCCATTAAAATTGACTTTCTTCCCTTGGAATCAGGTCTAATTTACCAAGCTTATATAACTGCTTTCTTCCTGAAACTTCCAACAGCTTCCGTTTCTAACTAATAAATTGTGTCACCTTTTCCACAACTGGTGACTTGTCTTACGTAAAACTCCTGGAGGTGGCAGGAGAGTCCTATCCATTGATCTCTTTTTACCCTGACTAGCAGACAACCTGAAAACAACATTTGTAAGCCGTAATTTCCAAGCAATCTGACATTGACGTAATTAAACAGGTCTAAAACAGAAAGTACACCAACCAAATGAACATACATTTTGGCTTACTAAATAACTTAGTAGAACTTATCTCCTTAAATAAAACCATCCTGTAAAACTCTAGCTCATTGTTTTCAATAAACCAACAGAACCTCCCATCTGTGTATTTTCCAAGTACAAACTTTCTTTCCACTTTTTTATTCATAGGAAAAAGAAAATATTCCAGCTGAAAAGCTTAGTTTTAATAATAAAACCTTTGGGTTAATTTTTGTAAAGAAATATTCCTAATAACACATTTAAACACAAATGAAAAAAAAAATCCTTTACTCCTAGGGAAGCACTGACAAGATGAAATAAATAAAGGGCAGAGATAAGTCCTATCCCTGAGTCTTTTTGAAATTCTAAAGGTATACTGGGAGCCCGGGTGGTGCAAGCTAAGCTCTCTAGCTTAAAACACACTTTTAAAATCAAGTTAAGTTTCTAAATAACCTTCAGAGTAAGTAGGTTTTGCCCACTTACATGCCATTAGGTTTAAATATAAAAGGGCATTCCCACACTTTAAAAATCAAAAGAGGCCATTCTTGAATAATATCCATGCTTTTCAGTAACCCAAAAAACCTTTCTACTAAATATTCAACCTTTCCGGATACGGGAGGTGTTATAAACCTAACTCTTTAGTGAACATTCATTAATACAACGTGAGTTACAGAAACTAGTTTGTCTACAAGCATCCACTCCTGTGTCGCTGACAACAGGGGCCCGCACTGCGCCTGTCTCACTACACTCGCCTAGCAAGATTCGGTTTTCACAGGCTTTTCAAACAGCTCTTAAATAAAGAAAACAGGAGACACTTACCCTTTGAGAAGCGCAGGCTGCCTAACCAACTTCCGGTTTTGTTACAACTTGTATCACATTGCAGCAGCTGGGTGGAGCCAGTTTACCCTGTAACTAGAAGGGCACGTTTCCCAAACTAAGCTGCAGAACTTGATTTGCAAGGCAAGTACTTGGACTCCATTTCTGAGAAAAAGAGTTTTGTTTTACACAAAGGCACACTTTTTGCTAAATAGTAATTGCTTAACTGAGAAAATTATGGTTTTGTTTTTAACTACAAAAGCATTTGAAAATACTAGCCTACACAATGATAAGACAAAAGAGTTACTAGTAATTAGGTAGTGTTGTCAACCTAAGAAAATTAAATATACGTTGTCTAGTTAAATTCGAATTTCAGATAAACACCAAACCATTCTTTAGTATAAATACTAACCTATGCAATATTTGGAATATAAGTATATTAAAAAATGATACACTTTTTCTGAAATTTATATTTTACCATGGGTGTGTAACAGGGTGGTCCCTAGGAAAAGGGGAAGTTCCAGGTTCCCTGCCCCACCCAGAAGGAGGGTGGAGCTGAGCAGAGAAAAAGGAAGGAATCAGAAGAGAAGAAGAGAAGGAAGCAGGATGGAAAACAAGAAGGAGACCTGAGGAAGTGGCCTGTGTTTTATCTGGCAACCCCTGCTAGGGAATAATAGTAAATAACAAGTTTGTTCAATTAACTGCAAGGTGTAAAATAATCAGGTTCATAGAGCTGAAAACTTTGAAAGTTTCAATGACATAATTTGAAATATATATATATTACAAAACAGATCCTAAAATGTAGGCATTTTGCTTGCTTTTGTTCTTTTTTAAGCCTTGAATCTTTGCTTTTTTACAAATTATGCAAAAGAAAAAAATAGGGCTAGGAAAATACACTGTATCTGAAATATTAAGCACTCCATTTCAGACTGACTAACAAAATGCATACTGGAAAATAGATGTTGTCACATGTGCCTTGCCCCATGACCACGGCTGACAATCAAGAATAAAATACCTAAAACCATTTCTTATGTTTCCTTAAATTTTTAGGGGAAGGGAAGAGTGCTTCTTACAAAAGGGTAGCTGCGAAACACAGAGATCTTTACAAGTACATGTTATTTTTCTTAAAGTGAACGAATGGGTGGGGTCCACAGAGGCAACGCAGTAAATGGGCAAATCAAGAGCATCTCCATTTTCAGGAAAAAGGACAACAAAATACAAAGCCAAAATTTCTGATCAAGGAATTCTTCTAACAACTCAATGTTACCTTGTCTCATAGATTCCAGCCCTCTCCCCTGAAGTAGAAAAGCTGAATTATTACTGCAACCCAATTACTCCACTACAAGACACAGCTTAGAACACAGTTGTGAAACACATGTGTCTACCTAGAAAAGTTAAGGATGGAATGAAGCAAATGACCAAGAAAACGAATACAAAAACCCTGCAATGAAATCCCTCAAAAACCAGGTTTTGTCCAAAAAAAAATCTGGCTGAGAAAGCACAGGGGATCATCAAACATAAAATATAAATGTATATCTAAAACCCAGCTTGTGTTATTATAAAGATAACCAACAGTTTGTTTTTTTTTTTTTAAGATTTATTTATTTGTGCATACAGGCCAGAGGCTCAGGGGTGGCGAGAGGCTTCACCAGAGACAGAGTGGGGAGCAGAACAGGCAGATCGATGAAGTACACTGCTGAGGGGAGCAGCAGGCAGGTCAGGAGAGGGCTGCCGCGCCATGTGGTCACCTCCGGGACAGGCGGGAATCGAACTCATGAGGAAGCGACTCCAGATTCTCAGTGCTGCGCTTTAACCCGCTGCGCCACCAGGGAGAGCCGATAACCAACAGTTTTAACCTAACTAAGCCCACCTCTGTATGTCGAGTCAGATAAAGCAAGCAGCGCTCTATTAGCAACTACCAGTACACTAGTATGTCCTTTAAAATGTATCTAAAACCATTTTAAAAGGAGACAAGAGAAAGGAAAGAACTCAGTCGCTTCAATCTTTCTCCCAGAGAACTAGTCACCAAAAACAAAAGTCCATTGCTATAAGCCTTTAGAGAAAGGCTTATAATAAGGACTACCCAGGCCTGGGTTTCTATCCTAAAGTTGCTTGGAATGTGAACAGAGTTAAACTAAATCAGGTGTTCTCCGATGCTTTATAAAGTCTGAAATTTCTCAAGTTATAATTAGAACCTGTCCAGGAAAAATTAATAGCGGACACTTTATATAACAAAACTATGATAAGAATTCTATAAAACAAATAATTCTTAGAATAAATTTGCATTATTTTTCATCCTTAAAAAAGCACTCTCAGGAATATGGCACAGTATAAAGAAACATGTGGGGAACATTACTTAGCTCAAAATCTACCCTTTTCAGGCTTATCATTTTCCTAGAAATTCTAATTCCCCTTATCACCTCCTCCAGAAGTTCACTTCTGTCAAGCTCTTTCTTCATCTGCTCTTTCTGTGTCAACTGTCACAAAGGAAAACAAATTTTATTAGTGTTCAAGGGAGCTTAGGCTCTGAGAAGTTGACACTGTCCTCCTGGATCCCACTTAATGGGATTTTTTGGATTCAGGACCACTTTACAACTCAAAGTTGTTACAAACACTAAGGAAATGTGTGTTTATATGGGTAACATATATTAAAATTTATAATACTAAAAATTAAAACTGAGAAATACTTAAGTATGTCTTCACAAATTCACAAATTTTAATGACAATAATAAACTCATTACATTTTTTGTCTATTGCTTTCATGTTGGTTTTTCATATATCAGAATTTGGTGAGAAGGGTAGTATTGTTTAAATTTTTCCAAATCTGGTCTAATATAAAGCAGCTGGAATCTCAAAACTGCTTTTGTCAGTCTGATGCAATATGATATAATGCAGGCAGTCACTAGAAAGCTCCACTATAATCATGAGAGAATGAAAATAAATAAGCAAATAGAGTTTAGCAAGAACAATATCACCACTCGTTGAGTATCTATTTTGACCAAAGCAAATGTATTTTCCTTCCCAAGGCTCATAAGACTCATGTAAAAGATTCTGTGGACATTCTATGGCTCAGAATTGTGAGGTATGTGTGGCTAAGCAGATTGCCCAAAAAGAGGGAGAGAAATCTAACAAGACAGGCTTCTAAATCAGAGCTATTAGTTCTCTAAACTGAATGTCTGAATGATATCTAACAGATCAAATTTATAAATTTCCCTTTCCTATTATATTCAGCATGTTTTAAAAAGATTACATTCAAGAATATCTCCAGTTGATTATATTTTGCTTCAGCTCAATAAACATAAGCCTATAATGTAAAATGGACTTATTCTTCCCATGCCTCACTGTCATGATTCTGACTTATGTCCTCATTACTTCTCAGTTGGACCATGGTCATTAGCTACTAAGTGCTTCCAATTTCTCATCAACCTAATTAGCCATCACATATGCTATCATGTTAACCTTTCTGAAGTATACGTTACATCACATAATTCTCTGGCTCGAAAAAAATCGGCACTTTCTACTTATTATTGATTAAATTAATGTCCAGGATCCATGAATGGATGGTCAAATGAAATACAGTTGATCCTTAAACAATATGAGTTTTAGCTACACAGGTCCACTTATACTCAGATTTTTTTTATTAACTGACAATATAAATTTATAGCACTGATAATACACACAGTACTATAGAGGTGGAAGGGAACATTTCCCCTACCTCCCTGGGTTTTTCTTGGACTGACCAAGCAATCAAATTAAGATGACAGATTAGCAAAAGAAGAGAACAAATCTAATTACATAGATATGCAGAACCTACAAAGATGTAAGTTCTAAAGAAATTGGGGCAAGACAACAGTGTTTATCTCCTAAGCTAAGGAATAGAATAGGAGCTTGGGGCTTCTAAGAGAAAGACAGGGGACTCACATCCCAAGGAGACAACACATGCTCTATAAACCACAAGCCAACCTGACATGGTTTGGGAAACCCTCTTTTGAACATCTTTTTTTTTTTTATTCAGGTTACACTGGTTTACAACACTGCATATAATTTAAGGGAATCAGTTGACACATTTTCAGAATTACATTATGCACCACACCCATCACAAACCCCCCAGAACAGCTCATCACAAACTGGTGGGTTCTCTCTCCTCTCTGTTCTCTGCCGTCTGCTATGCCCCTCTGGCAGCCTTCCTTCTGAGTCATATTTTTAAGGCTTGTTTGGCCTAATGTTCCCTGTTGCTTTGTTTCTCTATTTTCTGCATATGTGTGATTTGTCCTTCTGTTATTTCTCTTGGCATAATCTCCTGCAGTTCAATCCATGTTGTTACAAATGGCAGAATAGTACTCCATTGTGGATATATAGTACCACGTCTTTATCCACTCTTCAATTGTTGGGCACTGAGGTAAGTTTCCATTACTTGACTTCCGTAAGTAGTGCTCTAATGAACATAGGGTTGCATCTAACCCTTCGGATTCACATCTTTACATTCTTTGGATAAATACCAAGGAGTGGAATTATTGGATCATATTCTGAGGATCCTCCAAATTAAATACCAGAATCTTTAATATTTTGAGGATTCTCCAAATTAAATACCAAAAATTCTCTCCCCATTCATAGTAATAATGTAAAAATGCCACCACACATTTCCAAAGTTTTGATAGAAAACTGAAATAATGTTTCAATCCTTTGTGTAAGACTAACATAAATGACTCTGGGTCTCAATAGGTTTTGGTTTTTTTGTTTTGTTTTGTTTTTCCAAAGATTTACTTATTTACATATACAGAACTGAGGTACAGGCCAGAGGTGCAGGGGTGGTGAGAGGATTCACCAGAGACAGAATGGGGAGCAGAACAGGCCAA
>NW_004567127.1:14504911-14551631 GCF_000260355.1 Condylura cristata | reverse complement strand
ACATGTGTTTATTTTTTTGGTTGCTGAGTAATATTCCATTGTGTATATGTACCACATCTTTTTAATCCAGTCATCCACTTTTGGGCATTTGGGCTGTTTTCCATGTCTGTCCAATTGTAAATAAGGCGGCCCTGATGTTTTGTTTTTAAGGAAAATAAATACAAGGTGGGAGAAGACCTGGAGCACAACTCCTTCCTACTACTGCTTCTTCAAGCTGAAAATTCAAGAGACGTTTTAAATGACTATGAAAAGGCAGAGGCATTTAGTAAAAAAGAGTACTAGATCATCTTGGACAAATCACTTATCCTCCCTATTCTTATCTTCTCCAGGGTAAAAATGAGAGCTTACCAGAGCTATAGATTCTCCAAGATTGCATGCCAAATTCTGAATTCAGATTTTTGATGGCCAAGAAGGAACACAAAATCAACCAGAAAAAGTTTACTTTTAGAAAGATCAGTTTAAAAAAAAAAGTTATCTCAATCATCCAATTTGTCAAGCACTTACTCTATGGCAGATACTTTGCTGGGCTGCTACATACTAACTTACATATGTAAAAGGTGGCTGTAGGTGTACTCTAGTCATTGTATTACTTTAGTGTAGTTTGGTGAATTACCCAGGCTTTTTACACCACGAGCCTCTGTGACCATCACCTGTAGTCTTGACCATGTTAACACAGAAGGTGCTTGGGAACATTGGCACAGGACACATTTGCCTAATTGTGGGCACCTAGAGCATGGCTGCTGGCATGTGTAAGTGTGCACACCTGTGCCTAGAGGTCAGGGATATAAGGGAGTATGGCTAAGAGAGGCCAGTGACTACAGAGAGGTGAGACTACAACAGAAAGCCAGAAAGACATAGAGAAGGAGGAAGGATGGTAAGAGGTGGGAGGAAGGAAAGAGAGGGAGGGAGGGAGGGGCTAAAAGGAGGGAGAGGGAGAAAAGATTCACAGGGGGGTGGGGAGCTCAGTTGTCTCCTGAGCCTCCCAGTCCCCTGCATGATCCCCTGCACCTGGTTGCCCCACTACACTTTGGTAGAAGAAAAATAAAATAGATGACAGATAGATGATAGACAGGCAGATACCTTGCTTAACTACCAGAAAAAACTATATGTCCATAAAAATATAGTTCCCCTTGCTCCCACACACCTGACCTGAGCGTACTCTTAGCACAATACCCATGTCAGATATTTTATGAAGAGTTTGATTTGTGCTTGCATCAGCATGTCCACTCAGTTTCAACTATCTCCTTGATGTTAATAAACACCTAATATATAATTACAATCCTCGCCTTTTACATATGAGTAAATTCCTGTCCTATTTATCTAGCTGCTTCTAAGGTAACTGAATGTCTCACAACTCAAAAGCTGAATTCACTATTATTTTCTCTTCTGTCAACACTGTAATAGGCTGTATAATGTCCCACTAACCCTGAACAAAGATTCACATCCAAATCCCTATAACTTACAAAGTTTACCTTACCTATATTGACTCAAACAGATTCTAGCTAATCTCTTAAATGCCATGTGTGACTTAGCATCTGGTGACTATGAAAGAAACAGGACACCACTCGCTGATTGTTTTAACAGACCCCACTCTGCATGGTGTAGCCTTGCTTGATGACTCATAGAAAGACAAGTGGACTTAAGAAAATAATCCAAAAGTTTCAAAACAAATGACATAAACTCAGATCATATTCCTGCCTGACTCTTAAATTTTCCCTACTCCATGAATGGTGGAACACACTTCAAATTGCTCCTTGCTGGTGGACCTAAATCATGATCCTTGTTCTCAAATTAATGGTTTATTGATTATATTATAACCCAATCGTTTTTCACAATGGTAAAAACCAAAATGGGTTTCCAAGATGCCAGTTAGCTAAAGATCTTGAAATAGAAAAATTATCCTCCTCGATTATACAGCTGTGCCCTAAAGCACACACAACTATCTTTAAAGAGAGAGGCAGAGGCAGATTACACACAAAAGGGAAGACAATGAGACCATGGAGGCAGAGACTGGAGTGACACAGTCCCAGGCCAAATATTGTCCATAGCCACCAAAAGCCGGAAGAGACAGGCACATCTTCCATAGAGCCTCAAGAGGAAGCATGATTCTGAATCAATGAGCCCCGCCCAGTAATATTAAATTTGTACCTCTAGCCTCCAGAACTGAGAAAATGAATTTCTTTTGTTTTATCCACCAAGTTTGTGACATCTTGTTACGGCAGCCACAAGAAACTAATCAACTACCCTTTCTGATGTCTCCTTTATGTTTTGAATCAGTGGTACCCACTCTTTAACATACAAGCTAAATCTAGAGATGACATTTAGTCTTTCATATCTTTTATGTTTCAACTCATAGTCACAACCCACTCATTAGTAGATTGTAAAATGTTTAGTGGGTCACAATCAGTAAAATTTTAATGAAATAAAATAAAAGAAAATATCAGAGCACATTATGTTTGATAGGGGTAAATCAATGCTGTTTCATAGGTTTATTCTTACTACACCTGTGATGAGATATATCCTAGTTTTAAAGGGAAAACGTCTTACTTACTGTGGTCGGCAGGCAAAGCTGTTGAAACCAACTGCTTTTATTTCTCACCCTGTCATTATAAGTTCCTCCTTTCTTAATATTCACACGTACCCTTTCTTCCCACTCAATTATTCTTAGTAGGGGAACAAGATGATTTGGAATTAGACCACCCAGGATTTGAAGGTCAGTTCCATCACTAATTTGGTGGTCTGAATTTCTCTGATGTTTTATGAAATAAAAATCAGCATTCCTTAGAATGTTGTTGTGAGGATTAACTGAAGTAATATATGTAAAGCATTCGGTTCAATGCCTGAAAATTAAAAAATGTTCAGTAAACTATATGCATTACAATTATCTATTCTAAAATTTTTTGGAATATGGTAGTAGTCTTCAACTAAGCCTCTCACTTCATCTCTTATAACCACCATTAACCCTCTTGACAAGGTGTTAATTAATTCTCTAAAACAATGCTTTTATCAATAAGCTGCCACTACATAGAGAGTTAAATCCAAACTGCTCTAGCATTTACAGCACTCTGATATCTGGACAATTTATAACATTTTCACGGCTATCTCAGTAGGTATTGCTGACTAAATCAACCCATTAAACATGAAGACTCATACCCATGTGTAGGGTAAATAGAAGTTACCAGGCTTTCTCTGCCCTTCCATCACCAGCATCAGTAACCGACACTGGTGGTCTTGCACACATACCTTGATTGTGAGCATCTGGAGTATGATGTGGGCTTATATGAGTGTGCACACCTGAGCCTGGACCAGGCTGAGGCTAGACAGGTGGCGTTACTCAGAGACAGAGAATGGCTAGGGTGGAACAGCTACAAGAGGACAAGTGACTAGAGAGAGGCAGGACCATGAGAAAATGTCAGAGAAAGCCCAAAGGAAAAGCACACAGATTCCCCAGTGGCTGGGGGGTCAGTCAGCCTCCCGCCTTCCTATTCCCTGGCCACCCTGTCTTGCCAGCCTGCAGGCCTGGCACTATGCCAAATTTCCACATTTGCTCATCTCCTTCCTGTCTATAAAACACTAACATCCTTCCAACTCTAGTCAAATTCATCCCAAAAGTTTTTCTCCTAATCAGAAGTAACAATAGTCCCTCCATTATAAAATAACCTCATGGCAAAGTTAAAAGCTCATGTTCTCTGAAGTCAGACTCATGTAGGTTGAAATCCAAGCTCTATTCTTTAATAGCGAGTGATTGCAAGTAATTTATTTGTCAATTTAATGCTCTTCGTTTGCATAAAAAAGTTGATATAGTTGATATATAGTTGATGTATGAAGTTGTTATGACATTTTCATGAGATAGTATCTCGTCATACTACAGTCATATCTGAATCATCTTGAAAGCATGCTGGTGATACTACCTTTTCCTTGTTCCTAAACTATGAGGTGAAGCAGGTGTATATCTTTCTTTCTGCCGAGGTTAGAGGTTCAACCCTCTACTTTCATACCCTGCCCACCACCAGCACCCCACCAATCCTCTACCATGCTCCATTGGGTCCCTACTCTCCCCTACTACCATGCCATTCTTTACCCACTCAGTTCTGTTGTCAAATGTTAACAGTTTATTATTGGTTTGGTTTTGATTGATCCATTGTTATGTTTCCCTATGTTCCACATATAAGTGAGACTATCCTGTATTTGTCTTTCTCTTTCTGACTTATTTTGCTTACCATTATGCTTTTCATTTCCATCCATGTTGTCACAAATGGCAGGGGTTCATCCTTTTTTTTTTTTAATATTTATGTATTGATATATACAGAACTGGGGTACAGGCCAGAGGTCAGAGCAGGGAGTAGAACAAGCAGATACACGAAGTATACTGCAGCAGGAGGGTCAGGAGAGGTCTGCCATGCCATGTGGATCACCACCAGGGCCGGGGACCGAACTCCCACTGAAGCGGCTGTGGCCAGCTTGAGTGCTGCATTCTAACCTGCTGTGCCACCAGGGAGGGCCAGTTCATCCTTTTGTTTTTATAGTTGAGTAGTATTTCATTGTATATATGTACAATTTCCTGATCCACAAATCTGTCCTTGGACACTTAGGATGTTTCCATAACTTAACATAAATAGGGCTGCTATGAAAATAGGAGTCTACATATCTTTTTTAATTACTGTTTTTGTATTCTTCAGCACTTTTTGAGAAATCTTCCTAGATTTTTCCATAGGGGCTGGGCCAACTCTACTCCAACCAACAGTATGTGGGTTCCTTTTTCTCCATACCCTCACCAGTCTTGGTTCTGATCTTTTTTCTTTTTTTTTAAGATTTATTTATTCATTCACACAGAACTGGGGTACAGGCCAGAGATGTGGAGGGTGTTAGGATTCACCAGAGACAGAGCGGGGGAGCAGAACAGGCAGACAGACGAAGTACACTGCTGAGGGGAGCAGCAGGCGGGCCAGGAGAGGTCTGCCGCGCCATGTTGTCACCTCCCAGGCAGGCAGGAATCCAACTCATGCTGAAGTGGCTTTAGCTCCCTAGTGCAGAGCTTTAACCCGCTGCGCCACCAGGGAGGGCCAAGGTTCTGGTCTTTTTAATATGGGTCATTCTCAAAGGTATGAAGTAGTATCTTTAGGGGTTTGGTTTGCATTTCCCTGGTGATAAATGACAATAAGCATTATTTCGTCTGCCTGTTGGCCATCTTTACGTCTTCTTTGGAAAAGTGTCTGTTTAGCTCTGCTGCCCACGTTTTGATTGTATTCTTTTTGTCAAGCTGCATCAGTTCTCTGTGTTTTAGGTATCAGTCCATGTTAGATGTATATTTTCTCCCATTCAGTTGGGTATATTTTATTTTACTGATAGCTTGTTTCATTGTACTTTTCAGTTTAATATAATCCCATTTTCTTATATTTGCTTTTGCTTCTCTTGTCATGGAAATCAGTTCACATAAAAAAATACCAATGAAGTCAATGTTGTGGAATGTTTAACCTATCTTTTCTTCAATGTGTTTTATAGTTTCAGGTCTTATATCCATGTCTTTTACCCATTTTGAGTTATGTAATGTCTAAGTGTTTAATGGTGGTCTGCTTTCATTTTTCTACATATGGCTGTCCAGCTTTCTCAACAGGCTGTCCAGCTTTCTCAACATTTGTTGAAGAGACTCCTTTTTCCAGTGGATAGTTGGCTTCTTTGTCATATATCAACATCCACTGATAAGCAAGTCTGTATCTGGGCTCTCAATTATATTACATTCGTCTGTGAGTTATAACACTATCCTTAATGTCAAATTAGAGTGAGAAAATACATACATAATTTCCACTCCCATACTCAAGCAATCATTAATCATAGCTTCATTACCAGTGGGTGAATCTGTCCACTCCTACAAGAAATTCCTGGTGGAGGGGTCATGTCACTACTCTCATGGAAATGTTCATGCTTAAAAAAGTAAGCTCAATATAAGATTTTATTTTAAGAACTATATACCAAGAAAGTCCTTTTCTTTTTTTCTTTACTTTTGTTCAAACTCAATTTGAATTCCAGGTCACTTTAAGGCCAGGTTATAACTCTACTGAAAGCAGAGTAGACATTCTTTATCCTCTTTAATTATGTGATTTTCTTTTGTAGGAGTTTAATTTAGTGTAGGGCAGTATTAATGCTTTGTAATTATATGCCACAGAGATAGCACCACTGATCAAAGTATTTAAAGGTTGAACTTTAACAAATAACAGAATCCCCATTGATCACCTAGAGACAAAACATAAAGCCAAGTCTTAGAGATTATAATCAGTGGCTCCAACTAATTCCTAATAATTAGTATTACAGTATATTTAAATTCCTACCATGACTGTTATTTAAGCAATTAAAACAAATAAGGAGAAGAAACTAAAAACCAAGAAAAAGAACAAAATACCATCTACTCAGTAATAACCCATGTCTGATTGATAATAACTTACATCCCAGCTCTCATATAAACACATACATACATATGTACATAAGGAAAAAAAAGAAAAACTTCCACCATTCTCCAGACGATACTTACTACATCTCAAGTGACTAGTGTCAAGGATGCTGTCTTTTTAATGATACCTGTATGTTTTCCACCACTATCCATCCAGTCCCCAAATTTGGAAGCTTGTTCAAAATAGTTGAGTGAAGGATAAAAGGTTGGAAAAAAAAAAAAATGAGGGCTTTCCCTGGTGGTGCAACGGGTTAAAGCACTGCATTATGAAGCTCTCTGAAGCCCTGCAGCACGAGTTTGATTCCCGGCCAGGGCGTCCACACGGCGTGACAGACTTCTTCTGACCCACCCGCTGCTCCCCTCAGCCGTACTTTCAGTAGATCTGCCTGTTCTGTTCCCCATTTTGTCTCTGATGAATCCTCTCACTCATCACACCTCTGGCCTGAACCCCAGTTCTGTAAGCATAAATAAGTAAATCTTTAAAATAAATGGGGGGGGGGGGGGAGAATGAGTGATAATGGAATTAGGTCAAGCAGCTGGCAAAGGACATTAATAGTATTTTCCCAACAGAAATTACAAAAGTGACAAAAGACTATGACACAATGGCAGGCCACATCAGCACAAATGACCTAATATGTGATAGAATGCTACCCTAGGAGCCAAAGAATTTTGGTTTCTAAAAGCCTTGCTGTTTTACATTCTCTAGTTTTACCTAGGGCTTCTAATTACCTACTTTTCCCATGCTTCAAAATCTAATTTGGCTTCCACATTGCTTGGTTTTCTTCATATAATAGTCCTGACCCACTCCTGTCTCATCTTCCTTCACCATTCTGCTACTCTTCCTTCCACCTCTTACCTCCCATCAATGAGCAACACAGTTGAGTACAGGCCACAGCAGTTATCCGGATGTTTAGGAGAGTTGCTCTTCTTCTTTTTTTTTTTTCTTTTTTCCGATAATCAGAATATTTTTTAATTTATTTGTATTTGTTTTTTTACATCATTCATTTTGTGCATTTTTTCATCTCGGTAGTTCCGTGCACTCTTCCACTCATTTTGATCCCATTCTCCTTTCCACCCCCGTAAAATGTCTCTGGTTTATAGTTGTTGGTTGTTTTTCATTTTCACTTTCTCAAAATCGCTTATTTTTTTTTTCCTGATCCCTTAACTCTCCTGCTATGAGTGAAACCATCCCTTCAAAGCATCTGCACTCTGCACTCTCCAGCCTAAGACATTTTTTTAAAGAAGTTTATGATATTTAAAACACAGCAGTGGATATTTAAAACACAGCAGTGGATAAATTCTTAACCTGATTTCTTAAAAAATTTACCTCTGTGAAAGCAATACATTAGAACTATTTCTCTTGAGTCAATACTGGTAAAGAAAATTTTCTGAATCCATTGATAGAAAACTTGAAGTGGGAAGAAGTTGGAAGCTTTAGCATCTTGAGCAGGAATATAGGTAGGAGATAGGGAAGAAACAAATTTGAAGGGTGGAAAGTAAGCTCAAAATTGGACATATTAATTTTTAGATGCCATTAAATTATTCAAATAGAGATACCTGTTGACAGAGAAAATTGACAAATGAATCACTAACATATAAATATCTCCTTCAAACTAACAATCAGCATGTAGGTAGCCCAAATATAAACGGATGACACATTTAAAAAGTGATAGAAAAATTATAAATTTCAATAAGTAGCACCTAGGGACTAAGCACAGATGAAAAAGAGGAGTCTGGAGAGTGAGCCTCAGGGCACAAAATGTTTAGATGTTAGAAAAAACAGGCAGTGTTTATAAAGGAGACTGGAATCAAATGATCAGTAAGCAGAAAATGAGAGTGGTCCCCAAATGCAGAAAATGGTTCTAGATTTTCTACATTATTTCTACAACTGTTTTGAGTTGTGTCCATTGTTGCTGAGAGCTTGAATATACTAAAGATTAACAACTGGTAAATGAGTACTACTTCTCAGAATTATCTGCAGATGATCTGCAACAGAAGTACCCATTTACCTTATTAAAATGAGTTTCCGGGGCTTACCTCAAACCCACAGGATCAGACACTGGGAGGGCTCAGAATCCTGCACGTAAACTAGCACAAGATGATTCTGATGGACCTAGTCTTCTCAAAGAATTACACCATCTTTTCTCTAGGTGAGTGGTTCTGAGGCTTTAATGTTATCAAACTCACCCAGTGGATATCTTAAAACAAACTACTAGGTCTCACCTCCAGAGTTTCAGAGTGGGGCCAATCTGAAAAATTGCATCTCTAACAAGATTCTTAGGAATGCTGACACTGTTGACCCCAATAGTGAATTTTTGAAACAAGCCATTAATTAGAGCAAAAATATGTCTATTCAGAATATGCTTTCCTTGGTTAATAAATCCTAAGATAACATGACTTTAGAAATAGCAAGTTTTCAAAAAAGAGAAATAGTAAATTTTGTCTCTCACTATAGGTAGAATTTCTTTGTCTTGAGAAAGTCTGTTTTCAGGCCTTCCAGAAAATTGAATTAAGGTCCCAGGATTATAGTAATCTAATGAGGCTAACTTAAAACGACCACCTTACTGTACCAACCACCTTACCCAGTTTTAATATCTTTACAGAACTAGTTACTACTTGACATTATTTTAGTGTAGTTATTTCTTTACTTCTGTTTTGGCTATTTCATCTAGTAAAATGTAATGTTCACTAGGGGAAGAATTTTGTGTTAGGACTTTGTTTTTAACTATAATTTATTCAAATAACATCCTGTTTTTGGGCACTGTATTTATTTCTGTTGGCTTGTTACTATAAGGATCTCTAATTATACATGTAACTTGAGTCACTTTTCTAATGTTTACTTTTTAAAAGTCATCTTTGTCTTAATCTAATGTTTCTTTTTTTTTTTTTTTTTTAAGATTTACCTGGCCCTCCCTGGTGGCTCAGCGGGTTAAAGCACAGCACTAAGAAGCTTAAGCCACTTCCACATGAGTTCGATTCCGCCTGCTCCAGAGGAGATCCACATGGTGTGGCAGACCTCTCCTGACCCGCCCGCTCTTCCCCTCAGCAGTGTACTTCATTGATCTGCCTGTTCTGCTCCCTGCTCTGTCTCTGGTGAATCCTCTCATCCTCCACATCTCTGGCCTGTACCCCAGTTCTGTATGAATAAATAAATAAATCTTTAAAAACAAAAAAGATTTACTTATTTATGCACACAGAACTGGGGTGCAGACCAGAGGAGTGGTGGATGAGAATATTCACCACAGACAGAGTGGAGAGCAGAATAGACAGATCTACGAAGTACACTGCTGAGGGGAGCAGCGCGCCAGCCAGAAGAGGTCTGCTGTGCCATGTGGGTCAGCTCCCTGGTGGGGGATTGAACTCGTGCTGCAGTGGCTTCGGAGAGCTCCACAATGTGGTGCCCTAACCCGTTGCACCACCAGGGAAAGCTTTGTTTCTACTATTTTTTAAGTGAGGTGCACAAAGATATAATTCTACAAGGAATGGAAATTTCCATATTTAGTGTAGAGTTCCTTGATTCCAGATAGACATATGCAGTCATTAACAACCACAACCAAGATAGAATGCAATCCCATCATCTCAAAAAGTTATTTTCTGAACCTCGAAGGTCAACCCTTCACTCACCCCACTCCTAAAAACAATGGTATTAGTTTTCTAGACTAATTTCTGAGACTAAGTTTTCAATTACAAAGTTTTAGAAACTGGGTGGGTTATATGACAGAAACATATTCTCAAGTTCTGGAAGCTAGAGATCTCAAATCAAGGTGTCAGCAGGGTTGGTTCCTTTGGAGAAAGGATCTATTCCAGGCTTTTCTTCTTAGCTTTCAGATACCCATCTTCTTCCTATGACTCTTTACAATCAGCTTTCTCTATGAGCTTCTGTGTGCAGATTTTCTCTTCTTCTAAGGACACCAGTCCATTTTATGTATTACTAGCTTTTGTTTATCCACTTGCTGGCTGAAGGACATTTAGGTTGTTTCCAGTCTGGGAATAATTATAAACAAAGTTATTATAAATATTGGTTTTTGTGTATACAATGTGTGCACATTGAGTAAATACTTAGGAGTAGATTGCTAGATCATTTGGTAAATGTATGTTTAACTTGTAAAAACTACTAAGTTGTATCTAAAGTGACTATAATGTTTTTTTCCATTCCTAACAGCAACATGTGAGAATGTAGTTAAGAAAATCTTATTTTGGCACCATTTGGCAATATCTAGAGATAGTAATTCAGTATTACAGAAATGATAGATGCAAGGAGTATAACTTTAACTCAGTGAGTTGATTTGTTATATCAACTCACCCAAGAAAAGTTCTTTGCAAATGGTTTATTCTGAGAGAGACAGAGATGAAGAGAAACTTCTAATTAAGTTATTGAAATACACTTTCCTTTTTTAATCATTTCAAAATGCAACATACACATAGATTTTTAAAAAAGCAAATAGTAAAAAAAGTCAGCTAATGAAAAAACAATCATTTTGTGTTGCACTGTCCCTTGCCATCAATTCCTGAACTCAAAGGCAGAACTCTCATGCTTACCTCCATTTCTCTTAATAATATACTTTCCCTACGGCCCTCCCTGGTGGCGCAGCGGGTTAAAGCACAGCACTGAGAATCTGAAGCCACTTCTGCATGAGTCCAATTCCCGCCTGCCCCGGAGGAGACCACATGGCGAGCCAGACCTCTCCTGACCCGCCCGCTGCTCCCCTCAGCAGTGTACTTCGTCGATCTGCCTGTTCTGCTCCCCACTCTGTCTCTGGTGAAGCCTCTCACCACCCCTGAGCCTCTGGCCTGTACCCCAGTTCTGTATGAATAAATAAATAAATCTTAAAAAAAAAAGGTTTAAAAAAAATATATATATACTTTCCCTACTATTTCTTGAGACATTTTATACTAATTTCCTGCTACTGTCCCCTGACCACCTCTACCCTCTATGTAATGCTGTCATATAACTATTTTTTGGGTAACTTAATAAAATACCCAAACTTATAGCTAATTGTCTCATATATATCTCTATTCTTTTAATGTCTTCTTTATAGGACAAAGATAATAAGATCTCAAGCATTCCATTTATAATCCCTTCCCATCTTTGTCAATAAGTTAGCGAGGTGGATAGCATTTATATTTTATTCTGTACCCATAATTAGTTATTTCTATTTATCTATAAAGAGATTCCAAAACTACAACTATAAAGAATTTATACTATTCTATTATTTTAATATTATTTACTGAAGACTCAAGATGATCTCCTATGTCTCTAGTCTTGATCCAAATGTCATGACAATGTACAAAATGCATTCTATTCTTATAGTCCCACCAACGATTTGAAACAGTCCATATTTTTAACATGCCTTTCCTATTCTATTTAATGTTCATTTGTTTTGTGTTGAGGTTTCTTATAATCCCTTCTTATAAGGTCCCTTCATCCTGTGGGATAAAGAAATAGTTGTATTCCACATGATAACTTTAATATCATCTAGTGTTTTACTCACCCCATCAATTGCTTAGAATTCACCCCATTTCCCTACAGAGTTCTTATTTTGGATTGGATTCTTTTAGATGACTTCCCGTCGTGTTCTTCTAAAGATTTAAATTACTTTCTTTTTAAAATGTATTGTGTGCTCTTAAAGTTCTTGCTATTTCTGTTTTATGGATTCAGTGGTTTCTTGAATTTCTCTGAGTTTGAAAGCCTTTAACATAAGAATTGGGGAGACAAATATTCAATTCATAACATTCTACCCCAGGCCTCCCCAAAATACAGATGAGTAGATTTAAGAAGATACACTATATATAGGCAATGGAATACTACTCAGCTATAAAAAAGAAAAGGTGACATCTTGTTGCCCACAACAAAACTGATGGAATTAGAGAGAACTGTGCTAAGAAAATAGGTCAGTAGGAGAGACAAATACTGATGATTTCACTGGTGAAGAATACAGAGAAATAAAACATGGGGACAGGCAAAACCAAAACAAAAGAAACCTTAGAAATGTTTTGTTTATAAAACATTTGCAAGCACTGAGGTTACCTTTAGATAATTAGGGGGAGTGGGAATAAAGGAAGAAGAGGTCCAATGGATTGTGGTGGAGGATCATGGATTCTTTGGTGGTAGGCATGTTGTCGTAACATACAGCTGAAAGGGATATATGAACATATATCCCTAAATCCTATACAGTGTTGTAAAATAATATTACTTTAATAAAAGACAATGCAGTTTAAAAAGAAAAGTGTAATAATAACTATAGCTGAGACTATGAGTACATCTGGAAGACAAATAATGTGACAAAGTGTGAAGTCTCATGTAAAGTCTCACCTTTAGGCTATGTTGTACCCAAGGGGAGATTTAGGCCATCCAAGCTCATTTGGAGAATTATATATTCACATCCAAAGCTCTCTTTGTATTAGGAGCTGAGGTACCTCCTGTAAGAGAACTTATCCTAAAGCAGTCACACACAACAAGCTGATTCAGTGATAGGGCCTTGATAAAAGGAGAGGGACAGTTCTGAGAACAAGCTGACATTTTTCAATTATCTTTATTTCCATGAGCAGAGGTTTCCAAGGACTTTATTGCAGTCCTGTGTTGAGGAGAGTGGAGTAAGGAAAACAAAAGTACCGTACGTTAATTACCTATTGCTCCATAATAAATTATCACACATTTAGAGGTAAAAAACAACATACATATTTTATCTCATAGAATCTACGCACAACTTAACTGGGTCCTCAGCTTCAGGGTCTCTCATTAAGCTGTAGTCAAGGTGTTGACCAGGTCTGGAATTTCATATGAAGCCCAATATGATGCTCTCACTTCACGCATGCACACCCAGAAGCTCATCAAGAGAGTCAGCTGTTTCCATTACATGGAAATTACGTGATAGGCGCTAGGGAGAGAGGTAAGAAGGGCACCATGCATAGTGCAGGAATTTGCCTGTACACATGCTATGGCCTGTTGGTTGAGTTTACTTTCCAGTCCTAGAGGCACCTGGAAGAGTAATGGACAACATTTCCATCAGAGACTGAGCCATACCAGTGAAAGTGAAGTTCCCTAACTCCAGACGCCAGCAGAAGGGAAGCTGCCAGGGAGATGGGGCACCATAAAATTCTGAGTTGTTAACTGCCTGGAGTGAAACCATTCACTGATAATTAATGGTGTTTGCTTAACTCAGTAGAGAGTCATTAGAAATGAGGTGTTGAGCTGATTGCCTTGAAGCATGACTGTCAACCATTCTCAGATTAGTTAGCTGTTCTAGTTAAAGTGATATTGAAGATCCAATCCCTGTCATTTGCATTTTGGTTTCAATAATTGTGCCAAGCAGAAAGAATCCAGTATTTTCTGGCAACACTAGCACAATGCAACATACTCACAGAAGCAAGCTACCATCTCCTCTGTTGGTGAGAACCTAACCACAGGTCCCACACACACTAAAGGGAATTGCAGAGGCAGGAACACCAGGAGGCAGAAAGCTGAGGCCAGTTAAGAGTCTTTCTTGCCTCACACTAATGTGGCAAAAACTACTGGGCTATAGCAGCATGACTTTAGCACAGCTTTAACAGTGTCACATAAGAGAAAAGTAATAATGGAACTTCATTGAGTCTGAGAGCAGAGAGAAACTAGCAATTTAGGAGTCAATGAGAGGCTGAAAGACACTAAGTCAAATTTAAATTTCTTTGAATATTGATTTAGGACTAGTCTTAACAGGGAAAACCTGAAGTTTGAATTCATTAAATGTAATACCCACATGGTGGCAGTAGATGCCTGACAATTCTAAGTATCCTGAGCAACTGAAAGTATAGAAGAGTGAATTTAACTCCTTATGCAATAACACACATTTTCCTTTCTGTCTGAAAATTGAAGAAGAGGGAGATAACTAGTACTTTTTACCCACACTTGCCCAAAACACTGTCCATGAGGCGTTACTCTTGAAAAGTGAAGCTTGCTATATTTCTCCCAAAATTCCTCCAACAGTGGTAAGGGCCAATGGGAACTCCTGAAACAGGTACTTATGGAAACTTTCAAATACTAATAGCCAATTGTTTCAGAGCTACATTAATTAAAACAGTGCTGTACTAGTGTAAATCCATATTTGACACCATTGGGGAAATCCAAGCAAAAATAAGTATCAAATAAAGGAGGGAGGATATTATTTCTGCAAAGGGGGAGACATTAAGGAGAAATAATGATATATACACAATATATATAAATAATGATATATACACAAGCCTACACACACACACTCATATTCTCACTCTCACATACATTGTATACTGAAACTCATAATCAACACTATCTAGTCAGGGTAAGTAGATCTGGCATTAATGAAACAGGGAGTAACTCTATAGATTATAGTACTCCAATTACGGTTTATTGTCAGAATTATTATCTAAGTTTATCTTAATTAGACTTTTTCTAATTGTCCTATATATTCTTAATTAATCCACATTCAAAGAGGATAGATACCTGGCAATGCTGTGATTTGGTTGATGCCTTGTATTTTTAGATTCTTTTTGTAGTACCAGAACATGCCTTTTCTTTTTTTTTTTTTTTTAAGATTTATTTATTTATTCACATAGAACGGGTACAGGCAGAAATGCGGAGGGTGAGAGGATTCACCAGGTACAGAGGGAGGAACAGGCAGATCTACAAAGTACACTGATGAGGGGAGCAGCGGGCGGGTCAGGAGAGGTCTGCCTCGCCATATGGTCACCTCCGGGGCAGGCAGGAATCGAACTCATGCGGAAGCGGCTTTAGCTTCTTAGTGCTATGCTTTAACCCGCTACGCCACCAGGGAGGGCCGAACATGCCTTTTCTTAACAGATGGGCCAGAGAGATTTGGTTTGGGATTAACTAAAGAGGAATTAGCCAGGAGGTGGGAAGTAGAAAATCTATAGCCTGGCCACAATTTTGCAAAATAAAACATAAATGTTTTGCCAAACCAAGACTGATACAGTTCCTTCTTTCCTACATTATAAATTTTTTCTCCTGTCCTGAGTCATAGGAATAGTAGGCAGTTTTTTCTCCAATATTAAAAATCAATAGGGACTTTAGCTCTATTTTCCCCTCCAGTTACCCCATCATTTTTCTGCTGCCCCTTAGAACACTCCTGGAAAAAGCCTTACTAGCAGTTAGCAGTCTCCATGCCTCTCTGCCTCCAGCTCTCAGACTGCTCATCCGACCTCCACCAGAACTGCGCTCTGTCAGGTCACCAACTAAATCTCCTTTCTTACTCTTCTTCTCACAGGAGCTATCAGCAGCATTTTGCACATTGCTCACTCTTCCCTTCCAGAAATGCTAGATTTAGCTCACTCTGCTTTCTTGTTTTCCCTCCAACTCAAAACTGGTTGCTCCATCGCAGTTGCCCCCCCTTTTTTTTTTAATCCCAACCTCTTAATTTTGGAATGCTCCCAGGCTGACATTTTGAACTTTTTCTCTTTCCTACATGCATTACAATGAAGCTCTCACCCCTGAATTTTAATACTATTTTATAATATCAGGACTTCCCAGACTGAAAAACCACATTCCTATATAGGCCTCTTAAAATCCCCACTTGAATTTCTAATATATACCTCAAATTTCACACATCCAGAACTAAACTTGTAACTATCCTCTCTAAATAGGCTCCACTTTTATTTTGATTTTCCTTATTTTACTTAAGGGCAGCTGCATACTTCCAATTTCTCATAGTAAAAATGTGAAGTTGTGTTTAACCCCTCTCTTCCTCACATCAGTACATCCGGAACCCCTATTGACTCTACCTTAGAACCAAGCAGAATTTGCGCCCTTCTCCTCACCTCCTCCATCTATCTCAGTCAAATGCACCATCATTTCATGTGGAGTCCTGTGATCGGTTCCTACCTAGTCTCCCTGCTTACATTTTGGGTACTGTCTATAAAGTAACTACAATGACACGTTAAAATGCAAATCAGATCAGGTCTGTCTGAAAGCCCTCAGTAGTAGTTTATTTGACTCAGAGTAAAAGCCTATTTGATTCAGAGTAAAAGCCAATATCCTTCAATTGCCTACAAAATTCAGTCATGCCCCAGTGTACCCTTTAACTTTCCTATTCTGCTCTAGGATTTAAGGCTGCTCAAATAATACATCTGGGATTCTCCTGCCTTAGGACTTTGAACTTGATTTCCATTTCCTGGTACACTCATCCCTGACTGTAAACAGGGTTCACGGTCTCATCTCCCTCAAGTCTTAATGTCACTTTCTCAATAGGCCAACCCTGACACCCCCATTTAAGCGGCAACTCATCCCTACTATCCATTGTCACCCTCAATGTCCTTTATACTATTCACTTATAACCTTACTTGTTATATAATTGATTTATGATATTTATTGTCATGTTTCTATCTTTACCTATGAGAAGGTAAAAGCAAGTTATCATACTATAAGTTCATGTGGTTTATCTTGCTACCTAAAATATGACTTAGCATATATTAAGTAATCAGTAATTATTGTTGATTCACTGAATGAATTAACATTTGTTGAGCAGTAACGTGGCAATACCCACTTGCCCCTCCAGATCCATTTTCCACCTTGCTCTAAGTCCCTCCAGGGAGACGTCAACAAGTACCACACACAAGTATTATTCCATTTAATACTAGCAACAAATCCACAGGGAACATAAGTTTTACTATACCTATTTTATAGGTAAAGAATGGAGGCTAAAATGGTTTAAAAAGCTTCTATGTGAGCCCAGGAACTCTGATCTAGAGGCCACTAATTCACATGCCTCACCCATGTATGTCAATGCCTTATGAGGAAACAAAAGAAATCAATAAACAGAAATGTTTCAGGGAACAAAAAGAAACTAAAAACAAACTCAAAGCTGTTAGAGAATATGTCCTATCCACTAAAACAACACAAAACAAAACATGAATAAAGAATGCACATGGAGTAAGAGGTAATTCTTAAAATTAAAAATATCGGACCCAAAAGCAAATTTAAATAGAAATTGTGGAAAACAAAGTTGAAACAGAAAAAAAAAAAAAACCCTCCACATGAGCAGAATAAAAAGATAAAAAGACAAGCAGTCAGATGGACTATATGAATAAGGCAATAAGAGATTTAGAGGCTCAAGCTAAAAGATTCAATTTCAGAATAGAAGGGAAGAGAGAGACCACAGATGAAGGGTATTCTCAAAAGAATAGTTTTAGAAAAAGTTTCAAAACCAAAGTGCATTAGTTTTCAAACTGAAATTGGCCCACCACAAGAATTATCTCAATTTTGAAGAAAGTGCATGCTTCTTACAACAGTTTTGCTGACCTAAGTTTGGAGAGGTGTTGGGTTCTGAAGAGTTTCACCAGAGCACTCCTTTCTGTGGCACGCAGCGATTCTTCCAGAGAGGTTTAGTTATATCTGACTCTGGTCCCTGGGAAAGTTTATTATAAAAAAGGAAGGAATGCTTGCACAGACACAGCAGGCAGAAAGAGCTGCCCTGGAAAGAATAGGTTTGTTGAGAGTAGCCTGAATAGTCCCAGGCAGGCTGCTTTGGGAGGAGAGCTGCCTCTGCTGCTTTGTAAAGCACATACCTGCGGACAGGTACCCCCTTCCACCAGAGAGCATGGAGGTGGCCTGGATCATGTCCAGCCTCATTCTCACTGCTCCTACGTACTGATAAGAGAAGACAAAGACCTCTGGACAACTTCAAGAGGTCTGAGGGAAAGGGACCGGAGTTGCTGCCAATATAGGCTTCTAGATAGTCTATTCTGCAGCACTAATGGGGGCTAATTCCACCCCCAGAAAATGTTAGTCTCAATTATGATTTTTAGATATTAGGGTTTAGAAAGTTTTCACAACTGAAATTAAGTGGACCAACAGTGTTCTTCCACACCCGCAGGCAGGCTCTGTGTCCTTGCTACAGCTGTCTACTGAAATCTGCCAACAGGGCAGTTAAAAATAGGTGCCTGGCTCTTTTGAAGGAGTTATGTGATTAATTCATATAATCTTCCATATTTACTTGTCTAAATGAGTTATCTCCAAAGATTTTTGCTTTCTCCAAAGATTTTTGCTTGCCCAAAGATCTTTGCAAATCTCTAAGAGAGATTTTAAAAACTACATATCCTTCATGAATTTGTTAAGTTAATCACCTAAAATTTTTAATATGTTTTAAAGTTTATCCATGGGTTAACATTACCATATTGTTCAAGTGAATCAGGATTTTGCAGGATTTAGATTTCATTTATAACACTAAAAAATCTTGTATTTATATATAAGTAGATGAGTGGAAGTTTTGTTAATAAAACTTGAAATGTGTTAAGTTCATAGTTTGTATTTGTTAATTAGAGAAACATGAACATCAGAGAGGGAAGATTTCACCCACTTGAATGAATATGATGAGACTGCCTCAGAGGGTGAAATAGTTAAAAAAAAAAAAAAAAAGTCATTACTCCAACCATACCAAACAAGTGAATTTGGTACATCCCCACAAGAATCAAATTGCCCCTTTTTTAATGTCCTGTTTCACTCTTGACAGACAAGCATATAAGATAAAAAAGGACAATGACCAATGAAAGGTTTATGATTGAAGGAGGATTCTCCAACACCCGTATTTTGATTGTCCCTCTAAGGTTTTTACACCCCAGGGTGATGATGTATCATAGGTTGAGATGGATAAGAGATATTCTTTTCTCTTAATAGGGAAATGTAAAAGAGAAATTGGGCAAGGGTTCAGAAGAAACAAGATTGTGTATTTTCTAGTCGCTGGGTGTTATATTCTCTCAGAGCTTTGCTATTCTCTGATTGGCGCCAACATTGATACAGTTACTTGCATAATTCAAACCATTTATACCTTTATAAATGATGTCTGCATAATCTATAATTATGAGGGATAAATTGAAATACTCCACTGTGCTGTGGATTTGTTATTCCCCCTGTAATTCTATCCATTTTTTAATATATATACTTAACATATTTTCTACATATTTATAACTATATGCAAGCTTAGAATTATCTATTACTGGTGAATTGAACTTTGCCAAACACTTATAATTTATAATTATTTGTCCATTTGTATATTTCTCAACAGATTGCTGGCTTATTGAGGAAGGTTAATATTTGACTCATTGGTAAGTATCTGGTACTAGTTCTGTTACTACTTCTTTCCCATAGTACCCTAACCATGCAATGCTACACTGCCAATTTCAGTTCTTTGAAGTCCCTATTGGATTGATGATATTTTGAGAGAATAGTTCTGATCACATCAATCCCTTTGAAATTAAGGGTTCCTACTGCTCATGAAATAAAGTACAAACTCCAGAATTCATAATTCAAATTTTTCAGAACTTGAAATTCTTATTTTCCACTCATTTTCTTCTCACATGGTAGGAAACCAATCAAACTGAAATCTTTACTCTTATGCAAATACTGCATTCTTTCACTTTCCACATATAATATTCAGATAGGGTATAATTTCCCTTTCTACTCTATAAATCTGATCTCTAAAAATAATCTTAAAAGCCTCTTCCTCGAAAGTTGTTAATATACTTATTTAAATAAAAATATTTTCTCCATTTCAATTCTGTCTCCCTTCAAAATTCATAAATTGAAGCCCTAGCCACAAATGTGACTGTATTTATATATACAGCCTGTGAGAAGCTGATAACATTTAAATGAGGTAAAAAGTTTGGAGCTCTAATTCAACAGGGCTTGGGCACTTCATAAAGAAGAGCTCTCTAATGTAACGGTAGCTTTCACAGAAACAAAATCACCTGGATCATGGAATTTCCAGCCTTCAAAAGTGTAATAAATATTTTCCTGTTATGTCACCCAGTTTATGTATTTTATTATGGTAACCTGGGCTAATTAATATGAATGGTAATATGCTACTTTATCAATATCTCTTCACAGCTTTAGACTTTTTGCACTAAACTGTCAGTGCCCATGTAACAAGGTTATTTCTCAAATTATTAATACCTAAGAATTCATAATGATTCAAAGAACCCAGTGACCTCCACACCAGATAAATATTCTCATATCCTGCAGAGTCAGGCTTGCTTGTTACCTTATATTTATTTGGCATGTTTACAAAATCGTGTGGGATATTTTAAAAACTAAAATGGTACTTAATCATAAAATTCTTGATTTCGGAGGCTAAGATGTGCTATGAAAAAGTTATCTACCTATGTGCTTATTACACAAATTTGAATTTGGATATATTATTTAAAGATTCTGACTTCATTGATTCTGTTAACCCAAGCAGCAATAAATATTGTTGGAATGATCGTAAGAATTAAGAAATCACCCATCTTCTTCTTAGTATATATTATATAAGTAAAAATAGTGAATAACCATAGTAGGATTCCTTCTAAAACATAATATATAATATATAAGGTCTACCTTTTCATCTACACAAATGTTCCATAGATTTTTTTCAGTGTGCTTTGTGTCTATATTGCTGTTCTTCTACCTAAACACTTTAATTTCTTTATTACACTGGCAGTTATTACATGCCTGTTATGTGTGATGAGCTGTGCTGGCCCTGGAGGCAGGAGGGATGATGAGCAAAAACCATTGGAAATATAGGTGATAATTAAATTTTTTTAACTACAGTCAGTATTTATATAGTACTCACTCTACTTACTATGTTCTAGCATCAGTACATCATTTCAGACTCATGTAACTCTTCACATGTGTGTATATATACACACGTGTTCTTCATCGTTGTTCATTTTTGTGCAGTAAGTTTTTCTCCTCAGATGTAGCCCCTGTAGTTCTCTCCACCCATGAACCATCACCATATTCTCTTGCAGACTCACACAACTCTTAAAGGTAAGTCTACCACTATTCCCACTTTAAAGATGAGGAAACTGAGGAAAAATTTAAAAGCCAGAATATTAAGCCAAGCATCTTAACTTCAAAATTCCTGGTCTTAACCCTTCAACTATACTCTGCTGCCTTAATATTATACAAGTAAATGCATAATTGCTACCATGCCATGCAGTGTGAATGAGATGTACAAAAGATTTTAAAGGTCAACACAACAGGGGACAGGAGCTAGTCAAGATGATCAGGAAAAGCTCTCTGAGGAAGATCTAAAGAATGAGTTAACTAGGAGAGTAGGGTGAGACAAGAATTCTAGGTAAAGAAAAGAGCAAATTAAAAAGTCCTGTGGTAGAGCTTAAGGACAAAGAATTGCCCATGGTTAGTGTTCTCAAGTATAAATACAAGGACACTAATGGGGGATGATGTTGGTGAAGAGTTAGCAGTATAAGAGAGGCATAAAGGCAGGTGTTTAAATAATAAAATTTTCACATTTATCTCTATTATCTCTGATTAAGAACTAAATTTCCACTTCAAAAAGTAGACCTGAAAGGAAATAATTTTTTTTCCTCTAAAAGAGAAGGCTATTGTGTAGAGATAAAAACTCACAAGCTACAAGTAAACTACTGTAGCTAACTGCTTTGTTGCTGTTAGTGAGAAGGGTGGCCTCTTTATCATAACAGAAAGCGGAAGTATAAAGATGAAAATTAAAGCCCTTTTTGGGAAAGAGATAATGAGATTCCCTATGAAGAGAACAAAGTAAGTATAGAATATCAACAATGGCTGCTAGTTGGCAGAAGATGAAACTACAAAGATTTGTAGAAAGGGGGAGAAAGAATGGGTGAGGAAGGGGAGAGCAGGAGAGGAGGAAAAGCAGGGAAGAAAGAGGAGAAAAACAATCTTAAGGGTAAAAGGAAAATAAGGAGACTGTTAATTCACTGGAAGCAAGAGAAAAAAATTTCAAGAAATATTACTGCAGAACTGAGGTAGTCAGAAGGGTAGGGCTAGGGGTGGGAATGAGGGGGAGAGGGGTCACGGTGGGCTCCGGTGGAGAACTATGGGTGACTAGGTGTGAGTGTGGTGTGGTAACATACACTAGAAAAGATCTGAAACTATACTCCTAAATCATACACAGAGTTTTAAACCAACTTTTTCTCAATAAAAACAATACAATTTCAAAAAAAAAAAAACAAAAAAAAGGGGAGTTAACAATCTCAGATGTCACTGAGATATAAAATGAGAAACAAGATTTAGCATCAAGAAAGTCACTGGTGTGTATAGTGGAGGATTACTGGGGCTTTGGTGGTGGGCATACAATTGTAGAAGTTTGAAATTATATCCTCTGAAATAAATACAATAATGTAAATGTACTGGGATGTAAATCTCATTTGGCAGTGCCTAAACACATTTTTAGTTGTCATAGCTGTTACAGTGCTTGGCGGATGCCACAAAAAGACAGGAAGGGAAGGGAGTTTAGGGTACTACTAGCCAACAGTATTATTTAACTATATTTGATGGAATCTTATCTAGATGAAGAGAACTTATATAAGACAAATGGGTAAACTGGAAGAAAATGTAGCGTTCATGTATATAAATAGGACATTTCATCTAAAGCAAAATATGAACACAGCCAGTGACTTAAATCCATGTTACAAATATCCAAACTGAGTCACGAGTGGTCTCAAAGCAGGTTATGCAGAACAAAGCTTTGATTACCATCAGTGAATATGCAATGCAAGTAGGTCCCTTTATGGTGACCACATGAGACTCACCAGAGCTGAGTGTGAATTTTACTGTATGATAATATAAAGGTTAAAGAATAGGCTTCATTGAGAAAACTCAAGAAGTCAGTAACAAGAAAAGTCGTAAGTACTTTGATTTTACCATTTTTCCTATAAAGAAGTAAGCAAGGGCCCAAACCACTATTGACACTTTATCCAGCATTCCAGGGAAAGACCTCACTATAGCTCTTTTTTATAAGGCAAGCATGACAGCAACTTTATCAGAAGAGATAAGCAGGCAACTTGAATGTTAGGCAGACTGGACTACAGTATGTTTTAAAGGAAGTCACTGGAAAGCTAGCTTCCCAGGACCAAAGGACAGCAGAGACCACTAGCAGTCATAATTCTACAAGAGGGCAACATAATGCTATTAGCTTGACAGAAAGCTTAGTACAAAGAGGTTTCTCCCACTTTTGAAGAGCAATTTGGAGGGTAATTTCTGGCTCCAATTTGGTCTATTGGTTCAGGCAATCAAGAAGAATTCTCAGGGTCACTTTCAAAATTTCATGCTTCTTGTGCTATGAAATTCTATATATCATTCAATTAATGACATTTAGAGTAGCTTGTGGTAAGTATATTTCAGCAGACAGATCTCACTGTATTTCTTCATCATCCTGTGTGGTTTGTTTTTTTTTTAAACAAAAGGAAGAAACAGGATATGGTCTCAAAGTGAAGAGAGATCTTAAGAAACAACTATAATATTGTTGGTACTGACAAACTAAAAAGATTTAAGAGTAGCTTACAAAGAATATTTCTTAATATTCTTTCTGATACATAAGCAAAAATGATAGTTTATACAAAAAATCCTAATTTCCAAAATGTCAGCATTCCATGAGGATGTTTCCCATTTTACAACAAGATAGAAAAAAAAGTGAATAAATGGAAATATTTAAAGATCTCCCCTTAATTGGTTTAGAATTCTATAGTAAGGTAAAATACAGTTACTGATGGGAGAGAGGAAATTTCAAAGACATACCCAAGTTTTTCATAATGTCATGAAAATGTCATGGAAAAGTCCAATAAAACAAAAGGTTGAATGTGGCACAGACCAAGTAGTCCCTCGAGTGGTTTTATTTATTTTCTTTTAAAGATTTACTTATTTATGTATACAGAACTGGGGTGCAAGCCAGAGGTACAGGGACGTCAAGAGGATTCACCAGAGACAGAGCTGGGAGCAGAACATGTAGAATGGTGAAGTTCACTACTGAGGGGAGCAGCAGGCAAGACAGGAGAGGTCTGCCAGGCCATGTGGGTCACCTCCCTGTCAGGGATGGAACTTGTGCTGAAGCGGCTGTGGCTAACTTCACAACGCTGCTCTCGAGTGTGTTGCGCCAGCAGGGAAGGCCCTGGTTGTTTTGTGTTGGTAGCACATTAATGATATACCTTTATGATAAAATCTCTAAACAAGATGAAAATAAAAGGAAGCCACTTCAACATAATGAAAGCCATGTATTGCAAGCCTACACCCAATATAACATAATGAAAAAACTGAAAGGTTTCACCATATGGCCAAAAACAAGATAAGGATGCCCACTGCGTCCACTTCTGTTTAATTTAGTACTAGAGGTTTTAGCTAGAGTAATCAGACAACAACAGGGGAAAAAAAGCTATCCAGGTTGGAAAAGAAGCAGTTAGTTAAGTTTAAATTATTAAATAAATTCTTTCCAGTAAAACATTTGTTTAAAAATGAAAGCTCAATAATATTTTTCTATGTAAGCAAAGAAGTTTTCTCTGTGAACAAATAAAGCAATTATGTGATAGGACATGTAACCTATGTTCATGGAATAAACTTTTCAAAATGCTGAATAATTTAAAGTATTCTCATTAATCACTATGTTCATTCATGATATACAACCCCCTTACCAGTGTGTAAGGAGGAATATGACTCCCACTGTGACCGTAAATGGAGAAGAGGGCTTTTTTTAAACCTTAGGCAATTAAAATAGATTGACCTTTGTAGTTACACTGTTGACCTTTCCTCTGAGTTTACTTAATCAGCAGTGAAATGTTTCTATCAAATGTGCTGGTGAAATAGTTGTGTTGGTTATAAAACTGAAAATCTATAATACAAGCATCACTCAAAGATTACATTCCATCTAATTTTATTTTCAAACAAGTCCCACTGTAATGATTTTAAGTACCTCTATTTATAATTTTGGCTTTATATTACTGAACAACCATCTATTTTCAATCTGTCAACCTAACTTTTCAGAATTAAATAATACATGAGATTTTATAGCTTCAAACCTAGAAGCTATCCAGATTTTATAGCTTAAAGCAATCCATAATGATGTGATTAAAAAAAAAAAAAGCACAATCCTCTTTTAATACCCAAATCTAAATATTTCTGTTCAACAATACTTATCAAATGGCACAATTGTTCCCTTTTATTCTGTTTACAGAACTTGGAAACTTTTGTATTTATATTTCACAGTAAATTAACTACATGAAAGTTACTATTTGGTACATTTCCTCTTGGAGCAATGAGAGGACCAAAAAAAAACATGACAAGAGCTATACCACTGTTATTTTATTTCCTCCCAAAGTGTTTTATTTAAGAGTTTGCTACTTTATAGGGAACACTCTCTAGAATTTTCCCCTCTTAAAGAACTTACTCTCTGGTAGGAGAGACAGACTTTAACTGTCTCTCAGACTTTTGCCTGAATAGCTTGTGCATTTTTCCATTTTGATAGCTTTTTTTTGAAAGGTTTATTTGTTTTCTACCTTTTTGAGTAGGTTCAAGACCCAAAAAATCAATTATCATATCAAGTCCTAGTCATAATTTAGTAAATGAAACAATTTTTATTAACCAAAACTAATAGAAGAGATGTGCTATTCTTGAAAAAACAGTAAATGCATTATTATCACCACCATGATAGCCATGTATATATTATGCTAGCATGAGATATGGTAAATTCAAATTTCTTATCCTTTGTTGAGTCATTCCAAAAGTGAGAAGGAAATGCTTTCTTTGAAGAAAGAGCTTCCCCAAACAAACTCCTGGCTTTACTTTGCTCTTAACTCACTCTTTTCCTGGGGAGATAGGGTGACTTTCTGGTTGGTAAATTTGGGAATAACTGCCTGAGTTTGGCTTATCTCTGTTCTTCCTTTGGAGAGTGAATGTGCTTGTTTTCCCCAGTTTCTACTGGGAGTATAAGTTGTATAAGTTGACTAGTTCTGGAGTTTACTTTTAGCATTCTTGTTTGACTGACAGTGCTAATGCTTCAGTCTCCAACTGGACTTTTTTTTGCTAAAGTTGTTTACTTAGTTTTCTCTGTGCAATCATTGATTTACCTCCAACTTTTCTAACAAAAGACTATGAGGTGTTTGTGAAATATCTTTCAGTGTGATCAATCAATTCTGCTTTTTTCCTTGGGGAAAAAAGAAAAAGAACTAATCCCTCTGACCTTTCCATCCTCCTACTCCAAACTGTACTGCCTTGATAGAAATTGAATTAGAAAGGTACCATGGGAACTGCGGTAGATTGCTACCTTTCTCTTTCCTTAATAATAAAACTTGAGTTTGTTTCTTTCTCTTTTTTTTTTTAATAACAAAACTGTCTAGATAAAGGTTACATTTGCGTGTACCATGTGACTAAGTTTAGGCTAATGAGATACAAATAGAAATGTTCTCAGGAATTCTTTTTTTTTTTTTTTTAAAGATTTATTTATTTGTGCATACAGAACTGGGGTACAGGCCAGGCTCAGGGGCGGCGAGAGGCTTCCTTCACCAGAGACAGAATGGGAAACAGAACAGGCAGATTGACGAAGTACACTGCTGAGGGGAGCAACGGGCGGGGTCAGAGAGGTCTGCCATGCCATCGGTCACCTCCGGGGCAGGGGGGAATTGAACGCATGCGGAAGCGGCTTTAGATTCTCAGTGCTGTGCTTTAACCGGCTTCGCCACCAGGGAGGGCCTCTCAGGAATTCTTAAAGGAGGAGGTCCACTTTTTCCCCCTTCTTCCCCATCTGCTTATATGAATTTGGATATAATAGCCAGTGCTCTGGCAGCCTTATTATACTATGATGAGGTGCTCATTAGAAGGAGGAAGGAGGAAGCTGTGAGCTAGAAAGTCTGACTTCCTGATCACTATCTGAGAGAGAGATAAAGTAATCTCTAGTTTAAGCCACTGTTACTTTGGTTTGGTGACTTACGGAGCTGAAGTAGCCCTGACAAATACACAGTGAGCTTCAAGCCTTTATTCCCTGGTCCTTCCTCTCCAAACAAACTGCCAACCCTAAACCCTTTTATATGGAAATACTGGAGCCAGGATTTGTACAAGAATTTAAATTTAATTGTAAAGGTAAAAATGACTTAGTTTTAAATTTGAAGCCAAAGAACTTCTATAGGAGCTCCCTAAGAAAAAGCAAACCATCATTACTAAAAACCCCTCTCAAGTGTCCCCCAATTATGGTTTCCAAGCATTCCATATGCTTTTAAGCTAATTTTTGTATCAATTTTTAGAAATTTTAATGTGCTTTCCTATTCAAGCTTATGAACCCAATATTGCTTTTTGTTTTAATAGAAATAAAACCTTCCTTTCAACAGAAAATTTACTGCAAATTTCAATAATCAATATTTTTGCACCTTAGCCCTTACATCATTCTTAGGTTTTCTCCCCCTCTGTTTTCTTTGAAATACTGGCTGAAATAGTGCTCCCTGTTCTCACCCATATACTCCCTCTTCATGGAATAAGAGACCTGTAAGGTCCTTTGTTTCTGATATGTTCTGGGAGCTTCCTTTCTCACTGCCATCCTCAGCCCAGCAAAGACAACAAGCTATCAGCCTTCCTTTTTTTAAAGACTACTATTTATTAGAATTCTACTATTCACTAAATGCTATAATAGATACTTTAAATACTTCCATTTTTTTCATTAATCTTCATACTGGCATTGTTCTCTCCATCCTATGGATGAATCAACCATGATTCAGGGAGTTAAAACAAACCCAATGTTTATCTCTGACGTTCATTTTCTTTTATGCTTTAGTTTGTGAAAAATATTTCTCTGGTTTCCATAAGGCTACATCATTGTATTCAGCTCCTCCTACTTGTCTAACTTCAACTCCACATCTTTTCCTATCCATCCTTCTTCTCTTCACTAGCTATAAAATCAATATTTCAAAAAGATCATAATAATTTGTTTACCTTAGAGAGCTTTGGGAACAAAATTCCAAATGTTACAGAATAAAGTTATTAACAATGTCAGTATATTATCTGACAAAATAAAGTACACAGAAAAAGATACTAAAGAAAATGAAAAATAAAGCAGTTCCATCCACTTCAGATCTAAAAGGTCACAGGATTAAGACCTAACTATAAGTAAAACCCATGATAATCCCCCTCCTTTTATACAAATTTATACAGATAGATTCAAATCTGAAGATGCCCCTTCTGACCATAGTGTTGATCCCATACCCCAAGTGCTTTAATATCAATGTTTTAGAAAACACTTGAGTGACTGAAAAATAGCCAAGATTGTCCATCAGTTGCTCCTCAAGGAGATTCTTCTCCTGACAACTTCAAGATTAGGTTATCGTGTATATATAGAGCACTGTCATGCAGAGAACAGGCACATAACAAATGGTCACCAAAATGAAGGCTGCTCATGACACCACTGTAGCCAGGACAGCAAATTCATTGGCATCCAAGAACTTCACAAATAGCTCCAAGTATAACTTTTCTTATTAGAAAGGACATTATGTGACTTGTGAAATCACACTACATAATAATATTTCAATTCCTTAATATTGTCCATTCTTTCACAATATGAAATCTCCAAAATCAAGGTCATATGGTTAAACAAATCTTCTTTTAAAATTCAAGACTTTTTTATAAGAATAATTCGTTGCTAAAGAAATTTGTTTTTATCAGTCTGTATTATGCTTCATTGCTAGCGAAAATAATAAATACTGAAGGGAGGAAGGACAGCAGGAAAGGCTAATTTTGGCACCCTGGAGAAATGTGATCAACAGCCAAGCAATGTGACAAGACTAAAAGTGGAAATGCATATGGAAAGTATAGTCTCAACGCAAACATACATGTGAACTATGTAGAAGCACATATGGAAAAGATAAAGAAAAACACAAGTGTGAACTGTGTTTCACAATAGAGTCAGGGTCCCACTTTGCTCTAACATTATTATTATACAAATACTTGGTATGTATCAGGCACAGTTCTAGGCCCACATAGAATTAATACTTGGCACTATTTTTAGTCCCATTTTAGCTGGAAAAACCTGAGCACAGAGGTTGAATGTGTTCAAGTTTCACAGCAAGTATGTGGTCAAGCTGGGATTCAACCCAAGAACTATTACATCACCATGAATTATGATTTTACAGAGCATAACTATAGAGCAACAGCTGTCCAACTTTCTTTAACATCACCCTGTAGAAATACATGACTCATTATGTCAAAGCATAAGCAACAGAAACAAAAGTTCCGTGAACTGCTCCAGGTGCAGTAAAATCACATCTTTTCTATTTAAAAAATTGTTGGTTGAAAGGAATAAATTGATTGTACAACCCTCTAATGGGTTATGACTCACATTTTGAAAAGCACTATTTTAGAGGGCAGGCTACAAATAACAATGCAAAATCTCTACTAGGATGTTTGACATCTTAAACAAGTATATAGTCATCACCATTGGTTATTGACAGCCAAGCTCTTGAATTTCACCTTTCAGCCCTGCTTCTTACCTTTCCTTTCTCTCTCCATAAATGACAGCTTCATCTTCACTGTCCATATGGTATCGACTAGACTCCTGATGACTGAGCACATGAAATGTAGCTATCAGAATAGAGACATCCTGGAAATATAAAATACACATCAGATTTCCAAGACATAGCACAATGTATACTAATTATACATTTGAAATAATGTTTTAATTTTAGTATAGTGTTAAATAAAATGTTATTTAAATATTTTAAAAAATTTTAATGTGCCTACTTAAAATTTTAAATTACTAATGTGGCATGTTCTGAACAGTGCTGTTCTGGTTGCTCAAACTAAAAACCTTGGAATCATCCTTTACTACTTTCTTTCTACCAGCAAGTTTTTCTTTCACGTTTTACCTTGAAATAGATCCTATTTTCAAAATTCACTATCTTTACTGCTTTAGTATCTTTTCTCCAACACATGTGAACAATGTGTGAGAGAGAGAGAGCGCGCGCTCGAGCGAGAGCTCACAGTCAATAGTTCTTGCTTGGGCAATTGAAAAAGCTTCCTAACTGGTGTGGTTTTGTTTCCTTCCTCAACACAACCTACAGCTTATTCAGCTATTCCCAAAGAACTACAGAGTGATCCTTTTAAAGGGTTGATCCGATTACATCACACCTCTGTTTAAAAATCCTCCAGTGATTCTTTTTCCCAGAGTAAACGTCCACGTCCTGGCAATGAACCACAAAGCCTTAGAAGCTAGATGCCCACCCCCAACCCCACCCATCTCACTGTCCTCATTACTTACCTCTTTCTTCATCCTGCTACAGCTGCCTTCCTTGAAATCACCAAGTATGCCGCGACCCCAAGGCCTCTGCACTTCCCTTACCTCTTACGTGCACCCTAAATAGTCTCAGTTTGGGTTCAAATGTCAATTACCACCAGTTTCTTCACATTTTAGTTAGAACTGCATAACCCCCCTCTCCCGACTCTTCCCCATTTCCCCCTTCTCTGACTTGTATTTTAAACCTTTTTATCCTAGAATTTACTTATTGAATTTGTTAATTTGTCTCGCACCAATACCAGTAGGAGCAATGAGGGAGAAGTGACTTTGCTTCACTGATGTATTCCTGGCACCTATGAACCTGACAATATGAGGTGCTCAAAAAAAATTAGTCGATGAATATTGAAGCACAATGGGTTCTTAAGCTCAGTTTTGAACCCTATGCCTCGAGGTAGTCTCCGAAATTTACTGGAGGGGACATTTCAGAGCCTTTTAACCAAATCCTGAACCTATAGTTAATTCCACAAGTAAAAAAAGATTCTTCTGCACCCCCAAGCCTTTTGTCCATTTTCTCATGATCCCTGGGTGCCCTCAGAGTCCTGAAAGTGGAGTTTTCCTTTTCCCTCAGGTATAAAAATCTCAGGTTTCTGCACCAAGTGGCGAATTTCTGACCTAAGGTAAGTACAGCCGTAGTAATAAGGAGTTTCCTCTCCGGCTATATTCAGGTCTACGCATTCTCCGTCAGGTCCAACCACACGTGGTCAACACGCCGGTAGTGGACTCTAGAGTGCAGCCAGCCACACTTCCCCTACCTGGTCCTCCCGAGGCTATTCAGGAAGACTTGCTTTGTCTGTGGGGCCATGATGGACACTTAGATGAACAGAATGTCACAGGAGCCTCATTTTAGACCCGGGGAAATGAAGGCTTAGAGAACTCGGGCCAAGAAGACGCAATCGATGCTTATGACAAACATCAACACGAAGGTCAAACCCTAAGGGGCAGGGACACAGGAGGCCACAAAACCACCCCGTTGGGCAGTTCAATGTAGCTCACGGTCTCCTACCCCAGGATTTTCATGTTCAACCACAAAGCCGCAGGCTGCCGACAGGAGGCGCCCCGGCTCTGCGGTGTGCCCCGGCCGTCGCACCTCCCTCGCCCGCAGCAGCCCAGACGGCCGCAGCCTCGCGCCCCAGGCCCGGGCGATCACACTCTCGCGAGACTAGCGGTCGCGGTGCGTGGGCCCGGAGCCTCCGGAAGTGGGGAGGGGCGCTGTCCGCTCGCAGCCGGAGGTGTGCACCGCCAGCCCCGTGGGGTCGTGGGAATCCTTGGGGATCGGCGCGAGGCGGGGTCACGCAGAAGCTGCCTGCCACTCACGCCGCGGCCTCGGCCCCGTCCGATTGCTCCCGCCCCTCCCTTTGCCCTTCAAGGCGCCCGGCCCTACGTCTGGGCTTCTTTCTGCGCCGGAGCGCGCAAGCCTTTCCCCTTTTGCTTTCCTTCCCGTCCTTTGCCCCGGACACTAACACCGATCGGGGCGGCGGGTCCTGCAGTGTCCCAGAAGTCGCACGTATAACTTGATCGGCGTAAGTGCGAGGAATGCCGCTGCCCTCTGGGGGGAAATGCCTGCTTTCTATCTATAGCTCTGTCTGTACATCCTACGTCTGTCTGCGGCTGCTATTCCAGGGACAGCAACTGCTTTCCTCCGGTCTCACCTCCTCATTGGTGGCTTCTGACCCGAATTTGGGATGGGGAGATCTCCCACCTGTTATCTTTGAGCAAACTAATCTCTTGTGAGCAGAAGTGTCATTTGGAGTCTTCAAAACCACTTGGGTTGGCACTGGGAATTTTTCTTCCCCTCAACTCCAGGATTTCCAAAATTTACTGCTTTTTTTCTGAGAACGCTTTAGGGGTTTTTTTTGTTTGTTTGCTTGCTTATTTTTCATTCATAAGTATCTGCAGTACAATCTTTTTCACTTCGGTCTTGCTGTGCTCAAAGGGGAAAAACATCAATTTGCCTTCTCTGGTCTTAATTATAACATTTGGCTTTTGCCAGGGCTCTGCTAGGATTAAGACTCATTTAGAACATGTAAGTTTGACTGACAGCCATAGAGAGTTTAAGAGAATAGTTATTTTCTTTATCTTAATTCCTTTTTGTTTCATAGGGGTAACCCATTCGATTTCGGAGTTCTTTTAATTCTTCTGAAAGACTTCAAATCTTCTAGAAGCCAAAATGGGACACAGTAAACAGATTAGAATTCTACTTCTGAACGAAATGGAAAGGCTGGAAAAAACCCTCTTCAGACTTGAGCAAGGTCAGTAGCAAGTTGTTTGCTTAGTTCTGTCTTTTAAATTTTTAATTTGTTGACTGTCATACTTTTAAGACGTTAGATATAATTTCTAAGGATCTTTCTAAAACTTGTGTTTTAAAAATACCACTGATGAAAGCTGATTTTAGTTGAAAATATTTTATATTTGTCATGTTAGAATGAACATAAAATAGTTCACTTTCCTTTTTATGCTAACTTCCACTTACTACAAAACTTTGCCTATTCAATCAGAACAAGGACCATATTATTTCTATTTGCGTGTATCAGTCAAATTTGATAAATTATTTCTTATGTAACTTTGCATTGGATATAGCTATAGTTTTTCTTTTTAGTGCCTCTACTGAAACTTTGAATAGCAAAAAAATAAGCTACATTTATGTTTAGCAAAGATTTCCTAAATGTGGAGGAAAAAAAAGCTGAAAATATTTTTTTACAGAATAATAAAGTTACTGATCAGGTTGTATTAATATGTTTGAGCTGTGATTTTAAAGGTTAAATTATTTTTCGATAAAACTAAATAGATTGTTTTCTTACACTTTAAAAGTTTTCAACATTGTAACATATTCCACACTTATTTTGCATTAATAATATTTGTGAGAAATATTATTGATGTATGAAAATAAAATAAAATCCCCTTTATTGGTGTACTAACTGGACGTTGATAATAGTAAATATTTTGAGGCTTTTTTTTAAATTCCCAAATATATCAAGTGTTTAATTTTTTACAAAGCAATTTAATCACTAGATACTCCATGCTAAATCTTCATCTTCTTCCAACTTTGACATTTAAGATCACTAAGTACTTACTCCATTTTTGGCTTTCCTGACTCTGCACTTTTCTGGTTTTGATTTTTTCCTATCCTCTTCAGTCTTCTCACTTTTGTGGTGCCTCTTTTCCTGAGCTCTTTCTGTCTACACTGTAATTAAGTGTGTGTATTAGAAAGCAGTCTTTTCTTCCCCCCCCTACTCTCCTGCCCTCAAAGATTTATGCATTCTTAGGGCCTCAGCTATTGCCTCCATGCTGATGACTCCTTTTAAAGGAAGGGCCTTGAGCTTTGCTTGCCTCCTGGAAGCCAGCCAATATCATGGAGAACCAGAATTCCCTGACATAGCGACTGACAAATTGTTTGACTTTGAGCAAATAATGTATTTCTAAGCATTAATGTATTTTATTTGTGAAATGGAGGCATTAACTTCTACTTTTCTACTCACCTGGTTGTTGAGGCGCAAAATTAATAATATTGTCTTAAAAGTTCTAAATAGGTACAAAACATTGATAGATCACACTCCTTACTGTTCTTACTCTGGATTTTTGGCTTCATACCAGTATTAGGCTATAGAATAACCTTAGGATAGCTCCACTTGGATGTGATTAGACCTAACATGGCCAAAAACCATCTTCTTCTCCTCAGAGTTTCTTTCTTATTTTCCCTACTTATTTTAGTGATGTCACCAATTTCATAATTTCTAAGCTGGAAACCTCTCCCTGATAATTTGTTTTCTTAAACTCTCTATATGTCCTAAAATTTCTTTCCAAATGTCTTTGCTTACCTTGTCTCTCTTCCACATACCTAAATATGGATGCTAGAATAATCTTATGCAATCACTTTCCTTTTTATTACTTGATGTCTATAAAATAAAATTTTAACAGCTCTGTGTGGTTTCCAAGACACTATTATGAAATTTCACCTTCTCTAGTCAGGTTGGAATGGAAATAATGAGGAACCCCATTATTTCCCCATTATTAGTGTCCTCCATCTTTAAGGTTCCCCTCTATTAATTCCCTCTCCAGTATCTTTTCTCAAGCTTGTTAAAACTCCACTCTTGTCAGATTCCTCTCTATCTGTTAAATTCCCATATTCTTGTGTCTTATCTACCTCTCAAGAAAATTCCATTTCCTCCATTAAACTTTACTCATTTTTAAAAATCTCCTTTGTTTCCTGATTTCACAAGGAGTACGCAACAATACTACCAGTGTAATCATGTCTAAAGCTTATTAGTTTCATAGTGTCCAATGGAGTTTAAGATCTGCTCAGACAGTCTTTAAAAACTTAGTGCAGTATGTAACAATTAATAAGTCCTTGCTGACTGGTTAGTAAAACTTCAGTTAAAGCTAGCAAAATTGAACCAAGCTAGTTGAAAAGGGCACTGGGAAGATTTTAAGAATGATGTGGATGCCTCTCTAACTCTGGTTAAACCAGTAAATTATTCCAAATTATATAAATAGGAACATACCAAAACTTACTTTGTGCAGTTATTATGTAATCATCTCATTTCAGAAGATAACTGTAATGGAAAAGAAGAATTAAAGAGAAGGAATGTTGAAGAAAAGAACTCATTAAGAAGGCTATTTTAAAAATCATGTCTGGTTAAAGCTAGGGGTTTAACTAAATCAGTGTTGTAAAAGAGGGGCCAGAGTGGTCCCTCCTGTGGCACAGGAAACTTAAGTGCAGTTCTATGAAGTTGTCTGCAGCACAAGTTTGATCCCTGGCCAGGGAGGTGACTGACCTCTCCTGACCCCCCCCTGCTGCTTCCCCTCAGCAGTGTGTTTCAGTTCTGCTCCCCACTCTGTCTCTGGTGAATCTTCTCACTTTCTCCACTTTGGCCTGTACCGCAGCTCTTGTATGTATAAATAAGTAAAAATTAAAAAAAAAAAAAAAAGAGGTGACAGAGAACAAGACGTTTTAAAATTCTCGGGCTATGCTGATCAATTAAATGTGAGGAAAACACTAAGAATTTTTGTTTCTTTCATATTTAGTTGGTCACCAAGCCCTTCTTCATTTTTCTTTCCTGTTGCTTTTCTCCAAGAAAGAATTTCTTCTCATTTTCGAGGCTACCTAGATTCTTCTAATTCAGTAGTGTAAGACCAAGTGGTTGGTTTTTTAGCCATATCACAGCCTTTCTTATATTCCCAATAAAATTTAGTAGAATAATGAACAAAGCCAGTATATTCCTAACCTGGAATTCTTCCATCTTTTATATAGATTATTTAACTTTCAAAGTTTTTTAAAAAAAAAAAAGGAGGGTGAGAAGAAAATGTGCATAAAGATTCTCTCATTAGGAGCTCAAGTTTATATAAATTGGGAGGACACAAGAGGATAGAAAAATTTAGTTTGCAATAATAACTTAATCAGGCTTCTTGCTAGTTGTCTACCACAGGAATATGTCAAATCTCAGTAGTTTTCCTGGTATTAAGAGAAGGAACAAGATAGTCACACCATGTACTGGTTAATTTTAGCAAACTGGGCAACTAATTACGGATTCTGACATACTCGAGGTATTTTGATGTTTCAGTTCTCGTATATAAACATTTTACTTTCAATAACTTGACTAGAGATCTACATAGTGGCTCTGTCCCCTTGGGGGTGTGCATGATCTATTGAGATATTAAAAGAAAATATAGACTCTCTTTTCTATCCTGCTACCTACCTGTTTTAGTTTTTAAAAAGTAATTCTATTTTTTTAATATAGTAACTCCTTAGCATCATCAGTACGTTCTTGGAAACTGACTTTAAGCAAAATGACATAACAAAATCAATTTACCATAGGCTACTGGATATAAGCAAGAGTTCAGTTCCTATAGCATATTTTTCATCAAATAGCCATCCCCAAACTTCTCAATAAAAACCTAAAATGCTGCTAATATTAAACAATAATTGCAGTTTTGGGGTTCCCAGCCCACTTATTCCAGTTAAATTGTTGGGGTAGCCTGGCAACACAGGTTACATGGGAGAACCTGCACAGGCTGCCTTTCTGTTGTGGCCTGCATCACACACGCTCCCACACTCACTCCAAATGGGACACATTGTCCATACCAGTGAGTGTTCACATCAGTGGGATGTGGAAGGAAATTGGAGAAAACCCAGATAGACAGGAAGAGAACGTGCAAGCTCTACATAGGTAGAGGCTCCAGCCAGGAACCAGGGTTTTCTTCTCATCAGTAACAAAATGATGTTATTTGAGGACTTATGCATGGATTGACATTAATGCTCTTAGTTTATCAGGAACTTATAAATAAAAAGATGCACTCTGAGCAAAGAATAGAGATTGTAGTTCTGCAAGGGATTGACAGTCAACAATTTGCAGATTGTTGCCATGAATTACACTTTTCCCTAAACCAGGCTTTATTATCTTAAATTGTAGAGGCTACACTTCGTAATACTTTGTAATGAGAAAAGAGTAACCACACCACATCTTTTACCTCAAGAGATTGTCAGAATTTAAAAAATCTCAGTGAAATTCACTGAGATTTGTCCTTTTTTAGAGTTGAAATATATCTTTCAGTGGCCTGTACTTGGAAAATACTTCCTGAAAAAATAAAGACTAGCTCTTTGAGGTAAACACAATTGTCAGGTTAACTGCTTTTTGTTGAAAATTGCTGGTATAGAGCAGAGGTCAGCCTGTGTTTTCTGTAGTTTTAGATAGCAAATATTTTCAACTTCACAACCATCACTTTTTGCAGCTATTCAGCTCCGTCATTGCCGTATGAAGACAGCCACAGCCATTACCTAGTGGATGGGTGTGGCTGTGTTCCAGGGAAACTTTATTTACAGGAACAGAGTAGGCTGAACACAGTTTGCCAACTCTTGCTTTAGCCAAGAGCATTTTGAATATGTATTTTTAGTAACAATTCCAATATATGTTTTTACCCACATAAATGACTATTGGTTTTCAGATTATCTGTTGAATATATAAATATGGAGCATCTATCTAGTGTGTAAAACAGTTGATATATATCAAGGAAAAATCTGAATTTAATAGCCACATTTCAGAAGAATCATTACATAATTAGTGAATGGGTTTGAAAATTTGTACGGTATAGTCACCACAGCTACCAAGATCTTCTCACATTTTGAGTTAGGTATCTTTGGTATTTTTTTGTAACTCTGAGGTATCTAAAACTGAGTATTAGAATAAATAGAACTTGGAATCTTTGAGTTACTTTATCATAAAACATTAAACCAGGACTTTTAAAAATAATAAAATATATATATCACATGGCTTTCACTGATGTTATCAATGTTAATTTTTAGTAAGAGCTAAAGGATTATTTTCTGAATTAATATATAAACTTAGTTATTTAAAATATTGGGTCTTTTTTGTGAATATTACAATCATTTGCATATCTATAACTTTGGGAATATTTGTATATGCTTCTCTCATCCTCCACCAAAATTCCCAAACCAATATCTATCCCTCTCCTCCCCCATCTCTACTTCCTGCCCACATATTCCCTCTGGTAACCAGTATATTTTTCAAAGTTATGGATTATTTTTGCAGTGTTTTGCTAGCTTGTGTTCTTTGGTTATTTGTATTCCACAGATATGTCAAGTGATATATTAACTGTCTTATGTTCTGATTTATTTCACTTAATATAACAAAATCCATCCATTCTGTCCCAACAAACAGTACTTCATCGTTTCTTAGTTAGCTGACTAGTAGTACATTGAGTATTTATGCCAATTTTTTTTTTTTATCCACGATTCATTGTTGGGCACTTAGCTTGTTCTGTAACTTGGCTATTGTGCATAATGCTGCTATTAATGCTTAAAACCCTTCATATTAGAGTTTTTACCTTCTTTGGTTAAAAAAATATATTTTTAATTTATTTACATACTAACTTTTATGTTTTATAATTTCTGTACTATATTAAAACATCACACAATTATATAGATAAGTACCTGTCTTAGGAATACTTGGTTGGTTTTTTTTTTGTTTGTTTTTTGTTTTTTGTTTTTTCTGAAAGTAGATCACTGATCCAAACACTGTTTTAGAGATTTGGTGTAAGTTTTAACCTTTGTACTGTAAGTTCTCTGAATCCTTGTGTAATTATAAAAACAATATTTGTATAAACTTCACAAGGGACAGGTTACTTAAATATGCTCAGGCAGTTAATCTGATTATCTGTACTTGTTCAAAATGATACCATTTCTTCTGTAACAAATGTAATCATTGGAAAGATATAGACCATTAAGTTAATTTTACTTCGTGGTTTAATTCTTTGTGCAATTATTTCTCAATCTGCCTCTTAATAATTAGAGTTCAAATTTACAAATTTCTTCAACTATAAAATTACACACGTGTATAAAAAGTTTTTTGTTTCAACCAAAATTGGACTTATACTAACCAAACAATTTTGAAATCTGTTGTAGTGTTATGGTGTGTGAATTCTACCTCTCTCCTTATTGCCAGATTTCAGCCACACTTTTCCCCAGAAATTATTTTTAAAAATCTATGTATAAAATACAACAAAACAATGATAGCTGTTTTGTTATTAACTATCATTTGATAACATGACTTTTAATGGCTTTATAATAGTCCAGCATGCAGAATACCATAATTTATTTAATCATTCCCAAGTACTAGCTACAGTGTTATAGTTTATTTACTTATAGTAAATGAAACTGGTGAACATTCTTACATATAACCTATGTTTGTATCACTGATTAATTCCTCAGAAAATGTGTCTTAAAATATAAACCTTATTAATAACCTTAGTATGTTTATGCCAAATTGTTTTATAGAAAAATGTGTGTATATAGCTGTTTGGAAAAAAAATTGTTGGATTCACTGTACAGTATGGATTTTTTACAAGATTACTAACTTCTTTGTTTTTGTGATTGCTAAAACCATTTGCTATGAATAAATTATAGCCATATTTTGACCCAATCCAGAAAACAGATGGATAGAATGGTCTACCCCAGATGTCTGTGTGGTTAATCCCCTTGGTCCCTCTCTCTGTTTATTAGTTTTTTTTTTCCTTTTGGATTCTAGATATTATGAATGTTCAATAGTTGTAGCTCTGGATTTTATTGTCTAGATTTAAAGTAGTAATACGTTTTATTTTAGCAACCATTTATGTTATCTGTGGATCAGTTTTGGAGGCCTGTTGTTTGTTTTTTACTGAGATAGCATTGGTTTACAACACTAAATATGATTTCACACTTCTTCAGGTGTGTGTTACCACACCACACTCACTATCAAAGCACCCAGAGTCCACCACAGCCCACTGGGCCCCTTCCCCACTGCTCACACCTTCACCCCTACCCCTATGGTAGCCTCAATTCTCAGTCATTTGTCTAGGTTTTGATTTGGCTTATTATTGTCTGTTGCTTTGTTTTGTTTCTTTTTATTCCACTAAATTTTCTATATTCCACATGGGTGAAATCATTTGGAGGTTTTTCTTAAGCTTTGGTATAATAGATTTATATTAGTGTTTACTCTAGGGCTACTTTAGCTCTCTTTTTAAGGGATGACTTTTGAATATGCCAGGTGACTAACCAGGCTTATTCATTCTGGCTGCTGAAATATTATGCCTCCCAGGCCTCCGTGAACCCTATGAATTGTTCAATTTACTGCTCTTAATTGTTATCCTCCCAGACAGATGGAGCTGAACCCTACTCATAAACAGCTTAGAATTCAGGGCGACCCTAGATGACCCTAGGTAAATATATAGAGCTCTTTGTATAGCTCCCTTCTCTGCCATAACATACCCTGAAATTTTCAGTCTCCCCTCTAATTTCTGTCTCCTCAACTAAGAGAGACTACTGTTCATGTTCCTCAATTCAGAGATGTCCCCCAATTTGAAATTAGAATTCATGCTTTTCTCAAACATTATAATTCTTCATACCTCTTGTCGAAACAGTTGTTTGATGTATTTTTCTAGTTTTTAAGCATGAGGCAAGTCTAATATGAGTTACCCCATTGCAACTAGAAGCTGACATCTTCAGCCTGATATTTTTAATACACATCATACCTTCGCTCAGAACTGTTACTGGCTCCTGATTTCTGAAAAGAAATCAGAAAACGTACAGTGATCTGCCTGCCTTGTTCCCTTTCTTTTCTCATATCCTGCTCTTCCCTTTCCTACATGGGTCCTCCCCTCATACTGAGCTGCTTCTTATTTCTGGCATGCAAATGCCTCCTTAAACCAGTTAAACCTCTCAAAGTAAAACTGTAGCTGTAATGAGTTGATGCTGTCTTTTCTTTAACAAAGCAAATACCTGTAACACAGTATAGAAGTCTCAGACCTATTTTCATAAAAATAGACTAACTTGGACAAAGTGAAAATATTTTGGCTGTCAAAATTCCAAGAAAGGTTTAAATAACTAAACCCTAGAGTAAGGATACAGGCAATAGTGTGTTGAAGTCACCTGGACTGGTTCACAGGAGATGATTGTGTATATCTCCACCCAATTCCATGCTGAGTTATATCATATTGCTTCAGATGGACCATGCTAAGGTCGTTTCCACTGGAAGTCAGCAGACACTACAAAATCTCCAGCCTACCCTAACCCCCCACACATTTACTTGTTAACCTTTTATTACCCATCCCTAGATTTGAGCAGATGTTAGGAATGACTGGTATCTGGGCCTGGATGCCTCCAGGACTATGAGAAACATGTCTTTCTAGAGGTTGGCATCTCTCAGGGAAGACTGGCTTCCCCTGTCTGGTGAATTAGTTGCCCTATGGTACTTGGTAAGTATTACATATTATCACATACTCTGATACCATGGAGAAACTCACTTTCTCTGTTGCAGTTTCAAATATACTTAAGAAGGGCTCTGTTAGATACCCACCTCTGAGTCAGCGGTTCAGAGATCAGGAAGAAGAGTTGGAAGGGGTTGAAGGGTTCCGCATGAATAGAAATCTGTTTCCAGGGAACGGGAAAAAGGACAGTATACAGCAGGCTGTTCCCTGGTGTTCACTATGCTTGTTAAACTGTAAAATACAGTTAAATTGGGATGTAGCATTATTTCAAAAATAGCATTGCGTGTTCAGAGTGTAAACATATTGAAAAACCGTAGTTTGGTAATATTTTAAATAAAATATCTATTTTTTAATGTACAGGTCCCTACAGTGAGTCTTTTAAAATGTGCTTTTTTTGTTTAGGGTTTGAACTGCAGTTTCGATTAGGTCCAACTTTGCAGGGAAAAGCAGTTACTGTATGTACAAATTATCCATTTCCTGGAGAAGCATTCAATCGAGAAAAATTCCATTCCTTGGAATGGGAAAACCCAACACAAAGAGAAGATGATTCTGACAAGTACTGTAAACTTGATCTTCAACAGGCTGGATCGTTTCAGTATTACTTCCTTCAAGGGTAAGTCAAGTGTCCTGTATGTGAAAGAAAGTTAATTTATTCTATAACTTCATTTTATCTAATGTGTACAGATTACTGTGTGAACCATAGCAGTATAGTTTTCACAGGACTTTCTTAAGATGAAAATAGAACATGGTTATTTTTCTAAACTATAACTGTTAAGGCTCATTGCAAAATCAAAGTATTATTTTTCTAGGTAACAGCTTTATTGCTTTTTATAGTCATTTGTAGTCATTTCTTATAACCTGATTATGGGATGCTATTCATCTAAATGCCCTTGTTATTAACTAGGCCCTTGTTATTAAGTAGGCCCTTGTTATTAAATAGGCCCTTGTTATCTACTAAGATAAACTTAGGTACAATTATTTGTCATTATACCAACATTTTTAGATATTTTATGTATTATATAATTATGCAGAGGTTGGAAAGTATAGAGTATGGCTTTTCCACTAAGCTTTGCTACAACTTTTTAAGTGATTTTCAATTCTTCGAAATAAATATACTTTTCAATGGAACATTGCACCTTTCAGTTAGATGATAAGGTGAGGACTTTTCTTATCATATATTAATTGAAAGATTCTTTGTTTTTTCTCTTAGAAATGAGAAAAGTGGTGGGGGTTACATAGTTGTGGATCCTGTTTTACATATTGGTGCTGATAACCATGTGTTACCCTTGGACTGTGTTACTCTCCAGACATATTTAGCTAAATGTTTGGGACCCTTTGATGAATGGGAAAGCAGACTTAGGGTTGCAAAAGAATCAGGTAATAACAAATTTATTTTCCTTTTTCTTTTTTAAAAATAAATATTCTTGTGATACAGATGTCAAAGTTTTGATTTGCCTTCTTAATTTTGTATACTTAGAAGTAGAATCATATGGAATTATTGATACTTGACCATTTTTAACCTATAAAAATGGCAAGCTACCTGGTTCAACTTAATAAATTAAGAAATTCTTTCATAAAGTGAGATCATTATTGTTTCTAAGATTTCTACTGTAAACTATTAAAATATGATAAAAATTGTATCATAATGCCTAAATTTAGTTCAACAAATGTAGATTATCTTCCATGGGGAAGGCATGTGCGATCTTGCATACCAAGAATAAAATGTTTGAAATGAGTTATATTTTACTATTAAATAAAACATAATATTGATTTTCTGCTCTCAAGTTTAAAATAGTGATATAGCCACAATTATCACAGTGTATCCATAAAAAAGAAGTGAGAAGTTCATTGACACAACTAAAACAGAGTAGAAGTACTGTGGACAGGAGAAAGAGCTCCTGTTTTATTTGTATAGAATGTATTTTCTATATGTAAATATACCCATTCAACAAATATAAATTGAACCCTTAATAGTAACAAGGCAGTGTGTGATTTTTTTTTCCAAATACATTCATCATCATCCCTGTCTTGTGTATGAGCACACTAATGTCCACAGTAATTTAAGCAGATTTCCTGACGGTCACTAGAGTACAGATAGAGTATTGACCCAATTTTTTAACTTCTTTTCTAGTAGCACATTAGAATTTTCTAGTAGCTACCTAGAATTACTTAAAGTTTAAATTTTTATTTTGTGTAATTTTAGATTATTTTTTTCTTACAGTGATCTTTGATTTCTTGTGTTGCAGGTTACAACATGATTCATTTTACCCCATTACAGACTCTTGGACTGTCTAGGTCATGCTACTCCCTTGCTGATCAGTTAGAGCTGAATCCTGACTTTTCAAGACCTAGTAAAAAGTATACCTGGAATGATGTTGGGCAGCTAGTGGAAAAATTGAAAAAAGAATGGAATATTCTTTGTATTACTGATGTCGTGTACAATCATACTGGTATGAGCTTCACTACCTATCTCTATTAATTTTAGTGAGAATATTGTATTCTAATTACTTTATTACCTGTTGTGTTATATAATAAGAATTTTGAAAACATGAATGATACTTAGATGTCCTACTCTTTAAATTCAATTTCTCTTACATGGTAAAACTCTCTTTCAAAGAAAACAAAGTGGAGTTAGTATATATCTATTTTCTACATTACGCCTATAAAAACAGGAAAGTAGCAGGGATATACTGTTCACATACTTTAATTTACAATACTAATATTTTTCAGTCCAGATATCAAATCCTACCAGGGCAGCACCCCTAGAGTCCTCACTAATACAGTTCTATAAACTATTTTAGAACTTCCCAGTTAGTTATCCTCACCTGTCAGAGCAGCTAGATAGGACTGGAGAAACCTCTGTTCATGATCAACTTTCAGTTTAAAACAGTACACTTGACAAACACTATCTACAGTGTATGCCACAATGTAAAAAGAAATCTTAGAATCTCTAATTTGCATATGTTGACGACAAGAATTTTGAGTGGTACAAAACATTTAACAATAAAGAAAACAATTCTAGTGCTTTATAAGAGTTTCCCGAGTAACCCTGGGAACTCCCTGGGAACACACCAGGAGCATGGGGACTTTGCTTACTTGCTATGAAAATAATCCAGCCGCCACAACAGTGGCTGGGCAATCACATTTTCAACAAAGATATATGTGGACATATGACTAGATTTTTTTGTTTACAAACTGCCCTCCAACAGCTGTCCTTTGGGTACTAAATGTCATGATTAGGAGGCTGAGTAATCGCTTTGGATTACTGGATACAGAATAGATTGCAGTGAGGAAGGAATGTGTGGGAAAAAACTATAAACAACAGCTATGCGTTTTGTCTTCAAGATGTTTGGCCCTAATACTAAGAGCCATGTAGAAGTTAGAGCAACCATGGTAGTTACAATGTTTGAATTCTTAGCTTTGGAGAAATACAAGTATATTTAACAGTCCAGAGAAAGGAATCTCATCTCTCCTTGCTACCCACACCCCCACCACATACACACACCCACAGGAAGAAATTCTCACATAGGAAAACAGGTATAAGTGAGATTTTTAATTCCTAAGATAGGCGAGAGAACCTAGAGTTTAGATGGGACTGAAGAAGTACCCTCTCATTCATGGAAAAAGTAAGAAAAATGAAGCACCTTGGGAAATAAATGGTTCTATCCTAGAACCTAAAGCCAATCTCTGGGTAGCCTAACCCAGAATGGAAGACACAGTTAATTTTCTCCTCTAACACAAGGCCACCTGCCTGTAGGAAAAAAAAAAAAAAAAAATGTCCTTCCAGCTTAGAAGGAGCATTCTGGAACAGATCAGGGACAAGACCCTTAACTTCTACCACAAAAGTAAAGTTATTACTACAGTGGCATAAAGAAATCAGTGTTGCTTGCTGCCTACCATCAGTAAATTTCCTACAACAGAAAACTATATGGTAAAGTGGGTGACAGAATACTACAACCAAATAAAATTTTTTCATAGTGCAGTATCATTATAAAGTACTGATATCAAATACATTTAAGGAAATAGTGGTAGGTTTTATTTTATTTCACCTCAAGACTTAACAGAGGCACTTAATTCAATTTAATTATAAGATCTTTCTTTGTCTTCTTTTTTCCTTAAGCTACTAATAGTGAATGGATTCAGAAACATCCAGAATGTGCATATAACCTTGTGAATTCTCCACACTTAAAACCTGCCTGGATCTTAGACAGAGCCTTTTGGCACCTATCCTGTGACATTGCAGAAGGGAAATACAAAGAAAAAGGAGTACCTGCATTGATTGAAAATGACCATCAGATGAATGTCAGTATGTATAGAGAAGCACCACTCTAAAACATAATAAAATTTCATGAAATTACAGTTTCTATCTTTTAGTATTATAAATAATATTTAGGGAAATTTTTAAAATTTTTTTTGTTTTGGAATTTTTCAGTGCATTCGAAAAATAATTTGGGAGGATGTTTTTCCAAAGATTCAACTCTGGGAATTTTTCCAAGTAGACGTTCACAAAGCAGTTGAACAATTTAGAGGACTTCTTACTCAAGGTAAAGGATATGCATCTTATAATTTTAAGTGTGATATTTCTCTAAGTGGATAATCCTAATCTTTTTGTTAACACATCATAAAATCTGTTAGTAAATGATACTTAGGTTATTATGAAATAAACATTTGTTTTATTTTCTGTGAAAAATTACATACTAAATATTAGGAACCAGTAACAGTTGTAATCTTCTTATGGAGAGTAGCATTAAGATATCATCTTTTCTTTTTTTCAGGAAATAGGAAAATAACAACCAAACCTGACCCAGAGCAACACCTTAAGATTATTCAAGACCCTGACTATAGACGACTTGGCTGTACTGTGGATATGAACATTGCACTAGCAACTTTCATACCACATAAGTATGTTTTGTATCTTTTAATAATACCTTTCTGGCTATTTGTGTTTTCAAACTGCTTATTAAAAGCCTGAACAGAAAGTGAACTAAGGTGATTCATCATAATTCTACTACTTCAAATACATTTTTCTCCCTTTTTCTGTGTAATGTTCTATACATGTTCCCATACTTTTATAATTGGAAAATTTTCTTGGTCATAATTGAAGTCCTAAAAAATGTATTTAAAGCCTTGGTGACTTTTGTTAGAAAATTCTTAGATATAGAATTCTTTAAACCTTAAATAATAAGTTCATAGGGCCCGCCTTGGTGGCACAGCGTTTTAAAGCACAGCACTAAGAAGCTAAAACCACTTCAGCATGAGTTTGAGTCCCACCCCAGAGGTAACCCACATGGCTAGCAGAGCTGCTGACCCACCCCTCAAACTGACTTCCTCAGTTGGCCTGTTACGCACTCCTCTCTGTCTCTGGTGAATCCTCTCACCACCCCTGCACCTCTGGCCTCTACCCCAGTTCTGTATGCATAAATAATCTTTTAAAAAAGGAATAATAGGCCCTCCCTGGTGGCGCAGCGGGTTAAAGCAC
>NW_004567127.1:14486145-14504256 GCF_000260355.1 Condylura cristata | reverse complement strand
TCGATTTCTGCCTGCCCCGGAGGTGATCCACATGGTGCGGCAGACCTCTCCTGAGCCACCCGCTGCTCCCCTCAGCAATGTACTTCGTCGATCTGCCTGTTCTGCTCCCCACTCTGTCTCTGGTGAATCCTCTCACCCTCCGCATCTCTGGCCTGTATTCTGTATGAATAAATAAATCTTTTTTTAAAAAAAAGTAATAATAAGTTCACATTGCTCTATCTTCTCTAGCAGTGGGACAGCTGCTGTTGATGAATGCTGTAATTGGTTCCGTAAGAGAATTGAGGAATTGAATTCAGAGAAGTGTCAAGTCATGAACTATCATCAGGAACAGGTTTTATATATTTTTGAACTGTTATTTACCTTGGAGTCTTAATACTGTTTTGTTGTTGCTGTTACTAACATAATTTAATATTTTTTAGGCAATAAATTGTCTTTTGGGAAATGTGTTCTATGAACGACTGGCTGGCCATGGTCCTAAACTAGGACCTGTCACTAGAAAATATCCTTTAGTTACCAGGTATTCCATTTTTGTTTTCTTCTCATGAAAGGTTAAAATTTGAAAATTGTATTTAATTTTTCAAATTAACATAAATGTTCCTTTAATTTGCAACTTCAACACATTTATTAAATTGAAATGAAACTTTTATTAATTAGTATTAATTTTGTTAGGCAATTCTTTAGTTTGAGAAATTGCTCAGTATGAACAAATGTATATTATTTGCTAATAATTTTCTGCAGACTTATTAATAAATATGTTAGTCAAATTGAGCAAGTATTTATATTTAGATCCTTTTTAAATAAGTACATTATAGATTAGATATTGAGTGTATGAAAGCCTTTGTAAAGGCCTTGTAATTAATAATTTTTAAGATTTTATAATTATTATTTAAAATATCTAACTGGATATACTCTAAGCTAACTTTCAGATTCTATTAGATTTACTCAAAAAGTCTGCTGATGATTTTTCACCTATATTAAGGTTCATTTACTACTAGTGAAGTCAAATTAACTTTATGCACTCTTTTGATTATGTAGGAGGTTTAATTTTAATATTGCTAATTCAAATTCTTCCAAGGAATTAGTCTAAACGTATTTAATGTTTAATGGTGTCTTCATAGGTATTTTACTTTCCCGTTTGAAGAAATGACCCTTTCTGCAGAAGAATCTTTGATTCATCTCCCAGATAAAGCTTGTTTTCTGATGGCGCATAATGGATGGGTAATGGGAGATGATCCTCTTCGAAACTTTGCTGAGCCAGGTACATCACTTTAGTGACCTTTTCCATGGATAGGGAAAGAAAGCTTGTTATTGAGTTCCAAATACAAACTGTTCATTTTTTACACCAGCAAGGCTGTTCATTTTTAAGCTGTTTCATCAGAGTTGCATACAGTGTGAGAGGAGAGACTGAGAAAAGAATGGGGTTCTTCTCCCTTCCCTTCCTTTCTTTTCCTATCCCTGTGTCTTCAGACAGGAAAGCTTTTAAGACCTACTTGATTTGGTGTCTTTGCATAAGATTTTACTTGTGCAAAATTCTACTTTATTGCATTTTTTAAAAAAGATGTCTGAAACCACTACAATTATAGTTATATTGTCATGAGAGGGATTTTCACTCATTGACCAGAGGAATATTAAGATACTTAAATATAGTTAAATTAGAAATTGTTTTTAGGTTCCCCTTCCTTACTCCCAGCATCTTATTTTTCTACCAATATTTCATTGCCAGGAAGGATTTATCACAGGGCCCATCAGTGTATTTTTCAGCAATTCAGTATTGGGTATCTGTTTTAACGATGTCACATTTACAAAAATCCAATTTTTCTGAAGGTTAAGTATCTTTGCTTCTCTCATTTCTCAGAACTAAAAGAAAAATCAGTCTGCACCATGCCATGGATTTAATGTAATCTTTTGCCAAAAATGGTAGATGATGGAGATGGAGTTTTTGCATGATTTTTGTCTAACTGTAACTTTAAAGACCCTGCAATATGTTACTGTTAATGTTTTCCTTTAAGAAGCAATTTGAATTTTTGACATTTGGCACACATTTTTAGAAGTCTTATTAACTAAATTATTAGCAAAATAGAGAAGTGACAAATAAATATTGGTTTTTTTAAAAAAAAATCCATTCCGTAGTTATAATCATTATATGATTTGTAGTAGAAATGGTTAGTGTGATTTTAAAAAGTAATATTTCATTGAGGTAATTGTTTCATTTTATTTCTTGAACCACTGAAAGCAAGCCCTTTTCTTAACAGGTTCAGATGTTTATCTAAGGAGAGAACTTATTTGCTGGGGAGACAGCGTTAAGTTACGTTATGGGAATAAACCAGAGGATTGTCCTTACCTCTGGGCACATATGAAAAAATACACTGAAATAACTGCGACTTATTTCCAGGGAGTACGCTTGGACAACTGCCACTCAACACCTCTGCATGTCGCCGAGGTACAGGAAACAATTCACCTCTATTAAGAAATTCGTTATTTTTCCACGACTTTCTTTAAATTGGATATACAGATACATGTTTCCTTTTGCTAGTTGAATAACAGAATTAATTTGGTGGTAGCACTTAAATTTGCATAATTCTGCAATCTTTCAGTGCAGTGGTTATGAAATACTGGGTTGTGAAGGGTTTAACAAGTAATTCAGTTTAGGGAAGTAGATCATACTGTCTCTGAAGTAAATTATATTGACGTATATTAAAATACTGTTCATAGTTTACTATTTTAAAGAATTAACATTCTCAACATTTTAATAATATATAGATATTAAAGTCTAATTCTTATAATTTTTTAGATTGCTTTCAGTATGTTAGTAGCCACTGTTAGGTTGAGTAACTTACACATGTTTAAATGATTATATTTAAACACTAACAGTACAGCACATTAGAACTAATTTTAGCCTCACTGATTCAATTTTTAACTTATTAAAATATAAGTTTAAATACTGAGATTATCTGTCCCTTTTTGGGTTTTTAACAATAACTTTGATACAATGCCAGAATTTATAGCATTACCTTCTACCTAATACAACTTTGTAAAGACAATTTTTATAACTTTCTAGTGATGAAAGTATTCTTTGGAACTTTACCTTATTAGAAAATATTTATTTTTGTAAATTTAAATCAGGATTATAATATATATATGTATTTCAAGTCTTAATGATAAGAAATGTACTTGATTTGGAAGAATATAATGAACATTAATCAAGATGACAGAACATCTTCAGCTCCAAAAAAATGGCAGAGGTTTTTCTTTTATTTTAAGTTGTGACTTTAGCACAACTTAAAATAAAAGAAAATATTACATTATAGCAAACAGAATACTAAAACTTAAATTGCTTAACTTTGTTATCAGGTCTTCTAGAATCCTACTTTGGGCAATAGAATTTGAACTATTTTTCTAGCTTTTGTGCAAGCATTAGGTTAAAAATATTTTGTGAACTGACCTGATTCTGATAAGAGTTTATTATAATCTGGAGGGAAACCTGGCTTCAGTCTAGTCAATCAGACATAATCTTTTCTGTAGCTAAATAATTCACAGGCATGGAATTTATCAAGAACGGCTTAGCTAACTGCCTGGAAGTTAGTAGTCTGATTATAGAGATTAAAAACAAGCTCATAAAGTAATGAGAAAGCCTAGAAGAATAGGAGTGTTATGTTTTATATTTTTTAATGTAACATTAACATTTTTCTTCTCTTCCCCTTTTTTTCCTTTGTATGTATATGTTGGCAATTTCTAATTTTGCTTTTTTAACTGTGCTGTTTGCTATACATTCTCTTGTTTTCTGTATATACTGGTCTGTTTTATGTTTTCTTACATATGTACAATTTTCTTACACATGTATAATTTATGTGGAATTTCTTCTTGAACTTCCAATTTGTCTTGCTACATATTTTCCCATGTCAAATCCATGCCTAGTCTTGCCTCCTCTCCTTCCCCCCACCTTGCTTTTCTCTTTCTGTTGCATTTGTGACTGTGCTTTTTGCAGTACATGTTAGATGCTGCTAGGAAATTGCAACCCAATTTATATGTAGTAGCTGAACTGTTCACAGGAAGCGAAGACCTGGACAATATCTTTGTTACTAGACTGGGCATTAGTTCCTTAATAAGAGGTAGGTTTGTTGAAATGATTTTCCCATCTAAACTTTAGCCTTTGTTTAAATATAATGAATTTTATAGTTTTATATATAATATTTAATAATTTCAACATAGTTGATATTCTGTGAATATTCCACACAAAATTTTCTCATATGACAGCCTTTCAATAGTAAAACTTTCCATTCTGGTGTGGATAATAAATCTCATTTTAAATTAAGATACCAATGAGACAAATTGATAACTCACAAACGAAACAATTTTTTTTTAAGATTTATTTATTTATGCATACAGAAATGGGGTACAGGCCAGAGGTGCAGGGGCGGTGAGAGGATTCACCAGAGACAGAGTGGGGAGCAGAACAGGCAGACTGACAAAGTACACTGCTGAGGGGAGCAGCGGGCAGGTCAGGAGAGGTCTGCCGCGCCATGTGGATCATCTCTGGGGCGGGGATCAAACTCATGCCGAAATGGCTTTAGCTTCTTAGTGCTATGCTTTAACCAACTGCACCCCCAGGGATGGCCCCAAAACAATTTTTTGGTTGAAAACAAATTTTTTTAATTCCCTACCTGCATATATGATATAATCTTTAGATTTTTTCCCCCATAGCCTAATAGACAACATATGTCTCCCTTTACCCTTCTGAGCTATTTCTCTGGATAGCTTCTAGAGAAGACTTCCTTGTCACTTAAACAACAGACATTTGCTTAAATAACTAAAACAGTTTTTATTTTTGATATTTATGTAGTCAATCACAATAAGAAATTTCACCTCTTCTCCAACATTAATAATAAAGATTATTAATATATTTTGTAATGTTTTGTAGAGGCAATGAGTGCTTATAATAGTCACGAAGAAGGCAGATTGGTTTACCGCTATGGAGGAGAACCTGTTGGATCTTTTGTCCAGCCTTGTCTCAGGCCTCTAATTCCAGCTATTGCACATGCCCTGTTTATGGATATTACCCATGATAATGAGTGTCCTATTGTGGTAAGCATCTAATCTGTTTCTGCTTATTTGACATCTTTGAAATACTATACATATACTTCAAAGTAGTACCTTTGACTTGTAAGTGATTGTGGCACATAGTTTTTAGAATGTTTAGTTACTTGTTTGAAAGCAAATTAATGTAGCCTATAGAACATATCTATATAATTACCCTCTACCCTCATTCAACCCTGGGATGGCACTTTGCATTTGAAACAAAATAAGCTTTTCTTGTTGTTGTTTTCTAGCATAGATCAGCATATGATGCACTCCCAAGTGCCACCGTTGTTTCTATGGCGTGTTGTGCTAGCGGAAGTACTAAAGGCTACGATGAGTTAGTGCCTCATCAGGTCTGTTTGTGTTGTTGTTTTTTTTTTTTTAACCCAAATGGCTGACTTTGAACATTTTTACCAGAAGGTATTCTTATAATGAAAATGTGTCCATAACCAAGTTTTAATTTTGCTCAGATTTCAGTGGTTTCTGAAGAACGCTTTTATACTAAGTGGAATCCTAGAGCTTCACCATCAAATACAGGAGAAGTTAACTTCCAGAGTGGCATTATTGCAGCCAGGTGTGCTATCAATAAACTTCACCAAGAGCTTGGAGCCAAGGGTTTTATTCAGGCAAGAAACCAAATTGTTTAAATTTCTTTCTTAAGATTCAATTGCAGAGTAAGTCTTTCCAGTTGGAACGCTGTTTTCTTTCTGTTTCTCAGGTGTATGTTGATCAGGTGGATGAAGACATAGTGGCAGTGACAAGACACTCACCCAGTATCCATCAGTCTGTGGTGGCTGTGGCTAGAACTGCTTTCAGGAATCCCAAGACTTCATTTTACCCCAAGGAAGTGCCTCAAATGTGCATCCCTGGTAATGTGATCTAAAAAGAACTAAGATTATACTATATTGTTATATGAAATGATACAGTCATAGTAAATTGGTTTCTACAAAAACAATTGTATTTTGTATTTTATAACACAGTGCAAGTCTAAATTAAGCAGAAAAAAATTATAAATTTTATAACTTATTTTTACTCTACAGAAGTATTACAAAATGAGAAATAATTTTGTTTTTATCTTCATACATCCCTTTCCCAATCTTAATATATTCCCCTTCTGAAAATTTCCTTCTTACCAAGAACAATGTTTGTGAATTTGTGTATGCATTGACATACATACACACACATATAAGCCAAATTTCAAAAAACTTAATATTTAAGACTCTTCACAATCCATCCTCATCTCTCCCTGTATCACTCCGCTGTTTCACTCAACTAGATATTTTTGCTGTTCTTCAGGTAGTTTTACTTACACCTACATATAGATCCTCTGTATCTTTCAAAAAGTAAAATTTTACCTACTTGTCTAAGTACTCAGTGATCTCTCCTCTGAATATATAGCAATTATAGTTTAAATCATTCCTTAATGATTAAATATATCCCAAAGGTATGTCCTTATTATTATTATTTTCTAGGTGGGTGTATTTTACTTTCTTACTTGTTATCATACATGTTATAATGTAACATGTGCCTCTGCATATAGCAACTGCCGAAGCCTGTTGCTTCCCTGAATGAAGACTGCCACAAAAATCATCATATGCTATATCTGTTGCTTAAGTCCATTTTTTAAAAAATTAACAACATGGGCCCTCCCTGGTGGCGCAGCGGGTTAAAGCATTGCACTACGAAACTTAAGCCCCTTCCACGAGTTCGATTCCCGCCTGTCCCGGAGGTGACCACATGGCACGGCAGACCTCTCCTGACCCGCCCGCTGCTCCCCTCAGCACTGTACTTCCTTAATCTGGCCTGTTCTGCTCCCCGCTCTGTCTCTGGTGAATCCTCTCACCCTCCGCATCTCTGGCCTGTACCCCAGTTCTATATGAATAAATAAATCTTTAAAAAAAAAAATAGCAACATGAATAGTTTTAGAATCTAAATATTCATTAGGGTTTTTAACCAGTCACAAACTTATATTCAGTAATCTTATAGCACTGTTGCAAATGTACCCACATTCTTACATGTCCAGCATCAGTGTGTACATTATCTCAACCTTTCTTTTGGTCACTCGTCCTTCTTAAAATGATTCCATTTTGTCGTTCATAGGATTTACAATTTTTATTATGTGAGCCCTTTCACATTTGATTTGTTAGTATCCCATTTTTAATTCTGCTTATATACTTACATTGTTAAGTATATAATTGAAGTCATTCCTCATGTACACATAATATTTTTCTTTTGAAAAATTTTCTTAGTGTGTATTTTCAGAAATAAAATTTCCACATCTAAAGGTACTATTACCTATTACCAGATTACTTAAAACTTAAATCATCTAACTTTTTGTATATTCTTTGACCCAACAATTCTTCTCCTAGAAACATATCTAAGAAACTCTCCTATATTTCCATTAGAACCCAGCACAAGAAAGCACTTTAATGTTATTTATAATAGAGAAAATTAGTGATGACCTTAATAGAGTGAATGCATTTTTGTATGCAATGGACTGTCACTTGGCATTGAAACAAAAGAGCTAGAGCTAATGTAACAGTATGAATCAATCTAAAAAAGTTGTCCAGTAGTTAAAAGCAATTTGCAGGAATTCCTGTATATATACATATATGTGTGTGTGGTAAAGGCAGTCATTACCCCTGGAGAGGAAGAAGAGGCTTCACTTGTATTTGTGATGGTTTTATAATCTGAATGGTCGTACCTGGCCTTTGCTAGCTTACCCCTACATTTTGAAGGGCCTGGAAGGCTTGTCTCTCGTGAACATTGGATTGAGGGAGGGTGGCAGCTCATGCCAATGGTTCCACTGACACAGAGAGTCTTCCTCTCTGAGTTTCAGACACATCTCTGCGGTCTGCTGACTGCAATCTGCTGGCGGGTTTTCATATGAGTTCACAGCTACATTTTCAAAGCGCAGTTTCTCTACAAGAGAGTTATAGGGAGGAAGAAGTGCTTTTCTACACTTTGAGACCCCCATCCTGGCTCACCCCCGCACTTTTGCAGGTCTCGTCCCACGGTTAGGTCCACGCCAGCAGCTCTGCCCTTCCAAGAATTGCTCTGTCATGAAAGAAGGATATGAACCAGTGTGTGCACCAGCACCTCTTTCCAACCACCTTTATTGTTTAGAGTTGTATTTCCTCAGTGTCTCTTCGCTTGCGTGCGGAGATTGTTGGTCTGCAGTGGCCTAGAGATGCTCTAGTTTTGCCCAAGTTACAGGATCCTCTAAGTCCAGTGCCAGCCGGGACTATTTTGTTATTCTCCTGGGAGCAAAGCAGTGAACCTTCTTTATGCCATCTTCCTCCTTGATCAACCAATTTTGTATTCTTTTATTAACTGAAGTGTCATATTCAACATTAAATGATTTAAGCCCCCTTATAGCAATTCCTGATTTCACATGGCTCAATGTACCATTTTGTTTAAAATTTTATATACTCCTAGGCAAAATTGAAGAAGTAGTTCTTGAAGCTAGAACTATAGAAAGAGATGTAAAATCTTATAAGAAGGATGAGAAGTCAATCAATGGAATGCCAAATATCACAGTTGAAATTAGAGAACATATTCAGGTATTTATAGACTCTCATCTTACTATTGTGTTTAAAATTTTTAAGAATATTAGAATTTTGTTCAATGATTTTTTGAAATATTTTCAAGCTCAATGAAAGTAAAATTGTTAAACAAGCTGGAGTTGCCACCAAAGGATTGAATGAATATATTCAAGAAATAGAATTTGAAAACTTATCTCCAGGAAGTGTCATTATCTTCAGGTATGTAGAGTTCATACTGTTCATTCTACTTGTAATTAAAACAGTTTACATATTCTGCTCATTTTGAATAAATTACTACTAAAAATTAACTATTTTTAATTGACATTTTCAGAGTTAGTCTTGATCCACATGCACAAGTTGCTGTTGGAATTCTTCGAAACCATCTGACACAGTTCAGTCCTCATTTTAAATCTGGGAGCCTTGTTGTTGACAACACAGATCCCATATTAAAAATTCCTTTTGCTTCGTAAGTATGCTTTCATTCTAGGGTTGATGCTTTATTTATTTATTTAATTTTTTTACTTAATTTGATTTTTCCTTTTTATTGCAGGAAAATTGGCTTATAATATTGTAGGTGTGCAAGATTACAGTTTCACATCTGATTATGTAGTATATTTTGATCACCAAACGTCTAGCTTTACCTAGGGTTGATGCTTTTATAACTGTTAAGTTACTGTAGCCTGAACTAAGCTGTTTAAAAGGCTGTTAATCCTTGCTATTAAAAAGATTTCCCTTAGGACCAGTGGTATGCAACAACTGTTGTTAACTTTTTGCCCCTTGTTTTAAGTTATTTACATTTTCATACTTATTCTTTCCACTTAAACACATTTTCTTTATAGAGATATATAGATGCAAATACACACATAGATTAATGTATATATACATACACAGTTTTTCTGAGTTACTTGAAACTGAGTTTCATACTTGTTTCTCCATACTTTTTTTTTTAAAGATTTATTTATTTGTGCATACAGAACTGGGGTACAGGCCAGAGGCTCAGGGGCGGCGAGAGGCTTCACCAGAGACAGAGTGGGGAGCAGAACAGGCAGATCGACGAAGTACACTGCTGAGGGGAGCAGCGGGCGGGTCAGGAGAGGTCTGCCACGCCATGTGGTCACCTCCGGGGCAGGCGGGAATCGAACTCATGCGGAAGCGGCTTTAGATTCTCAGTGCTGTGTTTTAACCCGCTGCGCCACCAGGGAGGGCCAATTTCTCCATATATTTTTTAAATGCTAAATATATTCTATTATGTACTCTACCATAATTTATTTAATCACTCTTCATTTTTTGGACATCTAGTTTGCCTGTAGTTATTTCTTGTGTATTTATTTGTATATTTACCTGTGCATAAATCTTTACTCCATTACTAATTACACTTCTATATAATTCCATTACTAATTATAGTATATTGAAGAGTATAGGTTTTCAGATTTAGAGATATGCTTAATTCCAGTTTCAATATTGTCATTGTGATCCTAGATGAATTACTTAGACTCTTTATCTCAGAAAATGGAAAATAGGTTACATAAGGATTAGAGCATAGAGCATGGAACCAGACTACCTGGGTGTGAATTCAACTTTGGATTCCTATTAGCTATAAGAAAGCAAGCCTTGGCAATATAACTAAAGATATCATTATAGTGCCTCTCCAAGTTATGAGAATTACTTATATAAAATACTTAAAACAGTGTTTCACATACAGTGTTTGACCAACCTGAAGATAGTACAACCTTAGGAAAGAAGAAAAAAGAGAAATACAAAAAAAGAATACTACATGATTTCTAAGATAGCTAATTTGTGACTCTTAATTCTCCCTTTCCTGTTTCTCTCTTAGTTTTTTGACTTAAGATAATTAGTGTAAAAAGTTCTTGATGACCCATATAGGAGAAATAAAGGAAGGGGAAAAAAGCTAAGTCCAAACTAGAAAGATTAAAAAAGTGAATCTGTAAGATAAAGGGTATAGCAACCAAACTACTTGAAGTAGTTTTTCTGGAGTTACTAAAATTACTAAAATTTGGCACTGATTATTTCTTTGATATGAAAAAAAGTCACTTGATTATTAAGTATGATTCATCTATTGTTACTTATATATTGTTTACAGAGTGTATTAAAATGCTGATTTCCTAAAACCATGCACTACTAAGACATTTTATGGCTACGATTCAGATTTTACACTTTATTGTTATTGATAGCAAATGACATTATATTTACTAATTCTTTTTATTTTTCTATTTCTCAGTATCGCCTCTAAATTAACGTTGGCTGAGCTAAATCAGGTACTTTACCGATGTGAATCAGAAGAACAAGAAGATGGTGGAGGGTGCTATGACATCCCAAACTGGTCATCTCTTAAATATGCAGGTCTTCAAGGTAGGCAAGTGTAAGAACAGTTAGCTGTTGGGGACTTTTATTTTTTAGGGCTATGTAGTATCTTCTTTATAGAAAGAAGAATATAGGCTCAGAGCTTAACTTCTGAGGTTCAATTGGTTCTAGACCCAATTGTAAACATATGTTTACAATACCACTGGATTCTGGGAAGGAATGCAGACATTTCCAGCAGACAGATGCTGGGGATAAATAGGAAAAGAATCCTGACCTGGAGTTTCACAATCCACAGATTTCTCTGCAGGGAAGTAAGTGGGCAGGGCCCTGGGGAGAGGTGCATAGCCTCTCTGCATCCCTTCTATGAAGGGGCTTCATAACCTCTGGCAAATAACCCTCTCTGTGCTCCAATTTCTGTGTCTATAAAATGTGAATAATATTTTCATAATTTCATCAATTCGTTTCACGATGTGAAGCATATTAGTATATCTAGCTTGTAGAAATCTTTAAAGATTAAATGAGATAAAGATAATTCACTTGGTCCACAAATGGTACTTAATTGAAAGTATAATACGTTCATCTTCTTAAAAAGTTTTTCAATGTATATTTGTTTTATCATACCAAACTCAGAAAAACATACTATAAAGTTATGAGATATGGGAACTTAATATTATCTTGTCATTTTCATCCATCTGCTCAGCAGTATTTTCTTAAAATTTTGTCTAAGAAATTCGGTTTATTACACTTGTATTCCTGATTTTCATATAACTTCCCACCTGTAATGCCTCCTCTTCAACTCTATCTTACTTCTTTAAGAGCCAAATTCAATTCTTCTATTTTCCACAAAGTCTTTCCTTAACTCTTATTTTTCAGAGTAATTTCATTGTTTTCCAAATACCCATTGAATTTACATACTGTACCTTATAATTGGCCTTTGAAATTTATTACCTTACTTTAATAATTAGGATAGTATTTTTCAATGAATCTTTGTTATGGTTAAAAAATGACTTTAGCACCAGACTCCCTGGGTTACATGACAAACTAAACTGAAATAAATTAAATTGAGCCTCTCACTGGTTCAGTTTTTCTCATCTGTAAAATAAAGAATATAGTACCAACCACAAGGGGTTACGTGTAGGGTTAAATGCATTAAGACGACCTAAATTAGACAATGCTTACTTAATAGTACGTACTTAGTGGTGTTTAACTCCACTCAGTACCTTGAATGAGAAAAATGTTTGCTTTTTGGCAGGATCTTCTTTTTTAAGTTTCATACCAAGCACATACCCTTACAAAACCAAGTTCATAAAAAATTCTCAGTAAGTTTTTTCAAACTTTTTATACTATGACATTCTATTTTTTTTTTCAAAAACGTATCTCATTTTCAATACAAAGTGGTTTGTTCCATGAGTAACAAAGAAATGTTTGTGTGTTGCCAGTCTTCAGCAAAATGTGCTCCATTTTCACTCTTGAGTTTTTGAACTACTTCTGCTTGACTGAAAAGACATCATTTTGTGTACTTCTTTTTTGTCCTTTATCTGCCTAAAGTGCCATCCTTTATTCGCTTTACCTTCTCATGGTATGTTTTACTCATGCTTTTTAAATATAATTGCCTTACCTAATTGATTTCTCATTTTAAACTAATTCCTTTTCCCTCTGACAGTTTGATATTTCCAACAGCTTATAGGATATTTCCAGCAGGCTCTTAATAGCCTCACATTAAATCAGATTTAACTACTTCATAGACATTTCTGTCTGCTATTATAATACATATTCAGTCAAATTGGAATTTAGAAATCCATTTTTTTCTTGTCCTTTTATCTTCAATATGTAATTAGAAATTTTGACTTGTGAATTTTTTCTTTATTATTCTTGATAAACCATATTCTTTTTATCTCCACATTCATTGCCCAGTGCTAGGGCTAAGACCTATCTATAAAACCAATGAACCCGTTTCTAATCTCTCGTTCTCTCTTCCACAAATTATTCTATCCTAATAGTCACCATCAGATTCCTTTTGAAAAAACAGTGCTCCGTTATTCAGCAGGACTAGTGTTTATTGAGTAGTATTTGCCTTCCCTGAAAATGCTAGGGTGTGTGGAACATTATTTTATACTGCCTTGGTTTCTGTAACTTTTTAAATATTTTAGAAACTCTGTTTACCAAAGAAGATTGTAAACCCCTTAAGGGAAAGAGCTATATATAATAAGTATATATATATTTAATCTCTCAAAAAATAACATATACATAGTAAAATTAATTAAATTCTAACTAAATAAAGGTGAAAATTAGCAGACTCTGCTATGTATACATAGGAATTCTAACGCTTCCATTTGAGTATTACTTCAGGATATGCCTACATACCTCACTTAGATAATAGTTTGGATTCTTCTCAAAGACTACTATTATTATCACTGTAAATGCTTGCTCTGAAACCGCTTCTATCATTCTATGGAACTCTTGTCTGGATTTTAATGATTCCACCACTTTTCAACAGGGAAAGACATATCAATTTCCTTCCATCAGGTGATTTAGGGCAGGGAAACCATGCCAGTTTTCTTTGATTATCATAACATTAAAATCCAAAGGAGTAAGGCCAGTCCCAGGATTTGATAATCTCAGAAAGCTCTATATAGCTTCTGTCACAGTAATTCCCTCCCTGTCTTTGTATCTTGGCTCAGGCCAGCACTGTACTTATTTCCAACCGTGGGAAGTACCACTGTGAACCATATATACATGCATTGTGTCACCCTTCATTGTTAGAAATGCTCAGCTGCTCAGGCTATGGGGACAAATTGCGTCTGCCTATAATCCGAGCTATTTCTCTGAATTTCCAGGGCTGATGTCTGTATTGGCAGAAATAAGGCCAAAGAATGACTTGGGGCATCCCTTTTGTGATAATTTGAGATCTGGAGATTGGATGATTGACTATGTCAGTGGCCGGCTTATTGCTCGATCAGGAGCTGTTGCTGAAGTAAGTCAAGCAATATTCTAGTCAAAACAAAAAAGCAGGTGCAAAAAGTACTATGTTACTATTCTATAAAAAGTATTTGCACTGTTTTCTAGACTGAAACATTTCCCTCCCTTCATCATCTTTCAGCTCTAATCTGGTTGGTAGACTACTAGATAGTAGAGTTGCATGTTTGGATTTGCCTCTTAAAATACACCTAGCCTGTAAGCACACCAAATTAACTTGTAAAATTATTTTTATAACAGGTTGGTAAATGGTTGCAGGCTATGTTCTTCTACCTGAAGCAGATCCCACGTTACCTTATCCCATGTTACTTCGATGCTATATTAATTGGTGCATACACCACTCTTCTGGATATAGCATGGAAGCAGATGTCAAGGTATATCCAACAAAGCTTGAGTAAATAGGCATGTTTGTGCAGAAACCAGAGTCAGCTTATACCCTATTAAAAGTCATAACATGAAGAATTCTCATAGATTCATAAAGCAGAAAAGGTTTGTAAGTGAATGGTAAATTTATTAGCATCTTTTAATCTAAAGCATAACCAAAAATGCTTAGATATTAAAATTTAGTCTATTCGCCTACAAATACATGTGGATAAAAAAATTTTAATTATTGTATATTATTTGTTTCTGTTTATTCACTGCCATAAGTTAATGGATACAGTTTTAAAATATATATTCATATATATACACAGTTCTTTTCTAATTTTTCATTCAGAAAAAAAGTTTCTGCCATTATTATAAATGAAATTTGCATTAAAGAAAAATTTCCTAAAATGAAACCACAGGTCAGAATGTACCATTGAAGACTGACCAAACTGATTTGAGTTTAATTTCAGAAAGACAAAAATCAAGCCATGGATTAAAAACAGAGCACTGGGTGAAGTGAAAGCAGTTCTGAAATTTAAATAAATTGAAATATTTTTCAGCTATTATCATCGTTAGACATTTGTGTAGAGAGATTATATGAAGGGGCAAGTAACACAGCTAAAAAGCTTTTAACCAGTGGGTAAAAAGTATCACTTACACAAGGTAATAAATTCTAGAGATCTGCTGTGAAACATCATAGCAGTATTCTATATAATAAGGCATTAATAATATATAATGCTATAACAAAATGACAAATACAATATGCTTAAAATCTGATAAGAGGGTATTCTTACCACAATAAATAAAATTATTTAAAAGCAATACTAAAATATGTTGTATTCCTCCAAACAATATTTTAAGCTCTACTACTTTTATTGCAGCTTTGTCCAGAACGGTTCTACTTTTGTGAAACACCTTGCACTGGGTTCAGTCCAAATGTGTGGCGCAGGGAAATTCCCTTCTCTGCCACTTCTTTCACCTTTACTTTCGGACGTGCCCTATCGGCTCAATGAGGTCACAAAAGAAAAGGAGCAGTGCTGTGTGTCTATAGCTGCAGGTAAGAAAAGGAGCAGTGCAGATGTCTATAGCTGCAGGTAAGAAGTTCTGTACAAGGTTAGTGTGTATATGTCGACTTTATTCAAAGAGGAAAAGTTAGGGGAGGATGATTATTTAAAAACAGGCGCAATAATGTTATCCAAGATTGTGTGTTACTGCTTTGTAAAAATTACATGGATATTCAAGTATAAAAATAATAACCTTCCTTACTAATTAATGCACACATTACTGCATTAGGCATTTACTTATATGCTCCTTATTGTGACTGGTTAATCCTTTCTGTCATGTTTCTATTTTTTCCAATTCTTCTTATAGTTTTTCACTTTTTTTTATTGAGGTAATGTTGATTTTCAACAGTGTATATGTTTTATGGGTATAGGTTCGCATATCTTCAATTGTGCATTACCACACCACACCCACCACCAAAGCACCAATAACCTTCCACTGCAGTCCATTCAGTTCCCTTCCCCTTTCTTTCGATTTCCCCACTCTGGTAACCTCAGTTCTGCTGTGAGATTTCAAGGATTTGTTTTTGTTTGGTTTTATCTTTTCCTTTGCTCTAATTCTTTACATACCACATGTACATGAAGTTATCTGGCATTTCTCTTTCTTTTCATCTAGTTCATCCATAGTGTCACAAATGGCTCGAAATAATGTTTGGTTTTTGTTTTTGTTTTTTTATAGCTGAGTAGTTTCCGTTGTATATGTATACTGTATCTTCTTTTTCCATTCATCTACCATTGGACACAGTTTTTTTCCATTTTGGCTATCATAAGTAGTGCTGCAAAGAGTGCATGTACCCCTTCGTGTTTTATATTCTTCGGAGAGATATCTAGAAGTGGAATTGCTGGGTCACACGGTAGATCTGTTTTAATATTTTCAGAAGTTTCCATGCTCTTTTCCATGGTGACTGAATCAGTGTACATTCCCACCAAAAGTGTTCCTTTTTCTCCATATCCTCACCAACACTTGCTATTTTTGGGTTTTTTGATAGGAACCATTCTCACAGGTGTGAGGTGATACTCATTGTGGTCTTGATTTTGCATTTCCCTTGCAATAAGTGGTGATGAACGTTTTTTCATGTGCCTGTACCATTGTATTTCTTCTGTGAAGAAGTTATTATTTAGCTCTGCCCATTTTTGATTGGGTTATTTGTTTTCTTATAGGGCTGCTGCTGTATGAGTTCTTTGTAGATCTTGGGTATTAGACTTCTGTTGGATGCACAACAAGATTTTTTCACTTTCCTACTTTTATTATTTTATACTTCTTTCCTAATTTTAAAAAATTTCCCCAACTAATAATGTAAAGGTCCTCTACAAGTTCCAAAATACAAAATAAATGTTAAACAAATTTTTGTTATGAGTCTAATTGTAGTAAATGCTTTCAGCCGTATTTATTGGCATCATTTCCTGCAAATATAATTAAAATCTGAGTCAAATAAACAAATCTAAATAAGCAAAATAGGAAAATGACAATTTTTACTTTCTGATAAATCTGAAATTATTTTGAGAAAGCACTTAGTATTTGAGGCCGCTGAAATTTAGAACTTTCCAAGCTAAACCAATTAAATTGCAGGATGATAGTAATAGTTTTGTCTATGTGATTTCCTCTGTAACCCTTATATTTGCATCACTCAAACAAAAAAGCAAGAATGGGTATCAACAACTGAAAAAAGACATTAAGTTTTCATTTAGAGTGATGAAATGAACCTTAGTGTTTTAAATATATAATTATATTTTAGATTTTCACTCAACTATTTGCTTTTATTTTGATACTTATCTTTTCCCTGTGAGTCCTTGTAGACAGATGCTTATAAACCCAAACTCAGCCATTGTGAGGGGGAAAAAATGGCATGCAGAATTTCATTTTAAAACCTACTGTTTGGAATCCTATTGCATAAAGTAGAGATTCAGCATTTTTTATTTTACACTGTTATTAAGCCTTCCTAAAATGGTTGTATTGATACACTGAGAACATAAGTGATAACCTGTATAAGTTATAGTATCTGGTATATTTATACATCGAGTATACTGTAATGCAAACATAGTAATTAAAAGGTTAAATTGATAAATATAGAGAGAGAATTTAAGTTATTTGCTTTTAACATTCTAAGGAAATGTTTTCTGTAGTCTATATTAACAAAATAAGGAGCTACATACAGATTTGTAGATAGGTTTTGAAATCTGGCTTTTTTTTTTTTTAGTAAATATCCTTTTTAAAGATTTATTTACTTATTATACATAAAAACTGGAGTATAGGCCAGAGTTGTAGGAGGTGAGCGGATTCACCAAACCAGAAAAGGGGAATTTATCAAAGTACACTGCTAAGGAAATTCTGTAACATTATTTTGGAGATAATCTAGAAAGAAGTTTCTAATGTTACTTTTAGTTGTGATCTTTCTTAACAGAAGCAGATGAATCTCTAATCTCCAAGAAAATGAAGACAAATAAGTAGAAACAAACTGAAGTATAGGAACTGCTAAAAATGTCTTTTTTCTTAGTTCTTTCACCTATCACTTTTTTATTTACTTTTTATGCCTCCTCTTTTATTTCATTCCATCAATTTTTATAGTGGTATTTTTTTAATGTACCAGTTAGTTTTCAGTGATAAATATACTTTAGTAAGGCAGATAAGGTTTCTGTTATTGTGGATCTTATTTCCTTCTGGAGACAGACATCCAGTAAGGCAGAATATAAACAGTATGGTATAGTGTCATGTGTTTAGAAGATAGTTTTATATTTTAGCTTCTTTCCTTTTTTTTTTTTTTTTT
>NW_004567127.1:14449915-14485915 GCF_000260355.1 Condylura cristata | reverse complement strand
GATCTGCCTGTTCTGCTCCCCACTCTGTCTCTGGTGAAGCCTCTCGCCACCCCTGAGCCTCTGGCCTGTACCCCAGTTCTGAATGTACAAATAAAATAAATCTTTAAAAAAAAAGAAACCAAACTCAGCCTTTCTAAAAGTAAAATTTTCAATTTTATCTAGCAGTTTATAGTTCATGTGTAAAGGCTTCAGTGATGAATATTCAAGTTATTTGGCACATGAAATACTTTTCATCTGTAAAAAGTGGCTCTGGCTTACAACGCATAATACTTTCAAGTGGTTTCCCATTTGAATTAATGGGAAATTTGGTCTGACTCACATAATAATTTAATAAACACTTATGTATCATAAAGTAGTCATAATTGTTTCATTTATTGCCTTTAAATTGCAGGTAGAATCTTTTCAAATACATCATTGCTGTTACGTTAGCTGCTTCTCTAAATATTTGACTTATGTTTTTAATTTTAATTTAGTAAAAAAATTTATCTGGGCTTAACATATACATGCAAATCAATTCAGATAAACATCCCTTTCTAGCACTGTTCCTTAATCTCTTTTGGGTCAGAGAATATAATAAAATTATATTAAAGAATATAATAAAAATATGGTGACTCATGCACAAAAGTTAACAGAAGGATAGACTTATGTTTTACAAAAATTTTAGAGTTTGCTGGCTCCATCTATTCCATCTTTGACCTCCAGGTTTAAAGCAACTAGTTCATAGGTTTGTTTATATTCTTAAGATTAATATATTACTTTGTTTTCTGTTAGGCTTACCTCATTTTTCTTCTGGTCTTTTCCGCTGCTGGGGAAGAGATACTTTTATTGCCCTTAGAGGTATACTGCTGATTACTGGACGCTATTTAGAGGCCAGGTAGGAGATCGCAAAAAGTTGCAATGCCAGTTTATGTCTGAATGATTTTCACATGTTCTTCCCATCTTCCTTCTTGTGCATCTATTCTAGTCTCAACATTGGGGAGGTATGTTTTTCTTGGATGTTCTTTTTTAACATGTCATCTAATAAGATCATAGAATTTCGGTTGAAATTGAAAATAACTGAAGTGACTTAAGTTCTAGTATCTCACATTACAGGTCATCAACATTTGCTAATTTATTTAATGAAACTAAAAATAATGCATGAACATACCACTGATATCACTCATAAATAATAAAATTTCTATGCCTGAATTAAGTGTAAGAAATCAGATAAACTTTTAGACAATATATGAAAGCTTAATTCTCATTTTCCTACAATAAAGACATTGCTGGCTCTTTAACTGGCTGATGCAGAAAAAATTGTGTCAAATTTACCTCTATCTGTTGCCCTTGTGGCTTCCAATTTTATACTTTTAGACTTAAAATTGTCTTCACATATGTCACAACAATATGAATTTAACAGAAGCAAAAAAAGAAAATCTCCACAGCAGTGGCATTCAGATCGTGTCCTCAAACCAGCAGCGTTAGAAATACAAGTTCTTAGTCACTATCCCAGGTTTGCTGAATGTGGGTGGGAAGGGCAGAATTGGCAGCCAGAGATCTATTTTTATAGAGGCCCCAGATGATTTTCAGAAGCCTCTGGCTAAAAGCATTGTGTGGGATCTCCAAGCTTCCTGATTATCAAGGCTCTTTATTGTCTTGGTGCCTACGGTTCCTGCTGGTCAAGCTGAAATGTAGTCAGACAGGGGGCTTCTCACCCTGCCAAACATCCTAGTATGAGGAACATACTGAGAAACCAGTATCGGCTGAAAACAGCAGGCAGACATTATGGCCAGATTGGCAAGATCAGCTTAATGCCTTACTTGTACAGATTAACAGAAAGTTTGGTAAGAATAGGGATTAGAGATAGTATGTTTTGATTAGCAGGAACTATGGAGCCTCTAAGCAATAGCCTCTGGTCACTCTAGCTTGCACCACACAGTGTCACACCTCCAATAATGCGCCCCACAAATGTACATTACATCCCCTACTTACCCATCTTCTCTAAATAAATATGAGAGTGCCCATAAATAGGAGCTGTGCTTTTTCAGGTGTAAGTCCCTCTAGGGCTCGCTCTCTCTCACTTGAACTTGAATATTCTTTCCTTCATCCCTCACCATTCCAGTGCTGCTTCCCTGTGAGGCGACAGCATTGCTCCACAAGGTAAAACTTTTAACTAAAAAAGCAGTTTTGTGACACCTTGTTTTGATATCATCAGAAAAAACAACTGATTTACCTCTTCAAATGAGAAAAGGTTTATTTTAGATCTTGAAGTTACAGATTTCTAAGATCTAACGTATACTATTCCCTGTTACACTAATATAATAAGGCCTTATTGACTTAAATGACAGTTGTAGAGCTGCAGAAATTTGGGAGTTTGTTCACTTCCTCCCCCTAGATAGTGCTCACTGACTATGCTTAAAAACTAAAAAATGGAGCATGAAAATTCAGCATAATAGGGTGATTAAGCTCTTGGATTTGGGTCCGACTGCCAGGTTCTAATCCTGGTTCCAAACTACCAACTGACAAATTATTTCTTTGTGCTCACTGTAAAATGACTATAATACTCACCTCATAGGGTTTTATGAGTATTAAATGAGCTGATACAGTTAGTGTCAAGAACGGTGTGTGTCATATAGTACACATTGTGCATTTTTTTAACCATTATTTTCATTGTTATCTGGGCTCTGGTTATTACTTCTATGTACCACCAAAAACTTCTGCTTTCCGACTTTACTCTAGAGTAAGGGTCAGCAAATTGTGCCCCAGCACATATTTTAGATAAGCAGGGAGCAATGAATGATTTTTAACTTTTTAAAGTCCTTCAAAAAAGATGAATACATGACTGAGAGCTGAGTACATGTCCAAAAGTCCTAAAATCTTTATGTTCTGACCCTTCACAGAAAAAGTTTACCTAGCCCTGACAAGATGTTGGCTTCAGGAAAACATTCTGCGGTGTGGGTACTTGCCATTTTGAATTATAAACTCATAAATTTCTATGACTTTTTACAAACAAACTGTATTATTTGCTTTTAGCCCTGTGTGGGTATTTGTGAAGCAACTTTTCACAGAGTGATTCAGGGATACATTCTTCTTCATCTTGAGGGACTGCAGTCTTCCAAACCCTCCAAGCCCTCTCCAGTCAGCTTTTAGAGAGCCAGCCTAGGAAAAACCGCACCTGTTTTCCATGCACTTAGCATACATCAGTTGCATTTACATTCTTTTGCCTAGAATGCAGTCATGTGGCCACAAGCGACTATAAAGTAGGCTAGAAATATGTAGGAAAGTCATGGTTGGTGAATACATGACTGTCTCTAACAAATAGTTCTTACTCCCCTATGTAGAGGTATTGATGAACTCAACTTTAAAGTGTATGACATTGTTCTGGATGGTTAAAATTGCTAACACTCTGACCTTTTATTAATTTGAAGTTCTACTTTCCATATAAGTATGGAGAGCTTTTATATTGTGGATGATAAAGTTTCCTACTGCATTATTAGTGAAGAAATAGACCTCAAACTGAGGTTGAGAATAAACATCCTGTATTGTAGCCAGACAGCAATAAGGCTTCTACAGCTTTAATGACTTCTTCAAGTTCATATGCACTAGGATTTAAACTTCAGTCTTGTTAGTTTCATGCTCTATTTAGAATGTCATGCCATCTTACGAGCCAAATTGTCATCTGATATATGTTAATAGACTAACAATTTAAAAGATAAAGTATTTTCCACCCGTTTTAAAAAAATGAATTGTTAGTCAAGGTCAACTTTTGTTTCTTTTTCTACTTACATGTCTGCTTTGTTCTTGGTACCTACTATTTAAATTAATAGTGTTCATGTTTGTAGTTACTTAGATTTTGAAATACCATTTTCAGAAGAAGAATATAAAGCTCTGAGGGACCATAAAAAATCACCCAGTCTAATCCCTGATTCCACAGATAGAAAAACTATACCAGAAAGGTGAAGTCACACAGATTATGAGAGAAAAAAGCCAGGGCTATGATAAAGGATTTTGACTCAGTTCTATCATACCATAATCACTTTCTATAAGAAAATTAAAAATATATATATAAAGGCAGGAGAGAAAATGCATCTGAAATAATTGTCATCAAAAGTGACTTTTTTTTTTCAATTTTTGAAATGTTTGTTTTCCTGTCAATTGGTCCACCTAATTCTGTTCTTTTAGGAATATTATTTTAGCCTTTGCTGCAACCCTGAGACATGGCCTCATTCCTAATCTCCTGGGAGAAGGAACTTATGCCAGATACAACTGCCGAGATGCTGTGTGGTGGTGGCTACAGTGTATTCAGGATTTCTGTAAAATGGTTCCAAACGGTGTTGACATCCTAAGGTGCCCAGTTTCCAGAATGTACCCTACAGATGATTCTGTTCCCTTGTCTGCTGGCACACTGGTAAAGATTATTTCTTAAAATAATTTCTTCCTGAAAATCTTTTAGCATCTAACATAAAAATACATGTAGTTAAGAATGCAAAGCTTAAGTATCAAGATTTTTCAAATATTGATATTGATAGTAGTTGCTGGTACGAGGAAAGATCACTGGATAAGACTTGCTCCTTGCCTAAAGAGCTTACATCATGGTAAAAAAAAATGAAGTGGAAAAAGTCAAAAATGAAAGGAGTGGACTGAAGTACAGTGTAAGACCATTGCTTAATCTAATTTTATTTTTGTATACAGTACTTGTATGGTAGTAACAAGTTGTGGAAAGGTATAAATCAGGTTGTGGTAACTGTTAACATGTTGTTTATCTTATGAACAGTGCAGAAGGAATTTATGAGCATTTTCCCCATCAAGAATAGATAGTGATGCTGTACTTTTACTGCTTCTAATCTGCCTTTCTGTTATATAGTTCATTATTAGTGTTGGAGACTTCCAAACCACTTCCAGGCTACCATACATTTGTGTCCCTATAATATGTATATCATGAAGTTTTCAAAGAATATTTGTGCAAAACATTTTTTATTTAAAATGGCACTTTAATATATAATTTATCCCCATTCTTGTATATGTGGATGAGTAAGAACTGCAATCCCATTTAAAAACCCAGATTTCTGTAATAAGCTAGACTTATCCATTAGCTGAATAATTCACTTTAACAGAATCTACTCGAGTTCACAAAATTGGTTTCAGATGTCAGTAAAATTGTGACATATTTCATGTCCCAGACATTACTAGTCAAAACTATAGTCTCTTAGATATGCCAGTGCCAAAAGTTAACCATATTATTTGGCGTATGGGAGCTGCTGCTTTCCCTAGTCCCACTCCAGTCCCCTCCTTCCCTTCCGAAAGAAAGTGTATTTTTTACAAAGCTTCATTTGTGGAATTTGGAAAGATTTTTTTTTAAAGATTTATTTATTTATTCATACAGAACTGGGGTACAGGCCAGAGATGTGGAGAGTGAGAGGATTCACCATAGACAGAGTGGGGAGCAGAACAGGCAGATCGACAAAGTACACTGCTGAGGGAGCAGCGGGAGGGTCAGGAGAGGTCTGCCGCACCGTGTGGATCTCCTCCAGGGCAGGCGGGGATCGAACTCATGAGGAAGTGACTTAAGCTTCTCAGTGCAGTGCTTTAACCCTCTGCGCCACTAGGGAGGGCCGGGAAGAAGATTTTTTAAAAACATAATTTCTAACAGCGGTCACGTTTGTTATGCTTCATATAGGATCAGCCATTGTTTGAAGTAATACAGGAAGCTCTGCAAAGACACATGCAGGGCATTCAGTTCCGGGAGAGGAATGCTGGCCCACAGATAGACCGAAACATGAAGGATGAAGGTAATGACTTAGAACCACACTAAAAATAAAAGTCTGTGCTTTGTCTATCAATTTTGTAGCATTGTTGGTAGTTGTATTTATAATCTAATAATTGCTAATGACAGAGTGCTTACTAGGTGCTAGCTGTTGTGCCAAGTACTTTACCTATGTTACCCCCATTTAACACTAACAAGCACATTAAAGAAGACTTGAATTGTTTCCATTTTTACTGCTATCATAACTAAGGCAGAGTAGCTTGCTCAAAGCCTCATATTTCCTACGTGGCAGAGCTAGGAGTTCTTCCAATCTGTCTCTGTAACCTAGACTCTTAGAAGATACTTTTTGTAGATTTGTACAGTGTATATCCTATCAAAGTGGTCTTCATGTACTAATGAACCTGCCAAAATTTGGCATTATCCACTAATCTTAGATATGCCAGTGCCATATAGGTATAAAGCAGCTGTAGGTCTCCTGTCACTGATGAATATGAGTATATGTTTATTGCCTTCTTGGGAGGTTTTCTATAAGTTGTTCATTCATGTTCTTTGCCTTTATTTGTCTACTTTTTGGCATTCCTGTATTTTTCTTATTTATTTCATGGAATTCTATATTGTAGACATGTCAGTTCTAGATACTGCATAATCCTTTTCCCAGTCTGACAACCAACTTAACTTTATCTATCCTGTCCTTCAACATTCTGAGTTACTTGAGGACTTCACCATAAGAATTTGACATAATTCAACCCAAATCAGATGGTAACATTGATAGTTTTTAGTTTTAAATATGTTACTGACAACATTATAAATGTTAGACTTAGTATTTTAAGGCAATTTGGATGATGAGTCCAAACATATTTTATGAGATGTAAAACACTGTTATTTTTCATGAAATGGAATAAATAATACAAAAAAACTCATATCATGGGCCTCCCCTGGTGGCACAGTGGGTTAGGACGCAGCACTGCAAGCTGGCTGCAGCTGATTCATTGCAAATTTGATCCCCCACCCCAGAGGTGATCCACATGGCTTGGCAGACCTCTCCTGACCCACTCACTGCTCCCCTCAGCAGTGTACTTCGTCATTTAGCCTGTTCTGCTCCCATTCTGTCTCTGGTGAACCTCTCACCACCCCTGCACCTCTGGCTTGTACCCCAACTCTGTATGAATAAATAAATAAATCTTTACAAAAAAAAAAGCAAAGACATATATAGATGTCACATCTAATACGTGAGAAATAATCGAATTTGAAATATTTATGAAAATTTTACTATCATGTGAAAAGACTGAAGGAATCTATAAATGTAATAGTTTCATTAGGATAATTGACTTCTTTTGTTCTGCTCTTATTTTTAAGCATCAAGTGATAAACTTTTTAAATGATTGTATATATTTCAGGTAACTCACTAACTTTAGCAAAATTTGATGTAGACTCAAAAATCTGAATTACTTATTGTATATTCTAAATTATATTTTAAATGATAACTCAGACTCTCTTTAGTTAGTTTATTGTTTGTAATAGTGATATATAAGTTGTATACATACTTGAACTGATATGAATCAGTTTGATCCTTTACAGAGAGAAATAATTAGAAATAGATTTTGTATTTAATGGACATTTTTGTGAGGTTATTTTAGTTTTTCATTTTAATTATAAAATATGTTAACTTACAAAATATAATATAAATTGCTCCTTCAAAACCTAGAAATGAAATTAGACAAATGTTTAATATTTAGCCATATTTTCTCTTCTGTTTTGAAAAAACATTAACAGAAATATAGAAAGTTTCATCTCTTTCTAGGATTGACTGTCCTATAGTCAATGTATATTTTCCATGTATACTTTTGTAGTTTTATATATTTGTGTGTTTGAATTACATATATTTGTATATATCATATAATATGTACTAAGTATATTAATTCAGATTACCATGATGTCATATTAAACATATACCTTATGTAGCCATTTGTTTTTAATTTATACAAATATATTAAACATAGCCATATAAAAATACATAGTTATGTATATTATAAATATTTCAAAGTTTTACAGGAAGGGTATCTTAGTATGCACAGCATTTCAAAACTAGTTTACTTAATCATTTTTTCTTGGGGATATATCCATTTTGAATCATGTAAATACAGTTCACTAATTTTAAACAGGATAGTTTTCCATTGTATGAATAAACCAGCTTTTGTCCATTCCTCCATTTTCTTACTGTTTAAAAGCAGTGTTGCACTGAGGTTCTTATACATCTGTCTGTAGGCATGTAGGCAAGGACTTCTCTAGGGAGTATATCTAGAAGTGAAATTACTATGTGATAGAATATGCACTTCTTTGACTTTTAAAGTATTATCAAATTACTCTGTTGAGCAGTTCCTAGCTTATATCCCTTTTAAGTTATAAATGTTCTATTTTATATTTTTAGGTTTTAATATAACTGCAGGGGTTGATGAAGAAACAGGCTTTGTTTATGGAGGAAATCGTTTTAACTGTGGCACATGGATGGATAAAATGGGAGAAAGTGACAAAGCTAGAAACAGAGGGATCCCAGCCACTCCAAGGTAGTGTTCATAGTTCTTACATAATAAAACCGTTTTTTAAAAGCTATGTGTTGTTTTAAACATGTGGAATCCTGTGTCCATGAAGTCAAAGCTCCCTTCTTCCTCTCCCACAATATGCATATACACAGTCCTTTTAGTATAAGTCATCAAAACTATCTGTTCTCTTCTGGGAGTTCCCATGGGTTAATTCTCTACAAACACCCTAAAGGAAAATATTTTTATGTATTATCCTGTCGTTAAGGCATTTTATAATCTGAAATGCTTTCAGAGTAAGCATTGCTTTCTATCCATCTTTTATAAATATGGACAATAATCAATTGTCCTATCTTTTATGAGATCCTTTCTGAACCTTTTCTTCCCCATAATCTCTTTTGTCTTTCATCCCATCATGTCCTGTGATTTTAGATTCTTAGAACAATATCAAGTCTTGAGAATCCATTTTCTTATTCTATTTTCAGTCAATTATCAAAAAAAAAACATTAATTATTGTAGCTGTTTTTAAATGCTTTTAATTCTTTTTAAAGCCAAATTATTTTTATATATTACTAGATTTTGTACTTCCCTACTTCCTTTTCACTTTTCTTAAAAATAAACTTTCCCATTATTAATGTTCATCTTCCCTGATTTTTTTCCAGTGCTGCATTCTATGTTTATCTTCTCTCTGGTACTTTATCTCAGTTTTCTGATTCTTATTACCACTTTTTTCCAGGTGCCATCTTCTTTTACTCTATGTTCCCACATTCTATTTATAGGATTTTTTTTAAATGTTAATAAACAATGACAAAAGTGTACAAGGAGAGATTCTTATAAAACACGCATTACTGTAAAGTGAGGGGGTTGTTTTATAGATAATTGTTTCTATAATACATGTTCTATAATTCATCAAAATTGTTTATTCAGTGCTTAGTTTACAACAGTACTTAATGCCCCAACTCACAACATAAAATTTATTTTTAATTTTAGAGATGGGTCTGCTGTAGAAATTGTGGGCTTGAGTAAATCTGCCATTCGTTGGTTGCTGGAATTATCTCAAAAAAATATTTTTCCTTATCGTGAAATCACAATAAAAAGAAATGGTAAGCTATTCATTATTTACAGAGAAATCTCAAATGTATTATCTATATTGTTATTCTGCGTAAATCAACATGTTTTGTTCCCCCACCTCTTCCCCTACCATGCAATCATCTTTTGACTCAATTAACTGACATTAGAAAACCTTTAAAATTAAGAGGAAAGAAAGACTATAATTTGCTAGTATGAAAATTGTAACAAACCTAGTTACTAACTATATTTTCATAGCAATTTTGAACTAAGATATGAAAAATATCATATTTATGATTTGTTATACTTCTTCCTCAGTATGACAGTGAGCAAATTAAATTTTTAGTGAGAAATTGATGTCTTTACATCTTTTTTTACACCAGTGCTATCCAATAAGTACATAATTTAAGCTATAGACAAGTTTAAGCTTTCTCGTACCCACATTTTAAAAAGTAACAGAAGAAATTAATGTTAATGTATGTTCTAACAGTATATTCCAAATACTATTTCAACATGCAGTCAATATGAAAGTATCATGAGTTAACTGACCTTCTTTCTTTGACTATGACTAAATGTGTGTGGATTAGGTTGTTGAATGCTTAAAACAACCAAGTTTTTTATTATGCTTCAGGAAAGACTCTGACAGTCTCATATGAGGAGTGGAACAGAAGAATACAAGAAAACTTTGAAAAGCTATTTTATGTGTCAGAAGACCCTTCAGATTTTAACGAAAAGCATCCTAATCTGGTTCACAAACGTGGCATATACAAGGATAGTTATGGAGCTTCAAGCCCTTGGTGTGACTACCAACTCAGGCCAAATTTTACCATAGCAATGGTTGTAGTAAGTGATTTGTTATCTTCAGACTTCAGTGATGTTATGATAGGGCTTATGAAGTTCTTTATTCCCATTCATTTAAGCTTAATTAGTATGTTGTTCTTGAAAAATATCTGTATTCCAAGACCTCCCAGCTGGTGCACAGGTTAAAGTCTCAGTGCTACCAAGCTATCACCAGCCAATGTGGCATGAGTTGATTCCCAGCCAGGGTGCTGACCCACATGGCCCAGCAGACATCTCCTGTTTCACCTGCTGCTCCCTTCAGCAGTGTATTTCAGTAGTTCCCCATTCTGTCCCTGTTAAACTCCTTCAGCCCCCATACCTCTGGACTCGATCTCAGTTCTTCTATGCATAGCTAAATAAAAAAAGAAAAGAGAGCATCCGTATTGCAGCACACCTTTTCATGACCAGTGCCTCACCACACTGGTTCGAAAGCTCTAGATTAGTAAACAAATGTGAATATATTTATTTATACTTTGTATTTTCATTGCTGTTTTGCTGTCATTATTTCTATATAGCCAAGAATTCTAGACTTTCCTAATTTTATTTCTATTTAGTCTAAAAATAAACTACAAGCTTATTAAAATTAGGGTCAAAAAGAGTACTAAATGTAGTGTTTTTAATTACAGTAGAAGTAAAATTGCAAAGCTACAAGAAGGTAGCTTTAGTTCAATGTCCATTTGATTTCATTTCAATGTTAAATGTAATGCAGATTCTATCACCATTGTTTTTTTTTCTTTCTTATGCCATATCAGAAGTAAAGCTATTTATGCTACTGAAGCAAAAGCTCTCCAATATTTTACTATGATCCCAGAAGCAAAAAAATGGGTAACAGCTATATATAAAGTATAAATCCGATAGAGTGAATTAAATGGTTTTGAGTGTGCTTTCTTTGGTATCTGTGGCAACTTCCTTTTGGAGCTAATACACTTTCTTGAAATGGCATAAGGAAATCTTCACCTCAAAAAGCTTTCCTAGCTTCTAATGCTAAGAATAGTGCTTCTAAGTAACCACAAAGTAATCCAAGATTAGATCTGGTTAGGTCAATTCCAACCCATCCTGTATTTTTCAATAGTCTTCATTCTTTCCAAGTTTATATGGGTAGTTTATGTCCCAGGATTTACCCAGGATGGGTAAATCTAGTTCTTCTTTGATCTTAAAAAGTTTGTACATTTGTTTTTGACATTCACTAGGCCCCTGAGCTCTTTACTGCAGAAAAAGCTTGGAAAGCTTTGGAGATTGCAGAAAAAAAGTTGCTTGGTCCCCTTGGCATGAAAACTTTGGATCCAGAGTAAGTTAGAATATAAGTATTTAAAATGCTGACATTACATTGAATCAACCATAGTTTACTTATCAGTGAATTCCTTAAAATTGCATTCAAACTGATTCTTCATTTAATTACAGTGTTTTAAGTACAGTGCCTTTGACTTATCCTATGTTTAATAATGAATAAAAGTTTTAACTTTATAAAACTAATATGTCATGAATATTTTCTAATGTCTGTTGTTTTCTGATTGTAAGAGTAATAGGTGGTTATTATAGATATTGAAAATACCCATATTGTCCCCTCAGAGACAATCTTGATCCCAGTAATTCTCTCCATACTTCTAAATAACACAATATACCACTCTTCATGATTTTTTTTAAATGTTAGGCATTGTTATTTTTTCTGACTTTTTTTGACAACTGATGATTTAATTCCATCTTCACCTCACCACCACCCCTTTCCTTCCTTACACCACTATTTTTATTTGAACTAAGTTTTGTTTTCATTTTATAATTATCTATGTTGTATTTTCTTTTCAACATTTGTTCTTTCTTGAGTTTCTAATGACCTTTTTTCTTTGATGGTTTTTCTTTAAAATATTCTTCATCAGATTGCTTTCTATATCAATATATGACAAAACCTTATTTCTATAGTACCTTTATAGATCTCCTAACTTACTCTGAATACTCATTTTAGTCATGAGATACAAAATTTTGTATGTATGTACTTACCTGAATTTGGAGGTGACCTCCACATTTTCAGAAGAATTAAGAACTATTGGTCAAAGTAAAAACCCATAGTTAAAGATTTCTCAAGTGACAAATTCTGTCCGCCTCACCAAAAGTAAGAAAAACCAAGTATGCATGACTATCTTGTATTATTATCTATTGTAGTTCTTTGTTTCATTTCTAACTGTGTATAAATTTTATATATTCAGTTACTATTGTAATCTGCTGATACACCAGTTTTAACAAATTTTAAAATAACTTCATGGAGAAGTTTTAAAAACAACCTTTCCGGGCCCTCCCTGGTGGCGCAGCGGGTTAAAGCACTGCACTGAGAAGCTAAAGCCACTTCCGCATGAGTTCGATTCCCGCCTGCCCCGGAGGTGACCACATGGTGTGGCAGACCTCTCCTGACCCACCCGCTGCTCCCCTCAGCAGTGTACTTCGTCGATCTGCCTGTTCTGCTCCCCACTCTGTCTCTGGTGAAGCCTCTCACCGCCCTGAGCCTCTGGCCTGTACCCCAGTTCTGTATGCATAAATAAATAAATCTTTAAAAAAAAAAAACAAAAAAAAAACCAACCTTTCCAATATATTATATAATTTTATATAATAAAAGCTGCTTCTCTTAGTGCTTACTAATTCAGATTTTCTTGTGTATATTTTAATCATTACAAATATGTTAGGGATCTAATGAAATAATTTACTTTAAACTAGTCAACATTTAGTGTTAGGCTAGCTCATTGAGGGCAAGATATATGAGCTTTTATTTATTAGCCAGTAAGTTTTTGTTAATCATTCCTTAGAACGTTAGTCATGCTTCAAGTGACAGTGTTTGATCAGTGACATAGATGGTGGTGGTCCCAGAAATGCTGTAGCATTTCACATGTGTAGCCTAAGTGTGCAATAGGTTATAACTTCCATGCTTGTATAAGCACATTCTAGGATGTTCATTCATCCAGCAACAAAAAGCTCTTAAGGACACATTTTTAGACTGTATCCTGATCATTAAGCAATGCATTACTGTGTTAAATTCCTCTGAACTCAGAGTACACTAAATTTAAGGTTTAATGAATTAATTCATTTTGTAGATTAGAAGACAAAATAATTTAAATATTTCTCTTGCCTTTGCTATTGAGATTGTCTAATGCTTTGTATATAATGTCTGATCTCTTTTTTAACCTAAATTTCAATCATTTTGCAGTGATATGGTTTACTGTGGAATTTATGACAATGCCTTAGACAATGACAACTACAATCTTGCTAAAGGTTTCAACTATCACCAAGGACCTGTAAGAATTTCATTTGTCTGAGTTTTCAGCTAAAGTTATTTTTCAAATAATTTAAAATATTTATAGCTTTTTTCACTAAATCATCTGTTTTAGGAATGGCTGTGGCCCATTGGGTATTTTCTTCGAGCAAAATTATATTTTTCCAAATTGATGGGTCCAGAGACTAATGCAAAGACCATGTTGTTGGTTAAAAATGTTCTTTCCCGACATTATGTTCATCTTGAGAGGTAAGTTGTAAGGCACATGTGACTTTCATAAGCTGTATGTCAATTTATTAAACAGTAAGTAAATGATATTTCCTTAAAATTCATTTCTGTATATTCTAAGTGTCCCAATAAAATATGAAAACTTTACTCTTTAACACAATTTCTATGATATAATTTTCAGCTTCCTTTAATTATTTCAGATTGTCATTTATTTTAATTTGAAAAGTTGGTGTTATGTGATTTATATGTGTGGAATATATGTGGAATTTTGAGTTTTAAAATCTAGCTGATATATTTGAATATTGTTAGCAATGATTTAAACTACAGAAATTTATTATCACATAGTTCTGGGAGCCAAGATCCTCAAAGTATTTCCAACAGAGTAAAAACAAACATGCTAGAATTTGTGGGATACTGCTAATTTAGTGCTTAATAGAAAATTTATAGCACTAAGCACTTTTATTAAAAAAGAAGAAATGCCTCTACATAAATGATGTCAGCAGCTACCTTAAGAACTAGAAAAATATATACAGTAAATCAAAGGTAAGCAGAAGGGAATAATAATGAGCGTTTCTGAGGGATCCTGTTCTTTGTTGCCTGAAGTTCAATGTCTTAAAAGTGACCGCTCCTTTTGAAGGTGTGTGGGAAGGCTCTCCAGCCCTCTTGCAAGCCTCTGGCGATTCCTGGCTATGTTGGCAGCGTAACCCAGTCTTCCCATGGCTTTTCCCCACATACATTTGTCTATGTCCAGATTTCCTCATTTCGTGAGGTCACCTGTCATAATGCATTAGAGGCCCACCCTATTCCAGTATGACTTCATCTTAACAAATTGTACTTCAACACCCTTTTATCCAAACTGATTCACATTCTTATTTATTGAGAGTTAGGATTTTCATATTTGATTTGTGAGGGGCCCATAATTCAATTCATTACAGATACTGTGATACCTAACTTCAGCAATTTGACATTTTCCTTTGAAGTAGTTTGACCACTTAGAAAAAATAAGATTTCTATATATTCCATTTTCTCTTGTTGGTTTTTAAAATAGGGCACCTGTTAGCTATTAGCTGTTATCCAAAATATTTCCATATTTAGATGACAGAATTGTTTTTCCATTCTTATTAAAAATTTTATACCTGTCTGTGTATATGTAATATAACCAAGAGTTACAAAGCATAATAATGAAACAGCCCAACCTAAAAAATAAAAAAAAATCACAGAATGTGTGTATTTAAATGTTTTAAATTAATGCTTCATACTTAGGGACTTACAGTGAAATTAAGGATAACTTTAATGTGCTAATAAGGCTGTGCTCAGATAATGAGATCTAGAACAAATCACTAACCTCTATAACCCTTTCCTGTCTACTTTCTAAATCACAATGACTGTGGTGTCCACCTTGCAGGCTTATGATGAGCACCAAGTAAAATATGTTTTGAAGCACTTCTATTAGAACATAATAAATGCACAGTACATGCTAACCTCATTCTCCTTCTATAGAATTAAAAAGTAATGTACAAATTCACTTTTTAATTTGCACTTTTTTTCTAGGCACAGTTCTTAGTGTTTCTTAATTTTTTCATATTGGTTTTATAATTTTGTTAAAAGCAAACATACTTTATCTATGTAACTACAATTGAGTCTCATAACCTTATTCCAAAAGGAATAAATCTAGGTCTGGCAAGATATTTTTCTCTACAATTTAGTTGGAATTGGAATTTCTTCTATGTCATTATTATCTAAAGGCATCCCTTTGTATTTCAAAGTCTTAAATCACAAAGACTGAATACCAAAGAAAGAATATATAAATTCTTTAGATATCTTTAGAATAGCCTTCTTATATTGTAGCAAATAACTAAATTATGATTTTTTGAAATTAGATGTCATAATCACCAGTTGTATTGCCTGTCTTGTTACTCTAAACAAGACATGTGTTATATTTCATAAAATATCTTTTTTTTCCTTGAAGATCCCCTTGGAAAGGACTTCCAGAACTGACCAATGAGAATGGCCGATACTGTCCTTTCAGCTGTGAAACACAAGCCTGGTCAATTAGTTCTATTCTTGAAATACTCTATGACTTATAGTTGGTTCATAGATATTTATTAAGAATGCAGTCACATGTATTATGCAATGTAAGGTCATAATATGATATAAATGCTTTATATGCACAAACTCTAGTGATTTTTAAAATCTCATTCATATAAATTTGATGCCCAATTATAAGACTCTAGAAGCATTGATTTTCTTTTCTTTCTTAATGTACAGAAATATTTTTTTATTTGAATCCAAAAGAAAATAATATTACCAATGGAACTTTTTTCTTTTGTGTTCAGGAAGTACTTCAAATATCTGGAAACAAAGAATTCCAAATTCAGAGTTTGAAAAGAAAAATCAAATGATCTACTTGTACATAAGTAAAAATAAAACACAAGGCTTATAATAAACTTAAAAGAATCTTTAGCTTATATATTTTCTTCAGTGACAATATGTACTGAATTGGCTGTGGTTAATTGATAGTCTTGACTTTTACTACAGTATTCCTAGCATCTTTCGCACTGCTTTCAGTAAATATTAAATGGACATTGAATCACAGAAATGTTCACCTACAATGTATGTTCCTAAATGGAGCATAGGTGTTCATAATGTGCTTTTATTTTCTTCTCTGGTATATTAATATTTTAATATAATAAATGCTAACTTTATATTTAACACAATTTGCTTTTGCTAATGATGCACAGATTAAAGCATTAGGAGTTTATTTCCTAGTTTTTAGTTTTATAAAATTAATCTTGAGTTTCAGTTTCCTATTAGGAGATGTTTACATTTTCATAATGCAGATTGTTGGGCATATTTGTGAGAATGTTAAATTTAAAATACTGTTTAATTTTCTAAAATTTAACAAGTATTTTTAGTTTGTGTATAAAAGTATTGATAGATCATAGTAAATTCTGGTTTCCTATTAGCAAAACCCACATGAAAAGTTTAGCATTAAGAACAATCTTAATATAACAAACATATAGAATTCAGCAGTTTCTTAAATTCAGTAAAATTATTTAATAGGGTTTTCATGTTACTTTAAGACACTTTATTCTGAAAAAGAAATAGAAGGAACAAGATTTATAACATTTATATGAGTTGACACTTTTAAATGATACTTATTTTCTAGATAAAATTGTTTTTTACACTTTTGCTGTTTTTGTCTTGTGGAAATATTTAAATTGGGTCACTTTATTTTTAGTTGAAAGAAAATAGTTGCAAAAATTCTTCTTTATATTTGGTGTTATTCACGAGTATGTTTATACTTAATAAAATGATGGTATGCCAACATTTGAGGTCACATTCTCAGTTTGAGGTCACATACCCAACTAGTTCAAGTCTAACTAAGAAAAATAAAGAAGAAAAACAAGTAAACTAAAATATCTGACAAGCAAAAATATGTGAATGGTTCAGATGTCAAATATCCATGTTTAAAAGCTCATTCAATGTACCATAAGATTATCTGTCCACTCTTTGAAAAGTTGATTCTACTTATAAAGCAGTTTCAACTAGCTTGCTTTGCTGGTTTCCCAAATCAAAGCAAATTAAATTCCATGAACTCAAGGAGAGTTGTGATAGTAATCTGATCACTATAGTAAATACATTGACATCCAAGTTTTCCATTTTCCTTCATTGCAGTGTGGATGAGCCTGTGTAGTTAAAAAGAATGACCTTTCTTGAGAAAGAGAACCATTAGTCATCAGAGGTTATGTAGTTGTGTTACTTTGCTTTAACTTCTATATTAAAGGCAGTATGAAAGTGACTGAAAACCAGCACATTAACAGGAAAAAGAAGTAGTGGCTGACAAATACAATTAGGTGGATGCTTGATGGATGAATACATGATTGATAGATAGATAGTTGAACTTGCCATAATATGTTCTCTATAATAGAGCAACTACCCACCTCAGTAATTTTTCAGTAATTTTTCATCATGTTGTACTAGCAAATGAAGTGTTTCATATTCCTAATAAGGAACAGTGATGAAAGAATACTGTTATAATCTGCATGGTCTATTGAAAAGTTTAGAAAGGCATGTCACACATTATTTCATCAGAGGTAGTTAAAAACATAGTTTTAGAATTAGAAGTGTAAGTATCCTTTAATTAGCATTGGAGTGAAACAGAATGCTTCATTCCTGAGTGATGCTGGATGGACCCTTATATTACATTTCAGTGTAATGAAATGTACCTTGGTTCTTCACTAGTCATAATCAATCTTACTCTTTAACATGAGAAGTAAGCTTGCCATTTTAACCAGTATGCTATGTTAATTTAATAAATTTCAAAGGTACGGAAACATGAGACCTGTCGTCACTATGGAATATTGTAATGTATGTGGATTTCTGCTGTGTCTAGTGAGCAAATGTTATTTTAATGTCTGTGTGCCAAGAAAATAAAAATCTTTTTTAAAGGACAATGTTTTGTTTCCATTCCATTACTTATCAATTAACTGATTTGTCCACAGTGATGACCACCCTTTATTCAGGGCTTCCTTAACTTGGGTGCTTATCTCTGAGGACAGAGGGAGGCATAGAGAAGAGGAAGAATTTAATTGGCTAATTTTTTTAATTAACTGTTAAAGTTAGGAACAAAATAAACTTTCAGTATATAAATAAAGTAAAGTTGTTAGCAACTACACACTCCCTGGTATTTGTAAAACTTTTTTTTTTTTTTTTTTCATAAAAAGACTACTTTTACAGCTGCACCAATAGACTGAACCATGATTTAGAAGGCATGGTAACATTAATACAATAACCACCAGCAAGACAAGCAAAGGTATCTGAAGTGGCTTTCCAGTGATGTGATGCCTTGGTCAAGGAAATGAGCTGCTCACAAACTTCCTCACTTCAATCTTCACAAACTCTTCTCCTTCCCTGATAAAAGCCTGCAGCTCAGGAATTGTCTGAGCTACCATCTTCTCTTAACAGGGAGCAACTCTGTCCATAGCAAGGTTCTTCTCCAGCCTTTGTCCCCAGCAGCAGTGGTTGGAAAAGTAGGTATAGTCTGTCCCGTGGGAGTCAACAAAGGTGCACTGGAGAACTCGGTCATAATTTCTTTTTCATTCACTTCATCCACAAGGGAGAGGACAAGCCCAGCACCAGCATATGCCATGGACAGGGCAGCAGAGCCTGCTCCAGCTTTCCCTTGACCACACCTGTGCCAGACTCCAGGATCCACGCCTTGAGGTCTGTCAGTTGGTCCTAAGAGAAGTGATCCGAATGTGCCCTGAGAGCTAGGGGATAATGGTCTTCCCAGCATTACCGCCCGTGACAAGAATATTGACTGGAGCTGAGCCAAATCCTTCAGCTCTGCCACAAAAGTGTTGGCTCTAGCAGTGTGCAATTCCTCCCCGCCTCCACCCCAAGATATTTTTTTTTAATAAACAGAACTGCATTTTCTTCTTCTTTTAATTTATGCATACAGAACCGGGGAACAGGCCAGAGATGTAGGGGCGGTGAGAGGATTCACCAGAGAGAGCCAGGAGAACAGGTAGATGGACTAAGTACACTGCTGAGAGAGGCAGAGGGTGGGTCAGGAGAGGTCTACCGCACCATGTGGTCACCTACGGGCTAGTGATCGAACTCAGACTGAGGTGGTTGAGGCTAGCTTGCAGTGCTGTGTCCTAACACATTTTGCCTTGCATCACCAGGAAGGGCCCCACCCCAAGATTTTAATGGGGCTTTATACACCATGTTTCTTGAAACTTCTGCTGTGTGTGCAATGATGAAGTTGGCTGATTTGCAGTGTTGCAGATCATGGCCTCAGGGTAAGGCCACGATTGTGGCTCTGGTATTGAGCAGGTCACTCCGTGTCATACCTGGTTTCTCAGCACTCCTGCTGGAATAATGACCACCTCATAGCAGCTCAAGCAGTCTGGAAGCCACTAGGGACTGAAGTAGCCTTTCCTATTAGCTCTGGCCCCTGTGGGCTCTCTTGCTGGTAGAGCAATATCTAATGGGCCAGACAGACCACCAAGGGGCTGCCCTATCCCTGAAGCCCAGAACATGGCTACTGTTGCATGTTCTGGCAAAGAGCAGTGCCAGCTTGCCTGGTACAGGCAAAGAACACAGCTGGTGAGGGATAACACAACCTTGAATTTTTTTTAACCTTTTATCAGTTTATTAGCAGCAAATACCATGGGCCAGAGTAGACAATTTTCTGCTCTCCTTTTTCAGAATTTTATTTCTTACATCTACCTTTTTTTTTTTAACCTGAAAACATTTAACTCTAATCTTGGAATTCTAATATAGTCAATATATCTGTATACTGTCTCACAGGGAATTTTTTTTGGTAGAAATTCCAGACATATGTCTCTTATAACAGTGATAGAATGAAAAAAAGAAAATTTCAAAGTTCACAAGTCAAATAATTTCTTCCTTCTAAATCCCGTAAGTCATAATTGTTATATTCCAGGCTTAGAAGTAATTTTGCATAGAGGAATAATTTTTTTTTTATTAATACTCTTCTAAAACAAAAGGGTTTTGGAGCTCTGGCTAGACCAGACATGGAGAAAGCCACAAATGACAGGAAGGATAAAAAGCCGGGAGAGGCAGAAGGCAGTTGGATTAGAATGGCCCGTCTAACAAAAATGTTATAGTTCATAATTTTACATGTATTTTTTTTTAAAGATTTATTTTTATTTATTCATACAGAACTGGGGCACAGGCCAGAGGCTCAGGGGCGGTGAGAGGCTTCACCAGAGACAGAGCCGGGAGCAGAACAGGCAGATCGACGAAGTACACTGCTGAGGGGAGCAGCGGGCGGGTCAGGAGAGGTCTGCCACGCCATGTGGTCACCTCCGGGGCAGGCGGGACTCGAACCCATGCAGAAGCGGCTTTAGATTCTCATTGCTGTGCTTTAACCCGCTGCGCCACCAGGGAGGGCCCTACGTGTATATTTTTAATTCATAATTTTATGCATAGTTTTAAAATAAGAAAAATAGCTACTATAAAAATAGCTAATAAGTTAAAATGGGGTTTTGTAGATATTTGCTTTTGGATTCATTGATTTTGCTACTACTTTGATCTTTCTCAATATTGGACAAAGAGAAATTAGCAGACAAATAACTGAAATTGTTTAGCCTACATACCTAGAATATGACTGTTTAATAAACTTAGAATTTCTGAGTATCTTCAGAAAAGATCTTTTGATTTCCTTTAAGCAACTACAAAATGCTAACTAATTCAAAAGCTAGAGTCACTTTCTATTAGAGATTCACTTAACTTACTAGAATTCAACTCTACTTTCTGAAAATAATAAATATGTTGCACTTCTCAAAAGGTCTTCATTTCTTTGTGTTTCTTATTATTATTCCATTTAGTTAAGAATGGTTTAAAAAGTGTTTAAAAAGATGTGAATTTGGCATCTAGTGTTTAAAAAGATGCGAATTTGGCAACCTCCCTGGTGGCACAAGGGATTAAAGTGCAACACTATGAACCTATGTGCAGCCACTGCAGTATGACCTCAATCCCCCATTAGGGAGCTGTCCCACATGGTGCAGCAGACCTCTCCTGTCTCACCCACTTCGCAGTGTATTTCAGTGGATCTATCTGTTCTGCTGCCCACTCTGTCTCTGGTGAATCCTCTCATTACCCCCATCCTGCACCTCTGGCCTGGATCTTAGTGCTTGTATGCATAGATAAATAAATCTTTAAAAAATAAAGAGATGCTACTTTTCATTAAACATAGGCACTTCTGACCTTTTACATAATGTGCAATAGCCAGAAAGACACATCTTGTTTACGTCTGTGGTAGATAAAAGGATGGTAGACCTGAGAGATGGTGGCCTGAAGGAGTAAAGAAAACCGGACCTGAGAGATGGTGGCCTGAAGGAGTAAAGAAAACCGTCGCATTGCTCTTATAAACTTGTAAGCATGAAGTCCTACACAGATTGGGAAACTGCCCTCAGACAAAGGCTAAGAACTTTACCTTGAGTCCAACTTAAAGGCGTATAACCATTTACGATTAAACAGGAGATACTTAAGTTAGATTCGTTAAGATGTTAAGAAGGGTCTTGTTAGTTTTCAGCCTAGAAACTTTTCAGTGAATATTTGAGTATAATTACATTCCTAGAGAAAAAGACTATGTTTTTGAATTATATTGGCCATATGAAAGGGTGTATAGCAGGCATGTCTCTTTAAAGAATAATGAAATGAACAACCATGGATCTCATACAGAGTTAAAAACTGAAACAAATTTCCTGTGCTTATTTTAAACAATACTGAGAAAGCAAAGATAATATCTGTGTATTTCAAAAATTCTTGTTCTAGAAAGATAAGACAGCAAGCCAACCAAAACAGCTTGCTCATCAGTATTTTGCTGATAACTATCTTGCTAATTGAGATTTGCTTCACAAGTTGTTGGGAAAGGAGTGACCTTTACACTGAAGGGGGTGGGGGGTCAGGGGTGGCAAACCCAGCAGAAGCCCTGACTGGCTTGTGAGAGCTGAGACTGCTAGACAGGCTACTGGCTTTACAAAAATAAGCAATAAGGCAGAACCGCTACATGTTGTATGTTATTGAATGAATACTAATTTAGCACTATATTTGTATTTATATTAAAAAAATGTTCATAGGTTCTACATCTTATTGAAATTTAACTTGAAAAAGTGTTTACCTGTTATCAGTAATAATTCCCTCTCCAGTAAAATAGGTAAGGAACATTTTGTACTTTCTTATGCTTTAAAACCTAGGTAACAAGACCTCTTTCCTCTGTTTTTTCCTTCTTTCATTATTGTGGCATAATTGACTCTTCCTTGTAATCATGTTGAAATGTTCTTAGATATAAGTTTGAAATAGGAAAACTACCCTACTCAGGTACAGCTGAGTGGTTTTTATAAAACCCTATTATCTTTTATCCCACTTTCCATTTCATCTTTGTTTTCCTTATTTCCTTTTCCGCTTTACGCCATTATTTTCTTCCTCTCCTTTTAAAATCTTATTGTTTTAAGGTTCTTACTATAGAAATGATGCATCATCTCATAGAGGAATTCACAGATAGAAAACCAAACAACTTTGAGTTCAATAATGCAGAGTCCAAAACTCCTTCGACAAGACTTTGAAAACTGTCATTCCTGTAGCAAAGCAACAAGATTATTTTTACACAATGAGCATTTACTTTTTTACTTTTACATAATGAGCTCTAAGAGATTTTGACCACAGTATACCAAAATCTAATACCAGAATTCAGATTTTATGTTAGCAATTGTATTTGTGTAAAGCAATTCCATTTTCTAATATTTCCCATTATTCCTATATGTTAAAAAAAAATACTTCAACCAAAGACATTCTAAAATGGTTTTAGCACTAAGGATTCTACCAGGCCAATATCTTACCTATTGCTTATTTAAATCATGGAAGTCTTGTCTATTCTGATCCTACATTGTTGAATCAAAACAACTTGACTTCCCAACTATGACTATTTCAAGGCTTACTACAATTACACATTTTAATAGTTTTGTTAAATTCTCAGACCATATGTATAGAAAATTCTGATGGTATGACACATAGTCTGTATTCTTTTATTGTTATTTTAACTAACTCATTCTATACCAATAGAGGTGCCTGGAAGTGGTGTTTTCTCCTGGGTATTCTATTTCACTCCCAGCTACCCCTTGTAATGATACCCTTGACGGGAAAGAGGTGAGATGAGGCTGCCTCTCAGAACAGTTAACTTGGTCTCCAAGAAAAGGAATCATAGGCAAAAGTGATTACAGAGCAATTTGTTTACAAACTAGAAATCTAAAATACTGGCAGCCATAGCCAAAAAGTCCAAAGGTAATAAAAGAGCTAGGAATTTTTTTTTTTAAAGATTTATTTATGCATACAAGAACTGGGGTAACAGGCCAGAGATGCAGGGATTGGTGGTAGGGGGCGGGGGGAGTGTGAGAGGATTCACTAGATACTGAGATGGGAGCAGAACAGGCAGATCCACAGAAATACACTGTGAGGGGAGCAGGGGACAGGTCAGGAGAGGTCTGTGGCACCATGTGGGTCAGCTACCTGGCCAGCAGGGGATCGCATTTTGTTGCAGTTGCTTCAGCGAACTTCAGAGCGCTGTGCTTAAACTCATTGCACCACCAGGGAGGGCCCAAGAGCTAGAAATTTCTGACTTAAATTCCCAAATTGAGTTTTGAGCTGGATTAGTCCAATTTAATTAATTTGTAAGGATTCCCTTGATGAGCAAGAGGTGAGGTGAGGTGAGGCTACCTCTCAGAGAACCTCTAAGAGAACAGTACTATTTAAAAGACAGCTGAAAGCTTTCTTGTTAAGTTCTTAGACTATCAATTATCGAAAAAGGAAGTTTCTCCAAGTGCCATTCTGCAAGATCAGGGATGTAGTGGGCATTCTGGAATGGACCCCTAAAGCGTGCTGCCTTGGTGTGTGTTTGGGGAGGGGGGGTGGAGGTGGGGAGGGGTCCAGTTGGGAAAGAGAAAGCACCACAGGGGGGCAGCGTGTGCCCCGCTGACCTTCCTGACCATCCCCCCCCCCCCCCACTCCTGCATAGTTAAATGGTTCTCCTGGTCCAGGTGGATTCAACACTTGACCTAACTTTGAGCCTGTGCCAGCTGAAATCAGATCATGTGCACTTTAAATTTCCTAATCTAACTTTATAGTAACTTTAATAAAAATTACACTATAAAATATGGACTAATTTTTTCTCAGAATGAAACTTTCCTTTTGAACCAATATTGAGCATTATATTTCTGTTCTGTCTCCTTAACCCTTCATATAAGCCTTTCCAAATATTCCCAACCAAACTTCCCAATTGTTTCAATGGGTTGGCAATAATTCCTTTTGCCATGAGGTAACTTATTCTAAAAGAAGTTATTTTTTTTAAAACAAACCACCCAGTAGAATATGGTGCCAATTATGAAAACCTTTTCTGGAATTACAAATCCTTCTTGTACCAATTTCTAGACCAATTTCAGGGACAAGGGCCTGGGTTTTCTTGTGAGGAGCAAGGCCATCTCGTGTTTATATGCAGTGACTTGTGTGTTTGTGTATGTATGTGCAGTGATAAAATGAACAACTCATAAAAGTGTGGATTACTCTAGCCCCAACCCAATGTAGCTGAAATAAGTAGGAGGAGGAAAATTCTCTGGGGCCTCCCTGGTGGCCTAGGGGTTAAGTCTCAGTGCTTATCACCTCGGTGGCCTGAGTTCTATCCCAAATCTGGGAGCTAATCCATATATGGCACAACAGACCTCTCCTGTCTTGGCCACTGCTCCCCAGTAAATCCAGCTGTTCTCCCCACTCTGTGCCCAAGTTCTTCTATGCGAAAGGAACAAATAATAAAATTAAAATTCTCTGTATCCTTCTGAGGTTGATAATAGTATTAGGAGAAGAACAAAACAAAACAAAAACCTACTGATGGCTGAGAAACACCTTCCTGGAAAAGTCAAACAACATGACCCATGACCTCTAGGTACCTCCTTGGATCTGGAAATGGGAAGCTCCACAGTCCCTCACACTCCTTCCCCCCTTTATGTAACCACAGCACTCCTGCCATGGGTCATTTGAGGAGTCACCTTATTAGGAGCTGGTCCTATTGCTGATTTCCTTGGTGACCACCTCATACAAAAGCTGTAGGCGAGAGCAATTCTGATCTCTGTTACATCAATCATAAAGCAAAAAGTAGAGGGGTCTCTGGCCTTCTCAGCAGGTTCAGGCAAAAGAGGACAGGTATACATTTGGCTTTGGTGAATGTAGATGGATGGTATACGTCCTGAAGTAAACCGTGGAGTTTGCTGGAAGTCTTTTGGGGTCATGAGAAAGAGTGAACAGTCTTGCACATATCATAAGGAAAAGGGTGCTTCTTTGCATTAAGTTGCTTTTTGGAACACAAAAGTTTGGGGGGATTTATTAACTTGCTCTAAAAGCACAGGGCACAGGTAAAAAGCTAAGCACAGTAATGTCTTTTATTCAAGATGAACAAATATGGTGTTTTCAATAAACAACTCATTGGTGAGAATAAACTTCCAGAATAGGGTCAAGCAGAGTCTAAAAATTAATATCTTAAGAGCTCTTTTGGCCACTGTTACTACAAAGTTGATCTATTTATGGAGAGGTGACAGAAAAAGGTCAGTTATTTTAAAGCCTTGGATATCAGATATCTTAAAAAAGGAAGGCCTGAAATGAAAGAAGCAAAATAGCCTGAAATGAAAGAAGCAAAATACCAATTCTGTGAACATAACTGTAGATGTTCTGAAAATTGACCAGTCTACTCCGGCAGCCAGAGAGCAAGGCCTGTAGACAGACTAGAAGTCGAAGCAACTTTGCAAAATCTAATGCCTGTAGTAAAGCCAGTCTTTTTCACCTGCAATGATGACCAGGGAAACAGATAAAGAAGATTTAGTCTCGGGTGTCCAAACTTTTTGCATTTCTACAGAGCATTCTTTAGAAAGGAAGAGATAAAAACATGCATTGTTTGATCTTTGCATGTATAACATCAAGATCTCTTTAGGTCAGGACAACTTAGAACTAGAAATGCCTTCTATTAAAAATGATTACGACCCTCACTGGTGGCGCAGCGGGTTAAAGCACTGCACTAAGAAGCTTAAGCCACTTCCGCATGAGATCGATCCCTGCTTGCCCCAGAGGAGATCCACATGGCGTGGCAGACCTCTCCTGACCCGCCCGCTGCTCCCCTCAGTAGTGTATTTTGTCGATCTGCCTGTTCTGCTCCCCACTCTGTCTCTGGTGAATCCTCTCACCCTCCGCATCTCTGGCCTGTACCCCAGTTCTGTATGAATAAATAAATCTTAAAAAAAAAAAAAAAAAAGATTACATTTGGGCTTCCCTAGTGGCTTAGGAGTTAAGTCTCAGTACTATAGCCTAAATTCAATCCCCAGCCAGAGAGCTAGCCTTCATACGGTGCAGCAGACCTCTCCTGTCTCACCAGGTGCTCTCCCTAGCAGTGTGTTTCAGTGAATCTACCTGTTCTGCCCTCCACTCTATCTCTGGTGAATCCTCTCACCTCTGGCCCCAACATCTGCCTTCACCCTAGTTTATCAACAACAACAACAACAAGGATAATTACATTTGTAATGCCAAAGACTCTGTTCCTACCTACATAAGTAAACAAAATGCAAATTCCTGTTTGTTGGAACAGTCCTCACACAGTAAAATCTGCCAGACTGCTTTCCTGGGTTTGAATGCTCACTCTAATTATCTAATAAACTTCTTAACTATTTGTGTGATTTTATTTGCAACCAACAGTATGAAGTCCATACCAAAACAAATAGACTCAGGAGTTGAAACTGTCCAGTGAATGACGGTGAAGCACCACCCCCTGAGATCCTTGAAGCTGATGGTCTCCGAGGTGCTGACTATAGCTTTGAAATCCTCTCCTGTAAAGGCACCCAGGACGCAGTATTTTGAATAGCTTCCCCATCGGCTGAACAGTGACTTATCTAGGGGAGAAGCCAACCCTTCCATGGTTTGCTATGGTGATGTCCTTCAGCTTGATGTGAAGTCATTGAGTTTAGCTCACAGGGCACTCTTGGCTCCTGGGCATGGAGAGGAGGGTGAGCCAGAGCAGCACATGAAAAGGATCTAGAGCTAGGTGGTCAGCTAGTTCTTGATGGTGCTGAGTCAGGCAAGAGGGTCGGAATTTGAAAAACTTAGCTTACAGGGTGATACTCAGATATTGAATGAACCTGGAAGAATCAAACATTTGTAAAGTGTTAAATAACTTCTGCAAGGGAACAGGATCCAATGCAAGTTATACAGGTAAGTATCCAAACTGGTTTTTCCACCAGAGAAGGAGGAAACTATGTTATTATCCACCAGAGAAAACAGAGTTTCCATACTTACCAGTTACCTACAATTTATAACCTGTGCAAAAAAAAAAAAAAATGCAAAGACAATAAACAGGCAAGAATTAACCTTATTGCTAACGCAGGGCCAGAATCAGAAGTGTGTGCTATAGTTAGCCATTGAAACACAATTTCCCCCTCTAGTCACTCTCCTTTTAATCGAGGATATCAAAGAAAAATTATTCTTGATTATAAAATAAAGCTGATTTCATTAGATTTGGCCTCATTATTTACATAGGTGCAGAAAATGGCAATTTATTATATAATTCATTTTAATCTTGCTTTGCTGAAAATGTAGAAAATGTCAGATTTCCATTTTTGTTGAAAATGTAATAAATGTCAGATTGGATTTTTTTTTTCAGTCTCTTGAGTTTAGAAGTCAAGCCCAGACTTCCCATCAGATTTCACCTATAGTACTTTTCAAATTCCCTAAAACATCCTAATCTTTCCTTTTTTTTTTTTTTTTTTTTTAGAACACCTTAATCCTTCTAGACCTGTCAGGAATTGACTTTGCATTAGTATTATTTGTTGTTAAGACTTTCACAGACAATCTTCAAACTTTAGCCAGCTTTGAACACCACAATTAAAGTTTTCTTTCTGAGAACTTTCTGTACTATTCAGTTTTTTATTTTTTTTTAATACTTGCTTCCTCACTTACACAAAACCATTGTACTTTAACACTAGACTATTCTTTTGGCTTAACAAAAACCCATGTAACCCACCTTGCTTCCTAAATTACTCCTCTCTGCCACTATTGCTCTCTGAGTAGAATCTCACTCACATAAACTGATTATAGCTGTTAGCCACTTTTCTACTATACAGAAGGGAAAAAAAAAAACAACAACAACCAAAAGTTAGATAATTGCAATCATTTGTAATGCATATGTTTTTAACAAACTAGTAGAGTTGGCCCTTCCTGATGATTCAGGGGTTAAAGTTTCAGCACTATCAAGCTCTCTGCAGCCACTACAGCATGAGTTCTGTCCCAGCCAGGAAGCTGACCCACATGGCCTGGCAGACCACTCCTATCTCACCCACTGCTCCCCTAAGCAGTGTATTTCGTGGATCTGCCTGTTCTGCTCCCCACTCTGTCTCTGGTGAATCCTCTCACCCTCTGCACCTCTGGCCTGCGCTCCAGTTCTTCTATGCATAAATAAATAAAAATAAATCTGCAGGGGGAAAAAAACTAGCAGAGTTTACAGATATCTCATAACTGAGCCTGGGTGTGTGCACGGGTTGAAGATTAACAGCAGCGCACCAAACATGAGCACAAGCAAGTGTGGATTTCCTGAAGCAAGAGAAAAGAACTCCTGACAGCAGGAGGGGACAGGGAAGTGCCTTTTTACTCCAGCCTGTCTATGACTAGAGACTGCTGGGACTTCCTGTTGCCCAATGTGCCAGACTATTGATTAGACATTAAAAGGTCTGGAAGTTTCCTGAAGGTTGTTTTTCTGTTCGCTAATTACCCTGTAACCGGATCTTAGGTAGGTGGTGGCTAGTTCAGCAACAGTTCAGTAAAACACTTCTATTTTTCTGGGAGTTGTTTTGTTCCTTCTGTCACTATATTGTTTAAAATCACTGTTCCTTGTCTGAGTTTTTCCTGTTCCCCCAGTTTCCCTGCTTTCAGTCCCTCAAATGAGATTTTACAACACCTTAAAAGGTGCAAAAATGCACACACTCATTAACAGATCCAAATAAATAAAATAAAATACGTAGTTTCTTTGTATCATAATAAATTGAAAGGCAAAAAATAATTTAAGAATTACAGAAGCTTAAAATTATGTTTTGCAATTTAATTTTAGTTTCCTATCTATTTGGAAGGATCTACGTATCTAATGGATACCCACTAACTCAGTTTAGCATCGGTACAATCTTTTAAATTATTGAAAGATCTTGAAAACATTTTCAAGCTGACATACTATAAAACATAATTATTGTTGTATGTTGTTTGCCAGAATAATTATTCAATTTGATTAAACACAAATTTACATTTTTCAAAATCTTAAACAACTAGTATATGTCATGCTAACTTGTTTAATGAGCCAATCTATGTAAGTTTAGGAAAAACATGCTCAATTAGAATAAAGATGCATGCTGGTATTATACTTAATATTTACAATTCAGAAGACATAACCATTTTTTTATAGACAACACTATTAAACTAGTCTTATTTGCCAAAGATTTACCTGAATAATGTGAACTCAAATTCTTAAACTATTGACTCAGATAGATCCATATCTATCCATATATAATTAATATATAGATAGAGCTATACTGATATAAATATAGATCTAATATATAAATTGTGAATTTGAATTCACATTATTTAGATAAATATATATACATTTATATGGACCCAGGTTGATCACTAATAACTGATAGAGGCTAAGAGTAGAAGACTTGTGATAGACCAGAAACTAAAGGTGGGGGAAGACATGACTGACATAGTCCTTAAACCAGTTAAACCTTAGACATGAAGCATGTTAGGCAGGACCAGAGGTGGGATATGAGGAATAAGGGCCATTAGACAATCACCAGTTCTTACAAATTAACCCAGCCATTCCCTATCATGGTTAATTTAACAATACATAACAATTTCACAAAGGAATGAAGCCCTGCCCTAAAGAACACTCTATTGGTTCAAGATACAGCTCTCCTCCTAAGCCTGCCTGCCTGTGTCTATGCTGATGCCTTTCTCTCTACAGTCTTCTTTTTTTTAATAAACCTGTCCTTTTAAAATGTAACCTTCAGGGTCCTCGCTGGTGGCATATTGTGTTAGAGTACAACACTGTGAGCCTGTCTACAGCCAGTGCAGGTGAGTTCGATCCCAGGACAGGGAGGTGACCCACATGGCGTGGCAGACCTCTCCTGACCAGTGTATTTCAGTCAATCTGACTATTTTGTCTCTGGTGAATCCTCTTACCAACTCTGTCCTGTACCCCAGTTCTGTAATAAATAAGTAAATATTAAAAAATAATAATAATAAAAATTTAAAAAGGGGATGATGCTAGTTTAATTGGGCTACATTCAGACTCTGGGATCTAGTGTGAAGCTGATGCTGTCTGTTCTCCTGGATGGGTCAAGAGTATTAATGCTGGAGGCCACCAACTTGGGTTGTCTTGGAGTTAGAGTCTTAATCATGGTGAAAGATATCTCTGGTAATGGATATCAGAAGATTTAGTCTTAGTATATTGCCAGTAAGGCCAATAAGCTCCCTGCTCTTCTCTCTTCCCTCCAAAAGGTAATCAAAAACAAAGGATGATCTAAATAAGAATGTGTACTTTATTGAATAGATATTTAAACAGTTACTCACTGGCTTGTTCAAGTTGGATTGGTTATCCAATTACCAGTGCTTCAAGTCGAGCAGTCACCTATAAGCTATTTGAATGTATTTAACTGTTAAATGTGCTGCCCATGATAATGAAATAGGCCTTTATGGAAACTGGGGATTTGGGGGTGAGGGAACAATGGAGCACAATAAACTTGACATTGTTGCTACCTGAGTGGAATAAGGGTGTGTGTGTGGGGGAAGATAAGGACCAATTCTACCTGGTTCACAGCATCACTCTAAGACAAAAACTGGACAAATGAGAAATCTGATTGTCTTCTGGCTGTTAGGGAGATCACATCAGATGCAAGGATTAGACTATCTCAGTTTTGCCTTCAAGTTTTATAAAGAAATCTTCTTTCCTCTCCAAACTGATACGTAGAAGTCCTAACTCCCAGTGTGACAGAATTGTAGTGAAGACTCTGGCAGGTGCTGTGGTCTTGAGATTGGTCCCCTAAAAGGTACTCTTATAAATGAGACTGTGGCATGCACCCTGGTACTGCCCACCACCTGCGGATACAGCTCTGAACCAGGAAGTTGCCCCTTACCAGATACCTACTTTGCCAGCATTTTGATCATGAAATTCCCAGTCTCCAGAGCTATGAGAAGTAAATTTCTGTTGTGTATAGGATCTTCAGGTTGTGGTATTCTCTCATCGCTGCCTGAACTAAGACGAGAAAGACAAACAAGTTGTACAACAAGTGATTTACACTTGAAGTTGCTTGGCAAGCAGGCAAAATCTCAGTGAGTTCATGAGAAAATGTTTTCCTCCATGGGTAGCTAGTTTCAGGAGAACATATAGTTCTAATTTCAGCTAATGAATCATGGAAGTTGACGTTCTGAGTCTGTGAATGTCAGCAGGCTCACAGACACGGATGTTGTCACAGGTAATGAAGGTAATAGAACCATCTGTGAGTCTTATGGAACCACAAGAAAGTTGGTCAGAAAATCCTGGTTAAGTTTTATGTGGCAAAGTAGTTCTTTGTGATAAGCCATTTCTCAGAACATAACATGGTGAGGAATTTTGTAAAATAAATTTGGAGGAATTTCTTAAGCATTACTATTTTCTTTCTTTTTTTTTTTTTAAAGATTTATTTGTGCATACAGAACTGGGGTGCAGGCCAGAGGCTCAGGGGGCGGTGAGAGGCTTCACCGGACAGAGTGGGGTACAGAACAGGCAGATCGACGAAGCACACTGCTGAGGGGAGCAGCGGGCGGGTCAGGAGAGGTCTGCCACGCCATGTGGTCACCTCCGGGGCAGGTGGGAATCGAACTCATGCAGAAGCGGCTTTAGATTCTCAGTGCTGTGCTTTAACCTGCTGCGCCACCAGGGAGGGCCAAGCATTACTATTTTCTAATGGTACAAGTTACAAGTAAGTTCAGCACTGTTAAATGAGGAAGTTAGGAAATGGGTCGATGCAGTCAGTTAGGAACAGGGTACTCCAAACCCCAAGTCGATTTATCAGCCTGATTGAGAAACAGTCACAGCCCAAGAGGATTCCCCCACCCAATTCAATTATAAATGGAGTGTCCAGAAAAGCACAATAGCAACAAACCAAAGCTCCTTTCAGAAAATTAGGCCGGATAACATAAGAAATCTCAGTGGGCCTAGGTAGCTAGGAGACACCCCCCCCCCCAGGACCCAACCATTCAGCAAGGGACACACGATGCAGACTCCCAGTAGCCAAACCTTCACTCATTGCTCACTGAACCTATATAAAGGCCTGCTACTCACTTCCTCAGTGACTACCTACCCTACTTGGGACCCCTCTCTGCCCAGAGAGCTTTTCTGTTCTTTTTCCTACTTACCTATCAATAAATCTCGTGCTTTTCTGTAACTCTGGCCTCAATATTGAATTGTTTCCTCGCCAGAGACAAGAACCACATAAAAGCCTGTCTGGAGTGCTCAGATGCCTGGCCTGAATGGTAATGGGAAGAGATTAAGTTCAAAGCAAAGAGAAAAAGAAGGAAAAAAAAAAGGGACAGATAGAATAAGGCAAATGGGGGAAACAAAGTGACAAGAAATCCTGAAGGATCCTGAAAAACCGATACAGTAATAAAGAAATGACTCAGCTGCAGGAAGTTTTGAACCAAACCACGCTACTAGAATTTATTATTTTAGAGGTAGTCAGAGGTGAGTATTATAGTGATAAAGTCTAAAATACAGCCAGTGGATATAGGTGGTTACAATAGAGGAAGTAATCAGGTGGGGTTTCTCCTGAGAAAAACTGAGATGTCCCTGACAGATGTCAAGGGTGGAGGGAAGGCATAAGATGGGTGAAGAGGGCCCTCCCTGGTGGCGCAGCGGGTTAAAGCACAGCACTGAGAATCTAAAGCCGCCTCGGGTTAAAGCACAGCACTGAGAATCTAAAGCCGCCTCCGCATGAGCTTGATTCCCGCCTGCCCCGGAGGTGAACACATGGCGCGGCAGACCTCTCCTGACCCCCCCTGCTGCTCCCCTCAGCAGTGTACTTCGTCGATCTGCCTGTCCTGTTCCCCACTCTGTCTCTGGTGAAGCCTCTCACCGCCCCTGAGCCTCTGGCCTGTACCCCAGTTCTGTATGCACAAATAAATAAATCTTAAAAAAAAAAAAAAAACTTTAAAAAAAGAAAAAAAGATGGGTGAAGAAGGCAGGACAAAGGAGAAAGTTGCTTTTCCACGTCAGCGAGGGAATAATGGTTTAGTAGTAAAGTTGGGGGCAACATAGTTTTCCGGATCTAGTAGCAGTTTCACTGAATGAGTTTGCCGTTCAGAACTTAAGAGGAAGCGCCCATACTATGTGTTATCATGCTTCTCGTGGCACTGCCCTGTTATAAAAATGATAGTGCCCTTGGAGCAGGGAACGGCTGTGCACTGTAGTGCCAGCAAGGCACAGGGCAGGCTTTCTATGATCCGGGCAGACAGGAAAAGGAGGAGTCTTGGCGCTCAGTGTTTTCAGGCTTTTAATGGTCTGTCCACACCTTTGTAGTGAGGCAATCGGGTGCAGGGCAGGCAGGGGACCTCGGGGCTAGGTGAATCTTCACTCTTTCGGGGCTCTCTGGTGTTCTCTGGTGGTCCCGTTGGTGGTCTCTACTGTGCCCCACCACGCGGTCCCCTTCCACAACTCTCTGTCCTCTGTTCTGTCCTGCCGCCCTCATAGGCTCCATCTCTGGCATTGAAATGTCAAATGCTCATTCACCTTATTGAAAAGTTTCCATCCTTTTCCCATTAAATTGACTTTGTATCTTGTCAGAAATTTTTGCCTACATTTTTCATGTCCATTTCTGGACTTACCTGTTTCATTGATAATGTGAGTATACTTTTGCCAATATCACACTATCCTGACTAATAATGATTTATAACGATTACTATAAAGCATAGTAATGCTTTATAATTATTCTAACAATTAGGTGTGTATGTCCTCTAGTTTTGTTTTTTTGGCAATTTTTTTTAATGATTTAACTTCATTCTCCTTTCTTCTTGGCATTCCATTGACTTGAATGCTAACTATCTGACATCATCTTAGTTTCCTGAGGAGCAGTCCGATCCCCCACTTCTCCCAATATTTTCTTTCTATGGTTCATACCAGGTAATTTCTATTGATCTTCAAATTCAGACTGTAACAGGGTGGTCCCTAGGAAAAGGGGAAGTTCCAGGTTCCCTTCCCACTCAGAAGGAGGGTGGAGCTGAGGAGAGAAAAAGGAAAGAGAAAGAACCAGGGGAGAAGGAGAAGAGAAGGAAGCGGGATGGAGAACAAGGAGACCTGAGGAAGCCACATGGAGAAGCAAGCATGTGATGAAGAAACCGTGTGAGTTTCTTCACCCTGGACTGGTTAAGGCAGATGTGGGTGAGATACCTGTAGGGAGGTGACTATGGCAGTGTTTATATTGATTTTGATTTTGCTCTTTTTCTCCCAGGTTTGTCTGGCCATTTCTGACCCTTTTCCTTGGGTCTCGGCCAGAAGGTGCTTTAGTCTTGTGGCAGGCTTTCAGGCCTTGCTTTGGGCCAATCCCTTTTGGGTTGACTTTTGCCCACGAAGGGATGGGTAACTTCAGGTGTTTGATTTAGAAGTTATATTCTTTGTGATCCATATTGTCTATTTACTGTATTAAAGTCCCTTTTCATTAAAGTTTTATATGTTTTGTCTTGATGTGGAAGCTGGCAGAACACATTTAGAGTAGGCAGGTTTGGGGGTTCAGGGGTGCCCCTCTCTCCCTGTCCTGTAACAGATTTGGTGTCCTATAACAGATTTGGTGCCCTGTAACAATTCGTCTATCTCTTCTATTATGTACATTATATTATGTACATTATATTATGTATATATTGCAGAATTTGTTTTAGTAAGTGCTTCTAGCTGGTTAAAATCAGGTATACTACAGAATAGTTTTATCTACATTTAAATAAAACCAGCTTGCACTGCGGCCTTCCGAGTGGGGCCTTCCAGGTTCAAGCACAACACTTTGAAGCTCTCTGCAGCCACTGCAGCAGAGTTCCATACTGACCAGGGAGGTGACCCACATGGCATAGCAGACCTCTCCTGTCTTGCCTGCTGCTCTCCACCCAGCCCGGCTTATTTCAATCCATCTGCTTATTCTGTTCACCACTGTCTCTGGTGAATCTTTTAACAACCCTCCACCAGCCCACCCCTATGGCTTGTACCCCAGTTCTTGTATGCGTCTTCCTTCCTGATGCCAGTCTGCACCACAGCTAATTTCAATTCAGTGTCAGTGATTGCCATTTTCAGAAGCGGACTTATTTACTTCCTACCTGCTCCTCCCCTCTCCCTCGCAGGGTCCTTTACCCCAAAGGACTTTGCCTCTCCTATCGCAACTAGCACTTTCTACACCCGCACAGCCCGGCAGAAGCTCACGGCGGGAGTCACGGCTTCTGCTCGTCCCCCTCGGGACAGACCCAGCAGGCGGCAGTGTCTTAGGACGATGCGACCGTGAAGCGAGCACCGGACTGTCCCCGCAGCAGCCCAGAGCCAGGCCTTCCGTAGGAAGGGACGAGAGCCCGGCCGGGGTCGCCCGAGCAGAGCCGGGAACCGCGTTTGCCGGGGCGGAGGCGGAAGCCGGAGCACTTGGGGGACGGGACCGCGGGAACCCGGAAACGCATGGGCCGCACCGGGCTGGCGGCAGCGACCGCGGCTGGGGCGGGCGGCG
>NW_004567127.1:14445224-14449710 GCF_000260355.1 Condylura cristata | reverse complement strand
GGCCGTTGGGGCGGCGGGGGCAGCCCCTGGAGGAGGAGCGGGGGCGGAGCCGCTGAGTGCAGTCCCTCGGAGTGGTGGGGGCAGTGTCGGGGACCTGAAAGCCCAAGCAGTAGTGCGAGCGAGTGGAGAGACAGAGGTCCCAGTGCCAACGTGCGGTATGTGCTGGGTGGAGGAGGAGAAAGGGCCGGAGCAAAGGGGCGTGTCACCGGAATGAAAACGGCTGGATGCGCCTCGGAACCTGGTGGTGGCCCCGAAGTTTGCGAGTGGGCCAGGCTGGGGGTCATTCCTTCAGGGAACCTCTCTTGAGCGTCCTCTCGGTGGCCCCGAGCCACTGGGGAAGTGAGGACCTGACGCTCCAGGAACCTCAGGTACTTCAAGAATGCAAAGGCCATCCCTGGTATGGCTAGTTAGTAAGCAGGCAGGGCTGTCTCAGGCCAGCTTGGGTCTTGTCAGAACCGGGTGTGTGTAGATGACAGTGTGTGTGGGGGGGGGAGGCTGCTTGTGTCGGGGAAGGGAGGGTTGTGACCAACGTGTTTATTTAAAACAAACACTTCTCCTGAGCCTTGGTTTTATGTATTTAGTATATTGAAGAATAATGTTAAATGATCCTTGTTTAATCACTACTTACCATTCATTACTTTATGATAGAAGCCGGTATTGCCCTGTATGGTAGTATTGGAAATGGAACTAGGGCCCTCCCTGCTCGCACAGTGGGCCAAAGCGCAGCACTGTGAAGCTGTCTGCTGCCACTGCAGCACAAGTTCGATCCCCCTCCAGGTAGCTGATCCACATGGTGCAGCAGACCTCTCCTGTCTCACCCGCTGTTCCCCTCAGCAGTGTATTTCAGAACATCTGCCTGTTCTTTTCCTCACTCTGTCTCTGGTGACTCCTTTCACCCCCACACCTCTGGCCTGTACCTGTTTTGTCCCTGCTTTTGTGACCAGCCACAAGAAAGAAAGACCGCAGGCAGAAAGGCTGAGCAAGCAGAGTTTATTGCTCCCTGACAGCAGCTGAGAGGGAGCCCCTAGGGTGGGATCCGCAGCTACTGCCAACTCAATAAGAGGGGGGGGGGGGAGGGTCTCATATAGATTCCAGGTTCACATTCCAAAGGGGTGACGCATCGCTCTGCCCCCTGATGCTAGGCCCAGTTCCTCTTACCTGTATCTCCCAGATGGTAGGCCCAGTTAATTATCAAACTTGGATGTGAGGCCCTGTTCATTATCACCTTCAGCTAGTCCCATCCCGGATGCAAGGTCAGTTTATTACCACCTCATCAAGCTTGGATGCAAGGCTCAATTCTTTGCCTCCCTAATTCAGTCCTTGTCAGTAAATCTTTGGTCACTCTGAACACCAGTTCTGTATGCATAAATGGATAAATCTTTTTTAAAAAGTAAGAACATGGAACTAGAGTTAAATTTTATTGGCTTTGTCTTTGTAACTAACATTCAAATGTAATTTCTTACTTGGTGCTCTAATTCACTTTCACTGGTAAACTGCGATTGTTTCCTTTAAGAGAGTTAACTCTAAATTTACATTTCTTGTCTAACCTTCCTCCCAAGTATTACACTCAGCATCTCTAATTGAGTTCTTTTCTTTTTCATTCCCATTTCCTCTGTAGTTAGTCTGATTCTACTTTCCTTTTCTTATTTGTACTTGCTTCCAAACTGACTTGCTACTTTCAGCCTTTCCACCTTCTGGCTACATATTGCTTCCCCTCCATATTGCTTCTTAAAGTCAGGTCTTACACATTCTTTGATGACTTCCTTCAGAATACTTAGTGACTCTGTTGACTCCAGGAAAAGTTACTTAAGGTGTGATTCACAGCCCTTCAAAATTTGGAGCTATCCATGGCTCTAGTCAGATCAATGCACATTTCATATATATGTATGTACTATCTTTGTAGAAACTCTGTTTATTCTTTAATGTCGCAAGTGCCACCTCCCTAGTATGAAGTTTTGTGAATTCTGCCATTAGACCAAAACATTTCTTTTCCTCCTGGGACTGAGCTTTATAAATCATATAATACTTGTTCAGTTTGCATTCTTCTATGATTATTTGAGAAATTTACCTCTAGTAAAATGTAAAGTTTTTAGGAAAGTACTTGATCACAGTATTATATATTAGACTGTTAAATAATTGCTACACTAAATCATATAGGAAAGTAAACTCTTATAGTGCACTGAAGACAAGAATAACTTTTTTCAGATTTTTATTAATATTTGGAATGCTTTTCTGTTCCATGTTTTATTACTGCATTTGATCCTTATAATAAATCTTTGAGCTAGTATAGTTATTAACAATGGTGTAAAGAAGGAAAAATAATTTTGTCTGTACTCTCCTGGATTCTTAACTGAAACCTCTGTAATAAAAGATCTAACAAGAGAAAAACAAATAACAGTTTATTAACTACACTGAATACTTAATGTATATATGAGAAACAAATGGAAAGTGAGTTCCTCAAATAGGTGGCATTAGATTGAGGTTTAAATACCATCTTAATAGCAAAGGGGAGGGAGAATGTGTGCCTCTGGGGGAGAGTGTTTTTATGGAGAGGAGTGGTTGAATAGTTGAGTGGTAGTCATTTACGTCAATGTTTATGTGGGCGTGGTTTTAATCCCCTTTCTTGCCAATAAGAGCCAGTTTTCCTTGGTTGATGAAACTCCTCCGGGGAAGAGCTTTGTAACAATTGAGGGGTGTTTTTTTTTTTTTTTTTTAAGAGAATTTATCTTTAGGCAGATATGGGAAAGTCAGATAAAGCCTATCTCTTTGCTATTTTTTTAAAGCCTTTACTCAAAATACAGTAATGAGTGGAATTAGCGTTTTTTGAATTGTCATATTCTGCTTCTTTTTACCCCCATTTTATAGATGAGAACATTGAAAGTCAGTCACATCAAATAAGGCTAGTCCAACAAACACTCTTTAAACTGTTTCAGGTACAGTTGAAATGGGTATAATTTGTATGTTCCTTTCACTCAGTAAGAATCCAATATTTTGAATGAATGATTAGATAATTATTACAAGTAAGTGATAATCTTTTCATTCAGTAATTTCTGAAACTTTAGAAAGCAATATTTAGCCTGCATTGGACTTTTTTAGTGGGTGAAATTAAAAGCAAAAACTTTTAAGAATAAGTCATAGCTCTCTCTGGGTAGCTGATATAGCTTGAACATTATCAAATCAGCAGTTAGTAATGTCACATGTTTTTGAATTTATTATTAAAGATCAGATCATTACGAATAGGTAGCTTAACATCAAAATTCAATCTTCTAATAAAGCAAGTATATCTTTAGACTTACCTTCAATTTATTTCCATTAATCTATTGTAGTGCTGGGTCTTTTGGATGTTTTGTTATATACATTTGAGAGTATTTGGTATATAGACATGAGGAATACTTTTGCTCTATAAGCTTGAATATTGTTCAGCTTCTCTATCCAGGTTGCCTGTCCAGAATTATTAGTTTCTGATTCACATTGGGGATGTTATATCAACTATAACCAAAGAAGCATGGCTGTATGGAGACATTTTGATCGAAAAGATATAGTGGGTCTTTCATTTGATTGAAAAGATATAGCACAACAGAAACGAGAGTTAAGATGAAGCTGAAACCTGTAGTCACATTAAAAAATTAAGAAACAAGATGACTCCAATAAGAAAATGGCCACATGATGGTACAGCTACTAGTCTAGTTTTTCAATTTAATCATCATGATCATACTGTGAGGTACATACTATTGTTTATCTCCATTTTATAGATGAGGAACAGGAGTTGTAGAGAGGTGAATGTGTCTTGATAGCAAGTGATAGAATCAGCACAGATGCTTATTCTCAGATCCTTACCCTCAGATTCTTGGATGTGCTTAAACACCCAGGCTTTCTTGTAAATTATGCAGAAGATATTACTGGGCTGTGGTATTGGTATCTTTGAGAGAAATTTTGCTTCATATCTAAGTTCTGACATGTTATATAAGCAAGTTATATACTTAATACCTCAGTATTTTGATGTATAAAATGAATGATACCATATTAAAACAGACTAAATGAGATTTAAAGGCAATAATACTTTTAAATTACCTAGCACAATGTCTGAAATACTGTAGGTGCTTAACAATTGTTCTTTTATTACATTTTCTCTTAACAAAATTACAATTAGAAAACATTTAATGAGAACCAGTTTCAGTGTGCATCTGTCTTTTTTTGTATTGTACAGAGACTTAATTCACAAGGAGATCATTCTTCCCTTCTAGGGATTTATATACTGTAAAGTTTATTCTTTTATAAATTCAACATAAGAGTAAATGCCTATTATGTGACAAGCACGGATAAGGACATGCAGGAAATACAATGGTGAATGAAAAAAGGATGTATATATTGTCAACGATTAGACTGATAACATTTATGAATGATATCATAAAACATATATGCCTGGAAGTATAGTAGAAGGAAATATTCAGTCTGCATGGAAGATTTAAGTAAAGTTCACTGAGAG
>NW_004567127.1:14403280-14445012 GCF_000260355.1 Condylura cristata | reverse complement strand
CAGGCGGCAGGCGGGAATCGAACTCATGTGGAAGTGGCTTCAGATTCTCAGTGCTGTGCTTTAACCCGCTGCGCCACCAGGGAGGGCCAGAAAAGAGTTTTTTTTAAAGCTGATTTAGATGCCACCAGTGAACACCACTATATGTTTATTACAATAAAGTGTTTATGGCAGCAATGCTTGATGATTCTTGATTACAATAGACCCCTACTTCATGACTAATCCAGTATTCAGTCAAATTACTTTACAATAAGTCCTTTGTATTAAAATATTAATCACTTTATGATTTAATATTTGAATTATAATTGCTGTCAACAAGACCGTGTGGATGGGGCATTTTAGGTTGGGTATTTGAATAACTGTTAGCAAATGAGCCAATTGTGGGCTATTTGTCTTTTCATGTGTTTTGTCACTTGGGTTTTAGTATAGGAATTTGTTTTATGCTTTTATGTATTCTTTCATATAAGCAGTTGTTAAATTACATGAAAATATTGTGCTAACCTGTAACTATGGGTCTGAAAGAGCATATTAAAAAGAATTTCTACTAAATTGAAACAGGAAATTATCAAAAAAGCATGATAATAGTGGAAAAGCCCATGAATTGGTACAAGAACTTGGTTTTCCCTCACCTACTCCATTAGTAAACTGTTAAATGATTTTGAAACAACCTTTCCAATTTGTTTATTTATTTTTAATTTTATCTTCTTAATGTCAATTAAAAAATTCCATATTTTTGTTGTTTTGTTATCTAAATCACAATAATGTAAACTTAGTTATGTGCTGGAAATTTCAAACTATGCCATATTAGAATGAATTATGTAATACTTAAGGATTATTGTGTTTACAATATTTTCACTGTAACAATTTACATCTACAGAATTGCATGAGTAGAACAGATTCGTATTATAAAGTGGAGGGTCTACTGTATAGGTGATAATTTAAATAATTTCCAGTTTGGCAGGTGAGCTACCAGTGACTCCTTTACCACTAGTAATTGTTCATTAATGTCTTTATAAAAAGAGTCACATCAGAAAAATGACTTCTTATCCTTGTTATGGTTCTGTTACTCTGGAATAACTTTTTGGCACCAACTATACCAGTTATGGTTTAATAGAGATACAGAATCTTTCACGATTATGGCACACAGGGTACTATTACTTTTACTTCCTATTTCCTCCAATAGCAAAAAGAAAAAAAAAACTTTCAGTCATTGTGGAAGAAGAAGGGGAAGTAAAGGTCAAAGAGGAGAATATCAGAGGGTTCCTGAAAAGTCACTTGGCAGCTCTTCTGAAAGGCTGGTACTAATAGACCGAAGTCAAATTTGAAAGGAATCTGAGAAGTGAGTCATATCCTGCAGCAAGAATAGGACAATCAGTGGTGCTGGTGGAAATTTTATGAAAAATAATCACTTCTATGGAACTGTTGTTCTGTGTCTACAGTTGAAACTTTGGGCAGAGATCCTAGGAGAAGAAGAGCTAAAGTTGAACTAAAGCATGAAGAGTAAAGCTGAACTAAAACTTATCAGCACCTCTATTTCTGTTTTACCATATTTGATCCTAGAAATCAGCTGAGAGTAAAGGTTCTTCCTTCACTTCTGCTTTCTAAAACTTCTGCAGATGTGCTTGGCTGATTCTAACATGGCACCCTATAGAGAAAGGGGTTTTGGAGTATGGTGACACTGAACAAGTTTAATCTAAGAATTAGAATACAAATAGCTTTTTTTTTTTTTAAAGATTTATTTATTTATTTGTACAGAACTGGGGTACAGGACAGAGATGCGGAGGGTGAGAGAATTCACCAGAGACAGAGCGGGGAGCAGAACAGGCAGATCGACAAAGTACACTGCTGAGGGGAGCAGCGGGCGGGTCAGGAGAGGTCTGCCACGCCATGTGGTCGCCTCCGGGGCAGGCGGGAATCGAACTCATGAGGAAGTGGCTTTAGATTCTCAGTGCTGTGCTTTAACCCACTGCGCCACCAGGGAGGGCCACAAATAGCTTTTTTATTTGTTTAGTTGGAGAAATATTTGAGTACTGTCGGTTGGGACCTGAATGTAGAAATGGAAAGTCTACAGACTGTGAAAGAATAAGTTAAAAATTGACTGTATTGTACTTATATGCTGGCAATAATGTCTTATATAAACAGATACCTGACACCTTGAGGAAGAAGGGGAAGGAGAAACAATGAAACTGTTGTTTAAACTTAGAATGTAATAGGAGCCATAGCTGATGAAGAGTATTGTTAAGTGTTGAGCAGGGTTGTGCTTTTCTTAAAAACTTAAGAGTGAATTTAATGTAAATTACCTTCAACTTATATTTCTTTCACTTATATAAAAAATAAGATTTTTATATTTTCTACAACATTATAATGGATTTTACAATATAGTGTTGCTACTTTTTGGAAAACCTATGTCTACTGCTGAGATAGTTTGACAAGAAGTTATATAAATAGCCAGTGTCATAAGTACAAGGCTAGTTGTGATAAATTTTATTTGCTGTTATTTAGTACACAGTTACAGGCTGTAGTTTTTAAGTTTGGGGATCATGGAAGATAATGGACAGAAAAATGCCACTGAGGTCAACATTTCAGTATGTATTTTTTTTTTTTCTGCTTGTTTGTTTGGAAAAACTGAAAAGATTTATTTGTATTTTAATGACTTTCTGGCTAATACATGATGTGAATAAATATTTGCTTAGTACTTTATAAATTGCATATTTTCATATGTACTCTATAATGTTATTAACCTCTAGTAGTGTATTATATTGTACTTTGGGAGTGCATTTCAGGAATAGTATTTTGAAATAGAAATGTAGCTCATTAAAAATGGTAAGTTGGAAATTTAAGCTTTTGTTTTTGCAATAAAAAGAAATTATTTTGCAGAATTTTTTAGGTACTTAGTAGTCTTAAAAATATCTGCATGTACTTTATACAGTTTTAAAACATTGCCAAAACATTTAGTTTCTGATACTATGTAAATCTAATATTGAACCCAAATAGGTCCAGGGAGGTTAGTCACAAGGATCATTAAAGCAGCATGGGTTGTAATTTGTTGTCTGGTTAATGAAGTTTTGACAGTAAATCTAATGAGGCAACATTTGTGAAAGAACTTAATCACTGTCTTTTTGATTATTTTTGTAAAACAATAGTAGTCTGAAAGTCAGATGATTGGCAGCAACTTATCCTGGAAGAGGAGTTGGGTGGTAAGAGAAAAATGTCGGAAGGACTGACATAAATTTGTTTAAAGTTTGTTTTTGATTATAATGGGAAAATAAAGATTTAAAAAAATAATATAGTTTATTTTTACATCATTTTGTGCCTTTTTCCATCTTAATTGTAATCCCCGTGAGCTTCCCATCACGGAATCACCCATGTGCCATCACCATAGTCCAGTGCTCACTTCCCTTCCCCCACCATTTTTGATCCCATTCCCCATTCCACCCTGGTAAAATGTCTCTGGTATATAGTTGTTCATTATTATTATTTTCTCGCCTGGTCCTTTAGGCTCCTGCTATGAGTGAAACCATTCAGTATTTTCCCTTTTCTTTCTGGCTTATTTTACTAAGCATGATCTTTTCCAGCTCCATCCATGTTGCTGCAAAAGGTATATATATTTTTTGGTTGTTGAGTAATATTCCACTGTGTATATGTACAACATCTTTTTAATCCAGTCATCCACTTTTGGGCATTTGTGTTATTTCCGTGTCTTTTCAATTATAAATAAAGAAGCAATAAACATGGAGGTGCAGGTGTCTTTTTGAATCAGTGTTTTTGTGCTTTTTGGGTAGATACCTAGAAGTGGGATTGCTGGGTCGTAGGGAAGCTCCATTTTTAGCAGTGTGAGAAACCTTCAAACAGTTTTCCATAGTGGTTGTACTAGTTTGCATTCCCACCAGCAATGTAGGAGAGTTCCTTTTTCTTCACAAACTCTCCAGCATTTGTTGTTGCTAGTTGTTTTAAGATGTGCCATTCTCACTGGTATGAGGTGGTATCTCATTGTGGTTTTAATTTGCATCTCTCTTATTACAAGTGATGAACATTTTTTCATATGCTTGTTGGCTATCTGCATTTCCTCTTTCGAGAAGTGTCTTTTTAGCTCTTCTGCCCATTTTCTGATGGGGTTGTTTATTTTTGTTGAGTTTAACAGTTCTTTGTATATCTTTGTGATCAGTCCTTTATCGCTAGTTTTGTGTGAGAAAATTTTTTCCCAATCAGTGGGATGTCTGTTTGTTTTTTGTAGTGTCTCTTTTGCTGTACAGGAGCTCTTTAACTTGATGTTATTTATTAACTTGATCTAGTTATCCTTTCCTTTTCTATTGTTGCGTTGGGTGCTGTATCTTCAAAGATGTTACTGAAGTGTATGTCTTGTGTGTTTTGTCCATCTTTGCTTCCAGGTATTTTATGGTTTCTGTTCTTATGTCTAGTTCTTTAATCCACTTCGAGTTGATTTTTGTGTATGGTGTGAGGTAGTGATCTAGTTTCATTTTTTTTGCATGTAGCTTCCCAGTGGGAAAATAAAGATTTTTTTTCTTTTTTTTATTACAAAAGTTTGTTTTTACATCATTTTGTACATTTTTTTTTCATCTCAGTTGTAATCCCCGCAGGTTTCCCATCACCAAGTCACTCGTGTGCCATCACCATAATCCCGTGCATTTCCCTCCCCCCCCCCAAAATAAAGTTTGTTTTTTTTTTTACTGGGATCTAATGGGGAGATGTGGAAAATGAAACAGATTGATAAACACTCAGTATTTCTCATTCATGCAGATACAAACTTTTTTTTTTTTTTTAAGATTTTATTTATTTATTTGTGCATACAGAACTGGGGTACAGGCCAGAGGCTCAGGGGCGGTGAGAGGCTTCACCAGAGACAGAATGGGGAACAGAACAGGCAGTTTGACAAAGTACACTGCTGAGGGGAGCAGCGGGCGGGTCAGGGGAGGTCTGCCGCGCCATGTGGTCACCTCCGGAGCAGGCGGGAATCGAACTCATGTGGAAGCGGCTTTAGATTCTCAGTGCTGTGCTTTAACCCTCTGCGCCACCAGAGAGGGCCCCAAAATAAAGATTTTTAAAGTGAATAAACTGTTAACTTTATAAATGGTAGGAATAGATTGTAACCTCTTTTGGTCAGTTTCATGTGTTTGGATTTGCTGTGTATTTATGATTTGAAATAAGTAAAAATCGTTATCAATATTACATTTGTGTAATCTGAGAATTATACTTAATGTTTTGTTTGTTTCGTTTTGTACTTGCTCTGCTCTCAGGAGAATTGTAATTTAAATTGTGGTTTGTTACAGGGAATCTAAAAAGACTAATCATTTGCATGTGTTTTATATTTCAGTTTTGTATTAGAAAGACAAATCTGTTCTTCACACCTGTGTTTGTTTCCTTATATCTTGTACACAACACTTCACTTCTGAACCTTCTGTTTATCAGATGTGTGGATGGTTTTTTTCTCCACACCAGTTTTCTCTGACCATATATATAGGGTGTCCTATAATGTAAATCAGTTCTGATACTTTCTATCTGAGGATAATATCAAATCCTACAGTTAAGAGCTCCATCACATTCACTTGACAATCACCATGAGTCCCCAATTTACCCCACAACTTCTACCTACAAATAGGAAATATCCACGATCTCCTCAATTTGTTAGAGGAGCCCAAAGGACTCAGAGAAACACTCATGTTTATCATTTTATTAAAGGATATGAGAAAGGATACAAATGAATAGCTAGAGGAAGGGGTACATAGATAGGATAAAGTCTAGGAAGGTCTCAAGCACCTGTAAAACCTCTGTCTTACTGGAGTTGGGGTGTGTCACCTTCCTAAAGCTCTCTGAGATCCGTACTATTAAGTTTTTTATGGCATCTTCATTATATAGGCATGATTGATCACTAATTGTACTTTTATCCCTTTTTAAAAGAATGGAAAGTTAAGCTCAAAATCTAAGCTTCTAATTGTTGCTTTTTCTTACCCAGGATATCACCCAAAGTGGCCTCTTGAGAACAAAAGACACCTCTAAAAATCTTAGGACCAGGATCAAAGACCAAAAGTTAAAAGATTCTCCTAATGTTATTATTTAGGAAGTTATAGTGATTTTAGGAGTCATGTCAGGAGTTGGGAGGACAAACGCCAATATATATAAATATTTTCTATTATCGTACAGACTTAAAAAATACATTGCATTAAGAATTGTATTTTCGCCCTCCCTGGTGGTGCAGCGGGTTAAAGTGCAGCACTTAGAAGCTAAAACCACTTCAGCATGAGTTTGATCCCCACCCCAGAGGTGATCCACATGGCTTGGCAGACCTCTCCTGACCCGCCTGCTGCTCCCTTCAGCAGTGTACTTTGTCGACCTGTCTGTTCTGCTCCTGACTCTGTTTCTGGTGAATCCTCTCACTGCCCCTACACCCCTGGCCTGTACACCAACTCTGGATGCATAAATAAATAAATCTAAAAAAAAAATGTATTATCAAGGTGAATCTTTATGTACTTGGAAATGGAAAAGTGAAATAGTAAAAATAGCATATCCTTAGAATCTAACCTCTAAATTTTCATTTGAAAAGAAATTAGAACTTGCTACAATAGGTTCATTATGGCCTTAGTTGCACAAGATAAATAAAAGACTTCCTTGAACAGATTTGAAATCATTGTTTGGCATTTTCCAGGAGAATCAGATGTCTGTGACAAATGTAGGTTGCTGGCAACTTGTTCTCGTTTCATATAGAGAGATAAAGGCCACCATGATGTTCTAAGGAATTTTACAGTAGTATATGATGATAGCTTGACAAACTGATCTTTAATTATATAATTTAGTTATATTACCTTGAACAAGTCACCTACCTTCTCTGTTCACTATTTTATTTATTAGAAAATGAAGGGTTACTGGGGCTTCGGTAGTTAAGTGTGGTAACAGTTGTAAAGGTATTAATATGGACTCATTTACACAGTGTTGTAAATCACAGTATCTCAATAAACATTATTTTAAAAAGGAAAAATTGAGCTTAGTGATTCCTAAAGATTTTTACCTCTGTTGCTGTAATTTTACTTCATAATAGGATTCTTTTGCTAATGCAGATTTATAAAAAGATACTCCAAAATTGAAATGAAATGTTTATGATAATTTTTCCAATCATTTTATTATTTTTAAAGGTTTATTTATTTATGCATACAGAACTGGGGTACAGGCCAGAGGTGCAGGGGAGGTGAGAGGATTCACCAGAAACAGTCGGGAGCAGGACAGGCCAACTGACGAAGTACACCGCTGAGGAGAGCAGCAGGCAGGTCAGGAGAGGTCTGCGGTGCCATGTGGGTCATTTCCAGGGATTGGGATCGAACTCATGCTAAAGTGGCTTTAGCTTCTTAGTGCTGTGCTTTAACCCACTGTGCAACCAAGGAGGGCCCAGTTTTATTTTATTTATTTTTTTTAAAGATTTTTATTTATTCATACAAAACTGGGGTACAGGCCAGAGATGCAGAGGGTGAGAGAATTCACCAGAGACAGAGTGGGGAGCAGAACAGGCAGATCGATGAAGTACACTGCTGAGGGGAGCTGTGGGCAGGTCAGGAGAGGTCTGCCACGCCATGTGGATCTCCTCCGGGGCAGGCGTGGCTGAAGCTTCTTAGTGCTGTGCTTTAACCCGCTGCACCACCAGGGAGGGCCCCAGTTTTATTTTTAAGATTTTATTTATTTATGCACATAAGAACTTGTGTACAGATCAGAGATGCAGGGAGTAAGAGGATTCACCAGAGACAGAGTAGGGAACAGAACAGGCGGACTGACTCCTGAAGGGGACAGCGGGCTGGACAGGAGAGGTCTGTTGCTCCGTGTGGGTCACCCTCTGGCTGGGGATCGAACTTGTGCTACAGTGGCTGCAGATTGCTTCATAGTGCTGCACTTTAACCACCCCCATATCACCAAGGAGGGCCCAATTTTTTCAGTCATTTTATATACATCTGTAGTTTACCATTAAAAAATTTATTGTTATATTCATGGTGATGCATTGTTTTTGTTTAGGGGCATATTCAATTGAAGTTAGGAATTGCTAAATTTAGTAAGATAGACTTTATGTGACTTAGAGGATAAGCCATGGCATACACAAGTGTATATACTAAGTAATTATTTAATATGTGTGAATATATTTCTGTTTTAGTAATTAGGAGATAAGGAAAGAATAAGTGCTGGCTTGGTTGTGAGAGCTCTAAAGAAAAATTACATGGTTTATGTTAATAAAATTTAGGGTTAAGCATGGGCTCATAGAAAGCATAGAATATTGTGAAAAAAAAAAGTAACTACTCCATTGGTATAATCCTAGAGAAATCAACCAGCACCAACATTATGAGAAAGTTTCATGATAAATGCCACTATTTAGTATATCCTCAATCTTTAATTTTGATAATTACCTTTACTGAGTTGTAATATATACAGTAAAATATACTCAAATGTACAGTTCAGTAAGTTATGATAAATACTGTTGTATAACCATCACACCATCAAGATACAGAATATTTCCATCACCACCAAAAATTCTTTGCTATTCTTGTGCTGTCAACCCCTAATTCCAACCCTTGACAGAAGACAAGTATGAATTTGCATGTCATTGCAGATTATTTTTGCCTTTTCTAGAATTTCATATAAATGGATTATGTACTCTACATTATTAGATCTAAATTTTTTTTTAAAGATTTATTTATTTGTGCATACAGAACTGGGGTACCGGCCAGAGGCTCAGGGGCGGTGAGAGGCTTCACCAGAGACAGAGTGGGGAACAGAACAGGCAGATCAACGAAGTACACTGCTGAGGGGAGCTGTGGGCGGGTCAGAAGAGGTCTGCCACGCCATGTGGATCTCCTCCAGGGCAGGCGGGGATCGAATTCATGTGGAAGCAGCTTTAGATTCTCAGTGCTGTGCTTTAACCCTCTGCGCCACCAGGGAGGGCCAGATCTAAATATTTTTACTCAGTATTTGAGATTCATTGCTATTTCAGTGTGTATTAGTATTACATTTTTTAAATTGCTGAATGGTGTTCCATTGTATGGGTAGGCCACAATATGTTTAGTAATTCTATTAATGGGCATTTTCGTTAGTCCCAGTTTCTGGGTGTTACAAAGGTCATATGAATATTCATGTGCAAGCATTGTGGTTATGATTTCGGATCGCTTGGGAATACCTACAAGTGGAATTGCCAAGTCATATAAATAGAGTATGTAGTGTTATTTGTGTGTTTTTAACTACCAAACTGTTTTCAAAGTGGTTATATATCACTTTGTATTCCCACTAGTAATGGTAAGAGTTCTTTTTGCTAAATCCTCTTCAACACTTGGTGATACCAGTTTTTTAAGAGAGTTTTGACATTCTAATAAATGTACAATGACATCTCATTGTTGTTTTAATTTGCACATCTCTAATCATGATGTTCAACATCTTTTTATGTGCCTATTAATCATTAATCTGTTTTTTTTGGTGAAATGTATGTTCGGTCTTTTACCCACTCAAAATTGGACTGCCTTTACTTAATGTTTTGTAAGCTGTGTCAAATATATGTACTAAGAATAATTTTTATGTCATTTACCTTTTGTTACTTTTACAATATCTTTTGAAAAGCAGTTTTTATTTTGACGATATCCAATCTACTCTTTTTTTTCTTTTATGGTTTGTGCTTTCTGTGGCTTCAGAAATCTTTGCTAATCTTTATGTAGCTACTACTTTCTGTGTTTTCTTCTTAAATATTCAGTGTTAGCTTTTATGGTCCATTTCTAGTTAACATTTGGTGTGAGATAGAGAGGGTATAGTTTTATTTAAAAAATAGTACTTCCTGTTTCAGAATTGTTTGTTGAAAGGATTTTTCTCTTTTTAGCACCTTTGTCAAAATCACTTGGCCAAATATATATGGATCTATTTCTGAGCTGTGTTCTGTTCTTTTGAGCTGTGTTTCTGTCTATGTCAATACCATTCTTGATCACAGGAGCTTTATATTGTTTGGAATCAGTACTTTAACTTGTTTATTTTCTTTTTCCTTTTCAAAATTATTTTTATAGGGCCTTTGTATTTTCATAAAAGATTTTTTAAAGATTTATTTATTTTTGCATACAGAATTAGGATACAGGTTAGGTGTAGGGGCGGTGAGGATTCACCAGAGACAGTGGGGAGCAGAACAGGCTGACTGATGAAGTACACTGCTGAGGGGAGAGTGGGCGGGTCAGGAGAGGTCTGCCGCAGATGGCCTTGAAGATCACCTCGGGGTGGGCATGGAACTCATGCTGAAGTGGCTTTAGCTTCTTTTTCTTCTTTTTTTGTTTGTTTGTTTTCTTTCTTTCTTCCTTCCTTTCTTTTTTTTAAAGATTTATTTATTTGCACATACAGAACTGGGGTACAGGCCAGAGGCTCAGGGGCGGCGAGGGGCTTCACCAGAGACAGAGTAGGGAGCGGAACAGGCAGATCGATGAAGTACACTGCTGAGGGGAGCAGCCGGCAGGCCAGGAGAGGTCTGCCGCGCTATGTGGTCACTCTGCGCCATGTTGTCACCTCTGGGGCAGGCAGGAATTGAGCTCATGTGGAAGTGGCTTTAGCTTCTTAACGCTGTGCTTTGCCCCGCCTCACCACCAGGGAGGGCCCTAAAAATCACAATATTTTTAAAAGTAGCTTGTCAGTTTCTACCAAATAAAGTCTGTAGAGATTTTGCTTGGGATTCATTGAACTTTTATATCAATTTGACGCAAGGGATGTGATCTTGAGTGGAGAGACAGTAAACTGATACCACACTGCATTAAGTTCTTCCTTAAAGGTAGATGTTAGTGGAGCATATTCATGTCTGCTGCAGTTATAGTAGACAGTTTTGTTAGATCTTCTATTTTGTTAGGGGTACTTTGTGTGTATTCTATTAATAAGAAAGGTGAGTTAAGATATCGTATTTTGACTGTGGAGCTTTATGTTTTCCGTTTAGTTCTGTCAATTTTTGCTTTATGTATTTTGAAGTTATGTTTACTAGGTATGTATGTATGTTAATACTAGCTATGTCTTTCTGATGTATTGACTCATTTGTTATTATGAAATGTTCTTTGCATCTGGAAGTAATTTTTTTATAATCTGTAATATCTGATGTTATTATAGCCTCTTCACTTTTCTCATGACATGTCCTTTTCCATACTTTTACTTTTAAACCTATTTGTATCTTCCTATTTAAAGTGAGTTTCTCAATCCAACTGACCCAAAACAGGTGAATGGATCAAAAAGTAGTGGTATAGTTACTACTGGATTCATTTTAGTGTAAATATGGGAACTTTGCAAATTTTATCATTAAAGGGTACATGAGAACTCATACTATTTTCTCAACTTCTGTGTGAATCTAGAATTATTTCAGAAGTATTTATAGTTGCTTGTTATGGTAAAATTTAATGGCAGCTTCTTTAAAACTCTTATAAGAATCTGTTGCTTATCATAAGTGAGATTCTTTCTGTTTCTTGGTATGATGCTAAAAATGTTGGATTGTATCTTGGACATTTTGAGTGTTATGAGACTTTGGTTCTTATCTTCTGTGTTAGTAGATAGCCACTGGGAAGAGCAAAAGGATGCTGCCTCTGTCAATACTCACCTTTTCTAGGCAGGAATAGTCTACAAGGCTCTGCCACTAAATGTTTGGTAATGGCAGCACCTGGTGGTAGATATAGGCAAAGACAGAGGCCTCTCTTACTAATGCAAGATGAGAAAGGTCAGCGAGGCTTTGTTCCAGGGAGTACACTGCACTCAGTTAGAAGGGTTCTTCTATCCTGCAGGACTGCTGTTTTCCTGTTTCTTTGGTTAGAGATAGTAGATTTTTCTTGGGCTTTTAAAAATATCTACACCACTGTCTGTTGGTGATTCCAAATTGTAAATTGCCATAGCAGTTAGAATGAGATAGATAGGAGGTAAAAATTCTCTAGGGATTTCTTTGCTGTACCATCACACAGGATCTGGGAACTCTATAATAAACAGTTTCTTTTATTGTCTTCACCATTTAGTCTTGTAGTTACTCTATTGCCAAGGCTTATCCCTGTACCTAGCAGGAAGGGTGCTATGCATCTTATCTTATCTGAAACAAGTCTCTTACAGATTTTTAAAAATGTATTTCCCAATTTTATTTATTTACACTGCTTGTTTTGTTTTTCAGGCAAATGAAGATAAAACAATGTCTGCCAACCTAAAATACCTTTCCTTGGGAATTTTGGTCTTTCAGACTACCAGTTTGGTTCTAACAATGCGTTACTCTAGGACTTTAAAAGAAGAGGGACCTCGTTATCTATCCTCTACAGCAGTGGTTGTTGCTGAAATTTTGAAGATAATGGCCTGCATTTTATTAGTCTACAAAGAAAGCAGTAGGTATCTAGGTTTGTTTTTGATTTATTGCAGTTTATTTGTTGCTATTTACATATGACAAATGTTAGTAACTATACATTTGAACAGTTAAATTTACCCTTGTATAAAGAATATGTCAGTATTTTTCATTTTAGTGAGATAGTTTAGTGTGGTATAAAGAATATGTCAGTAGTTTTCATTTTAGTGAGATAGTTTAGTGTGGTAATAAAGGCAGTCTATTTTAATCTCAATCATTCATGTTTTCTAGTGATAGTTAATGCTGTAGATACAAAACATTTTCTCATGTCATTTCTTGGGTGAGTGAGTAAATCCTGTAAGTCTGTGACCATTAGAAATTTAGAGGAGTCATAATTTTTAATAAAATTAAGATTTTTTTATACTGATTATACAGTGACTAATTTAATCCTTTAAAAAAAGATTTCATTGAGATGTAATTTGTGTATCATACAATTCACTGATTTTAAGTACTAATAGTGGATTTTTGGGGTATATTACATTCTTTGAAGGTTGTAGTGAAATAAATTGAAATAAATGTCATAAAATTTGCATGTCTAATCATTTTAAGTGTACAATTAAGAGGCATAGTTATATTCACAATGTTGTACAATATTTTTTACAATGTACAATTATTAACACTTTCTAAAATTTCTCATCCCCCCCAAACCTAAGCCCTGTAATCCCTAAGCATATAAGCATAATATTTCTTACCCCCCTTATTTTTAGTGCTTGGAAACCTTAGCTATTTCTTGTGTATTAATTGGCCTATTCTAGATATTTCACTAAGTATAATCATATACTATTTCTCTTTTAATGTCTGGTTTATTTCACTGAATATAATATTTTCAGGATTTATCCATGTTATAACATGCATTGCCTGCTAAAGCTAATAAGATATAAGACTGTGTGTGAGAAGTATTTTCTCCATTCATGTATTGATGGACACTTGTTATTTTTACCTTGTGTGATTGTGAATAACACTGTGTAGTGAGCAGTGAATAGCATACAGTGGAGGTACAGGTTTCTGTTCCAGTCCCTGTTTTCATTTGTTATTTATTTTTTGAATATGTACTTTAGGGTGGAATTCCTGGGTGAAATAGTTATTTTATATTTAACCTTTTGAAGAACTATGAAACTTTTCCACAGCAACTTCATCATTTTACATTCCCACTTGTGATGTAGGAGAGTTTTAATTTTTCTACAGCCTCACCAACTACTTGTTATTTTATTTTAGCTATGAAATAGTTTATTGATGTGGTTTTTATTCGCATTTCCTTAATAATGAATGATGCTGAGCACCTTTTCATGTGCTTATTGCTGTTTGTATGTCTTGTAAGAATTGCTAGTTAAATTTGTTGCACATTTTTCAGTTGGTTTGTTTATAAGTTTGGTACACTTTTGCAGCTATCACAGGAGTATTACTGGAGCATAATGATCAGAGAAGAGAACAGAACAAAAAGATTGAATTAGTATTAAGTAAGCAGACAATGAAGGATAACTTTGTAGGCTTTTTACTTCATTGTAAAAGTAAAGGGAAATAATTGAAATGATAAAATATGGCTTTTTCTCACAAAAAGTTTATTAACAGGAGGAGATGCAAGAGTAAGTACAGGAAATCATGTTTGGAAGCTATTGTTGTAGTCCAGCCAAGAAGATTGGTGGTGGCTAAGACTCTGTTGTTGAAGAGAGAGTGAGATATCTCTTGTACTATAATTCACATGGCTTGCTAAAAGATTAGATATATGATGGTTAGGGAAAAGAAGAAACCCAGTTTGAGGTTTTTAGATTAAATTACTAGCTGTATCAGTACTGGCTGCGATGAATGATACATCAAGGCAGGTTTGGGGGAAACAACATCTCAAATTTAACATGGTCCAAAGTGAACTCTTATCGGGCCTTCAAATTGAGAATATAGAGCCCAAAGATTTACCAGCTTTTTAAGAAATCACTTTGAAGTCCTGGATTAGATAGATTAGCATTTGTTGAGAAGATCAAAGACCTGTAGCATTTCCAGTATTTAGAAATCAAATTAAGAAAGGATTTGCAAAAGAAGACTAATGGAGCCACCAGCAAGATAGAAAAAAAAAAAAAAAACCCATGAAAAGTAGTAATAAGAAAAACAGAAATTAGTGTTTTTTGCTGCTGAAGTCTAGATGCACAATGCTGCAGTCTATTCAGCATTGTGGGGCACGGACATCTTTGCCATGAGTTCTTACCATTGTGGAGAGCTGCAAAAAACCATTTTTTCAGTAAATTAATGCACAAATAACCATACAATCTACAAAAAATTCTGGCTGTATTAGAGATTGACATTTAAAAAGTAATATTGAGCCTCCTGTTGGCCAAGGACTTAAGTCTCAGTGCTAACACTGCTATGGCCTGAGTTTGGCCCCCAGCCAGGGAGCTGACCCATGGCATGGCAGACCTCTCCTGTCTCGCCTAATGGTCCCCTTAGCAGTATATTTCAGTAGGTCCTGGCTGTATGGCTTCCCACTCTGTCTCTTTTGAATCCTATCACAACCTGCACCTCTAGCCTACATCCTAGTTTTTCTACTTAAAATAATAATAAAAAAATGAAATTTATTCTATGATTATATACTGTGATTTTAAACAAGGTTCAAAAAATACAAATAAGCCATAAAAGAAAAATAGATAATTTAAGACACATAAGTAAGTCCTCATTTGGAAATTGTAACTTTAAGTGAAAAAACATGTAATGAAACCAGTTTTACCATAGGCCAGGGGATAATAAAAGTTAAGTTCCTATGGCATATTTCTGGTCGTAGAACCATCTCCCAAACTTGTGAAATAAAGACCCACAACACTTAATCATTTGTATTCATTTGCTTTTTCTCAACCTGCTAATTCTAATTCTAGGTTGAGAGTGACCAGGTCTCATCCCAGCAGCTTAGGGCACATGACAGCTCCCAGCTCTGGACAGGATGCCATCCCACTGTAGGGCCCACTCACACCCCCACACTCACTGGGACTGGGGCAGCAGCCATGTGCATCTTGGGATGTGGGGAAATCCTGCACAGACATGGGAGAACATGCAGGGGTGAATTTGCCACTCCCACATAGATGGTGGTGTTGACTGGAAATTTATTTTTTCTTTCAGTGTAACATTCTTTGAGACATTATTATTTGAGAAACTGCTGAACATTATTATAACACTTGGTCTCTATCAAACCAAATGAGAAGAGAAACCAGATTGAAAGAAATTATTTACATCATATGTAACTATAATTAATACCCAGAATCCAGCTAATTACAATTCAGTAAGAAGAAAAATGTCAGATGAAAAACTAATAAAATTCATAGAAGAGGAAACTTGAATGGCCAATAGATAAAAAGATACAATCAGGGCTCTCCCTGGTGGTGCAGCAATCAGGGCCCTCCCTGGTGGCGCAGCGGGGTAAAGCACAGCACTAAGAAGCTAAAGCCACTTCCGCATGAGTTCGATCCCCGCCTGCCTCAGAGGTGATCCACATGGCGTGGCAGACCTCTCCTGATCCGCCCGCTGCTCCCCTCAGCAGTGTACTTCATCAGATGGCCTGTTCTGCACCCCAGTCTGTCTCTGGTGAATCCTCTCACTGCCCCTGCACCTGTGGCCTATACCCCAGTTCTGTATGCATAAATTAATAAATCCTTAAAAAAAAAGATCAATCAGAGAAATCAAAATAAGGTTTAATGTTACTACTCTCAGGTTGGCAAAAATAAAGTCTGATAATGTCAGGACTTGACAAGGAACATGAAGCAAGACACCCTAAACTACTGGTGAGAAAAATACATGCTTAAGGTGAGGGAAGGATGAATAGCACGTAGCAATTTTTGCTTTTGTTAATTTTTAGAAATTTATTAATTTATGCATACAAAACTGGGGTACAAGCCAGAGGCGGAGGGGGTCAGAGGATTCACCAGAGACAGAGTGGGGAGCAGAACAGGCAGATCAACGAAGTACACTGCTGAGGGAGCAATGGGAGAGACAGGAGAAGTTTGCCATGCTACGTGGGTCACCTCCCGGCCAGGGGTCGACCTCACACTGAAATAGCTATGCTTTCGCAGTGCTGCACTTCAACCTGTTGTGCCACCAGCAGGCAGGTAGCAATTTTGAAAAAAATTTATTTCATTTAAAAAGTTTTGTAGTGCCTCTCTGGTGGCATGAGAGGTTAAAGTGGAGAACTAGGAAGCTATCCACAGCAACTGCAGTACGATTTTGATTCCCAGTAAGGGAGGTGACCCACATGGCAAAACAGACCTCTCTTGTGTTGCCCAGTGCTCTCCTCAGCAGTGTCTTTCAATCTGTCTGCCTGTTCTGTTCCCCACTCTGTCTCTGGTGAGTCCTCTCAACACACACACACTTCTGGCCTGCACCCCAGTTCTTGTGCGTATAAATAAGTAAGTCTTTAAAAAAAAGTTTTTGTAATCAATGTTTTCAAGTGTTATGTTGGGAGAAAATAAGCATCTTTAAAGGGTTTACTGGTAAAGTGGTAGGCTAGCAGAGTTTCTCCTTCCTCTAGGACTTTATATATCTTAAAGTTCTTTTTAACATTTTTGATACTGGTTTGCTAACCCAAAATACCTTATCTCTAAAGTGGAAGTTATGTTAAAAAAAAAAACCTCAGTCCCCCAGTTCTCTGCAGCAAGGGGTGCTATGCAACACAATCCTGGTAACTAAGAGTGGGGGACACCTTTATGCCACCTTTTTCTCTGCTTTCCTGCTAAAATCATTTGATGACCTTCTTATAATGATAATGTAGACAGTCGATGAAAAGCATGACGGTAGAAAGCCAACATATAAGCAGAGCAAGCTTCAGTTCCTGATGTACTGTTGGGGCAACTTTGGACCTGGACTCATAATATTTGAAACAACTCTCTGGTTGAGTCTCTGTTCGTTGGTTTTCTGTTTCTAGCCAAACCTATTTCCTAACTGATTTACTTCCTTTTTATGATCAAAACCCTGACAATTAATTGGCATGAATGACTAATGATAAAATGAGGTACACAAAATGTAAGTCTTGCTATGTAACGAATAGTAAGACTAGTTGGTAGCAAATGAATATTTTGTGTTTCTGGTTATTGTAAGTGTATATGTATATATAAGTATGCATATATATGTAAAGTACATATATAATCAATTTTATTGTACTTCCCAGTAAAAAAATATAAGGATAATGCACTTGTTAATATGCTACCTTATACTTTTTAACATTTAGCATCACTCGTAATTCAGCAACATGACATTTAAAAGTGTATTTTAGACATAAAAGTACCTTGACATGTAGCCCAATCTCCTTTCCATTAAAGTGAAAAACTGAGGCCCTGAGAAAGGGTATGTAACTTATTTAGTATTACTTTAATTATTAATTTTTGCCCATTTTCATGGTTTTTTCTAGAATGTAGTCTAAGAACATTGAACCGAATACTACATGATGAAATTCTTAATAAGCCTATGGAAACCCTTAAACTTGCTATTCCTTCAGGAATATATACTCTTCAGAACAATTTACTGTATGTGGCATTGTCAAATCTAGATGCAGCTACTTATCAGGTACTTAAAATACATTTCTAGTCGTCTTTTTAAGAAACAAACACACACACTAATATTAACTGTTTTCTTTTTCAGGTCACATATCAGTTGAAAATTCTTACTACAGCATTATTTTCTGTGTCTATGCTTAGTAAAAAATTAGGTGTGTACCAGTGGCTTTCCCTAGTAATTTTGATGGCAGGAGTTGCTTTTGTACAGGTAATTATTCAAGATAAGTATATTTCTCACATTACAGTTTTAAAAGCTTATTTGTGTATGGAGACTATGGTTTTATTATTTATTGAAATAAATAAATGCTTATTCTTCCCTAATGGCATATTTTTTGCAACTGTAACTGCTATAAGTAAATAAAAATCAAATCTGATAAAGAGCCATCTAGTTAGGTAAGTAAGACACTGCATGTAAAACACAGCTGATTCTTACTGAATATCTGAAACATTTGAGATTATTAATCGTTCTCTTCTCTGATGTTGTTTTTTCCTGGTCTTTCCCATAACTTGATAGTGATTTCTTTTTGGTTTTCTTACACCTTTTAGATATTGGGGTTACTGGTAGGCATGTTAGTTTTTTAAATGATTTCCTTACCTTTGGAGATTTCATCCATTTTGGAAATTATATTACAAACACTATTTTGCTAGTGGCTGTTTGGTCTATGTGTATCATCAGCTCTGCTGCAGGTTTGTGTATCTTAAAGACTTTTGGATACCTTTGCTTTATAAACCCAGCATTTCCCAAAGTAAACTTTACCTTTTTCCCACTAACCCTGTTCTTATTGCTATTTTTTTTAGTCATTATTTACTCAGCTTGGACAGTTGCCCTAGCTTCTGTTTGTTACATTTAATTACTAAGCCCATCCTTGTTCTGATTTTTAATACTTTTTTATTCTGTCCACATATGCTATTAGTACCATTGTTCATGCCTCCTTTGTTTGTAACATTATCTTTTGCCTCCTAATTTTTTTACTCAGTTTTAGCCCCCCTAAATTTCTCCTCCAGTTACTCATCAATGTGTTCTTTAGAAAAATAAATACACTCATGTCAATCCTGACAACCTAGGACACTCTATGACTTCCTGTAGTGTGTGGTACATATATCTTGAATAAGTATGTTAATAGATATTTATTTTAAGTAGAAAACCATAAATGTTATATCAAGCCCTTATTTTCATAGCTGTTGCTTAGGATAAGCTAAAACAGGTATTAAATTTAGTAAGTGAGGTGTTTCAAATTAAGCTATCAATCAACTAGTAGTTCAGGTGGAACATGGATTTGAAAAAAAATGGTGAAGTCAAATAACTGTTTTGAGGGACATTAATCTACAGATTAACACCCAGAGTAGTTAATCATGATGCTAAATGCATGTTCCGGATGCTCCTCTACACTCCAGACTCATTTTTGCTGCTGTACACTCTGTACATTCTGGATTTCTGCAGCTAAACTGCTTGTATAGGCCAGTTACTGCATCTGTATATTGATTCATTCTCTTTCTCTCTTTTAGGGTATTTGTGGAAATTATGAGTTGTATTAGTAATTATCACTGGGGGGCAAAATGGTTCTAAGGTTTTCTCTCAAAAATTGCTATTCTCAAGAATGGTATTAGTTGTATTTTTACCTTAAAAGCCCAAGGTGGGCTCTAAAAGTGCACTTGTAAAATGTAATAGGTATTCAACTTCATTTCTTTTTCTTCAGTGGCCTTCAGATTCTCAAGAACTTGATTCTAAGGAACATTCAGCTGGCTCTCAATTTGTAGGCCTCATGGCAGTTCTCACAGCATGTTTTTCAAGTGGCTTTGCTGGGGTTTACTTTGAAAAAATCTTAAAAGAAACCAAGCAATCAGTGTGGATAAGAAATATTCAACTTGGTAAGTTTTAAATGTTTTCTAATATTATTTTTAAAGTGATTCATATTGTTCTATAATAATTTCATGACTTCTCCTGATGTAAATATCTGGCAAGATTTTTTCTTTAAAAATTATATTTTAAATGAATGCATTTTATTTAATAACAGGAAATTTTAGGTTTGTGACATATGTTAGCATTGTGTCTGTCATCATTTGGAGTCTATCATTTGGTTGCTACATTTGGAAGATGTTACAAATAGCCTACATTTTGCTCCTTGGAGAAGGAGATTAAGATACTTAGTAAGTTTTTTCAACTGCATGATGTAGTTACCTGCTATAGTCACTGTGTTGTATATCAAATCACCAACATGTACACAGTTTTGCTGCTTATACCCCAATAAAGCTAAAAAGGAAGGATATTTAAATGAAGGACTTACTTTCAAAGCTATACACCTTTTATCTGCTTTAAAATCTTGATACCCTTTTTTATGTTTGTTATTTTTTAAATACTATATCTTCTTTCTAACTGAAGGTAAAGAGAAGGGAAAAAATCCCATACAATGAAGAATTGCCTTTGAAAGAAATATTAAACTTTTTTGGCAGTACTGGTACAGAGATTCCGTATTTACTATTCCTAATATATATTTGGAAAATGCATCAGAAACAGCTCGATTGCAAATTGACACAATCTGGTTTTTTTTTTTTTTAAAAGATTTATTTATTTATTTATACAGAACTGGGGTACAGGCCAGAGATGCAGAGGGTGAGAAAATTCACCAGAGACAGAGTGGGGAGCAGAACAGGCAGATCGACGAAGTACACTGCTAAGGGAAGCAGTGGGCGGGTCAGGAGAGGTCTGCCTCGCCAAGTGGCTCTCCTCCGGGGCTGGTGGGATAGAACTCATGCGGAAGTGGCTTAAGCTTCTTTGTACTGTGCTTTAACCCGCTGTGCCACCAGGGAGGGCCCGACACAATCTGTTTTAAGCCTCTATACTTGTGACTTTGGAGGTCATCTTTACAGTCACTTTTTTTTCTATCTGGGTCAACTTAAAAGATAGAAGGTAATTACTTTTAAAGGCAAATTAGCTTCATTTACAGTCTTGAAAAACATTAACCGATTTAATGCATCAAAATTTCAGATAGAGTATACCTATAAAACAGTGTTAAGAACACCTAGCTTTGGGCTCTCCCTGATGGCCCAAAAGGTTAAAGCACAGCACTATGAGGCTATCCAAAGCCACTTCAGCAGGAGTTCTATCCCCAGCCAGGGAGTTGACCCATATGGCATACAAGACTTCTGTCTCACTGCTCCCCTCAGCAGTGTACTTCGTCAGTCTGTCTGCTCTGCTCCCCACTGTCTCTGGTGAATTTTCTTACTGCCCCTGCACCTCTGGCCTGTACCCCAATTCTTTATGTACACCTATCATTATTTCTTAGATGATTTTTTTTGGTACTTATTGTATTTGCAAAAACTTCTTAATAAGGTAAAAGACTATGCCACATACCTGAATTTTTACATCTGCATGTATAATTTGAATATATGAAAATCTAGATGTAGAGATAGGAAGATAACAAGATGCAGGAAAATATACCAAAAGATGAGCATTTTGTAAATATTTGAATATTTGAATGGGACAGCCATATAGACATGTATTTTATTCATTACATATATATATATTTAGATAGATAGATTAGATAGATAGATAGATAGATAGATAGATAGATAGATAGATAGATATAAAAGATATATTTATTTAGGCATACAGAACTGGGGTATAGGCCAGAGATGTGATACAGTGAGCGGATTCACTAGAGACAGAGTGGGGAGCAGAACAGGTCCACTGAAGTACACTGCTGAAGAGAGCAGTGGGCGGCTCAGGAGAGGTCTGCTGTGCCATGTGGGTCATCTCTGGGGCAGGGATCAAACTCATCTGAAGTGGCTTTAGCTTCTTAGTGCTGTGCTTTAACCTGCTTTACCACCAGGGAGGGCTCATCATTATATATTTTTAGTATTCCAAAGTTTGTTATTTCTCTACCCTTTTTTTGTATTATCATGTCTTTATCTTCTCACCACCATAGAATACTAAGAACACTCTTGGTAATAAAATAAAATAATTTAAAAGTAGTCAAATTTTATCAGAAAGGAACAGCTAAATATGAAATTATTTGGAATATCAGTGAAAAAGTATCTCTCCAGGCAAAATGACATATATTATGTTTTTTCTAGGTTTCTTCGGTAGTTTATTTGGATTGATGGGTGTATACATTTATGATGGAGAATTGGTATCAAAGAATGGATTTTTTCAGGGATATAACAAACTGACCTGGATAGTTGTTATTCTCCAGGTAAAGCATTTAAAATCTTATCTTTAATGCTAATAAACTTATAATGGGATTACTTTTAATATAGTAAAATAAAGTAGTTACTAATGTACTGATGTGAGGTGGGAAGGCCTCTTTTAGTGTTCTCACTATAGTTTATTAAAAGGTGTTAAAACTAGTTTTAATGCCACAGTCGCAACACTCTGAGAAGGGGGTCACACATGGACTTTGTGGTATTTAAATTTAATATAATAAATTGAATCTAAAGAGTAAAAGCTGAAGTTGAAGGTGAGGGAAAAATAGAACTTTGAGTTTATACAATCAGTAGTGTACAGGTAATCTATGATCGGCTCATTAAGACTCAAGAAGCAGGTGTAGTTATATAAGTTTGTTAAACAGTTCATAGTCTATTGTATCTACACACTGAAATATCCCTATTTCAAATTACCTTAGTTTATAATTTGAAATTGTCCAAGGCTTGAGTCTTTCATCTTTAAAAAATACTTAATTGAGTATTCTGGAGGACATAAAAATTAAGGTAAAAATCACTACCCTCAAAACCTTATTCCACAGTTATTTAACACTAACGAGCAAGGTGTCCTTCTGAAAGGCAGGTGAAAATGACAAGGGAATAGTTGTATTTTGAAAGCATGAAGGATGCTTGCATTTGAAATGGGAGAAAGGGAGATAAGAATAAATTAAAAACTCAGGGAAAATATGATGGATAGATAAATTAGAGATACATACTTTTTTTTAAAGATTTATTTATTTATACATACAGAACGGGGGCACAGGCCAGAGGTGCAGGGGTGATGAGAGAATTCACCAGAGACAGAGTGGGGAGCAGAACAGGCCATCTGATGAAGTACACTGAGGGGAGCAGTGGGCGGGTCAGGAGAGGTCTGCTGTGCCATGTGGATCACATCCGGGGTGGGGATCGAACTCATGCTGAAGTGGCTTTAGCTTCTTAGTTCTATGCTTTAACCTGTTGTGCCACCAGTAAGGGCCCTAGGATGTATAACTTTTAATATATATTATTAAGGAAATGAAGTCTTTTTCGTATAAGAAGGCGCTAAAGACTGAGTAAAATAAAAATGATTTGGCAAGTGGCATTAGGCATTCAGCAGGGAGTAAAAAAATGAATGAGACTATTACTAACAACTAGTAGTACTCAAACATCAATTTGTAATGAATTCAATTGACATAATACCTGACTTTCTCTAGTAAAGTTTGTGTCATCCTTAGTAAGTAGTTAAGGTAGGAAACCCAAATTTGAGAGCTGACAAATAGGGTTTGGCACAAAACAAAAACTATGAGGTATGGCAAAGCCTTTAATTAGTCACAATTTGGAATTTGAGTTATTTGGTAGAATTTTTCTTTTTTTTTTAAGATTTATTTATTATATAGAACTGGGGTACAGGCCAGAGATACGGAGGGTGAGAGAATTCACCAGAGAAAGAACAGGGAGTAGAACAGGCAGATCAACGAAGTACACTGCTGAGGGGAGCAGCAGGAGAGGTCTGCCTCGCCATGTGCATCTCCTCCGGGACAGGCGGGAATCGAACTCATGCGGAAGTGGCCTAAGCCTCTTAGTGCTGTGTTTTAACCTGCTGCACCGCCATGGAGGGCCCAGAAAATTATTTTATACTTAAAGAACAATTAAAATTGTGCTTTGGGAAAAGTAATCTGATAGCAATGAAAGGCAGATTAAAATGGAAGAAATCAGAAGAAGAAAGGAAAGCTAGGAGGCTATTGGCAGGCTGGTAAAATACCTTTCAAATTATACTTTATTTTGACTCAGAAGTAAAAATACTATCAGAATGACCAGTTTTAACACATTTGTCTTAACATGTGATTTTACTAGCTTGGATGAAAATAGTGTTGCTGAATAAAAATCCTATAATGGGATTAAATATATGGGAAAAATCCTAAGGCTTTATTGAAAATAAGATTGCTTTGAATGTATATACATTATTTTAAAAATACTCTATTAAAACTTCTACAGGCACTCGGAGGCCTTGTAATAGCTGCTGTTATTAAGTATGCAGATAATATCTTAAAAGGATTTGCAACCTCTTTATCCATAATATTATCAACACTGATATCCTATTTTTGGCTACAAGATTTTGTGCCAACCAGGTAATTTCTTTTCTATTTCTTTAAATTCAAAAAGTAAGAATTCATAAAATCTGATTTGAAAATGTTTGTTGTATTACAACTGCTAGAGAGTCTTGAAAGTATGGTAAAAGATCCATCTGTCTTTTTTAGAGATTACAAGCTAAACATGTGAAAGAATCCTTCACTTGAAAGTTTTTTTTTTTTTAAAAGATTTATTTATTTGTACATACAGAACTGGGGTACAGGCCAGAAGCTCAGGGGAGGCGAGAGGCTCCACCAGAGACAGAGTGGGGAACAGAACAGGCAGATCGACGAAGTACACTGCTGAGGGGAGCAGCGGGCGGGTCAGGAGAGGTCTGCCACGCCATGTGGTCATCTCCAGGGCAGGCAGGAATCGAACTCATGCGGAAGTGGCTGTAGACTCTCAGTGCTGTGCTTTAACCCGCTGCGCCACCAGGGAGGGCCCACTTGAAAGTTTTTAAATACAAATTTGGCTGGACAAAATTTCTCTAGTGCATCAGAAGGGGTTTTATCCAAACTAAAAAGTCATATTTCAAAAGTTTGTAAGTCATACAAAGCCATAGAATAAGTCATATGGTGACATTTTAAAATGCAGAATTTATATACCTAAAGCAGAAAAGTGTGTTACATCTCAAAGAACATATTTTATATATTTAGAAGGTACCTCATGAAAAAGCCTTATGAGGGAGTGGCAGGAAGAGGAGTGGAAAGGAGCCACAGGGGATGATTGGTAAGGCAGGAGACATGCCTGTAAGTCAGGGAGGTCACAGGAGGAGATTTGGAAAGAATGAAATGTGGTGAACACTTGCATAAATGACAGTGAAGATGCAGTTATTCTTATAATTATTAATTTATAACTCCATTGACATGAGATTGTTTTAATGGTGTCCAGGATACTTCTCTGATTTTCATCCAACTCTATTCTCCCCATCTTCTCAAAGTCTGAACTTTGCGGTCTCCCAAGGCACTGTCCTTCATTTGCTGCTCTAACTTCCTTGTGAACTGTAGTCTCTTGACTTTATAGGTACCATTATATGATAATCAGTCTCGAATTTAAATTTGAATTCCAGGCTTGTATATTAAGTGCCTATTTGACATTTTCATTTTAATGCCTACTAGATAACTCATTCCCTCCAACCCTATCAAGGTTTATCCATTTGGTAAATGACAGCACCTCCGTTTCTCCAGTTGCTTAGACTGAAATCCTCCTTGACTTAGAAAGTTCAGTCTTAGAGGAGGCAGAGCTTGCAAGTATGGATATAGATGATGAATGTGGGAAGAAGTTCTAATGTAAAGAAGTTCTTTATTTTCTGAAGTAAGGAAGATCATCAGCATCTCTTTACCCTTCTCTCATATGTCATTGTAACCCAGAAGCAAATCCTATCAACACTTCCTTTTTAATATCTCCACAGTTTGACCATTTCTCATAATCTCAACTGCTACCAACCTTCTTCAAGTCACCCAAATCATGTGGATTAAGGAAATAATCTCCTAACTTGTCTTCTTGCTTCTTCTCATCCTGTGCCTCTCAATTTGCCACTCAGCAACCTGAATGATTTTTTTTTTCCATTGTAAATCAGATCATATCTATTCCATTCAAAATGCCTCTGTTTGCTTGCCATGTCACTCAGAAGTTTTCATTATCATGGCCTATCTTACTTGGTAGTTTTCTGCTATCTATCTGTCTTCATCTGATACTACTTTCAGCTACAATAACTTTTTTTTTTTAATGTTTTAACTTACTCGTCTTGGAATACTCATCCCTTATTCTCAGAGATTCACATGTCACCTTAATGGGGGCTCAGCATCCCCTCACCCCCATTCCTAATTCTTTTTCATTAAGCAAGCAAGGCTAGAGCTTAATACATAAGAGGTATCAGTATATTTGGTGAATGAATGTTCAAGACTTTAAAATTTTAAGGCCATTAGTAAAATTCATTTTGTGTTACTTAGGGTGAGGCAGAATTAGGCAATAGAAAAATACAATAATTTCTTTATGTTTCTGTAAGAAATATTTGGGTTTGATTTTTTTCCCCCTTCTGTCAAACCTGGGTAATAGGTGTGGGACATGCATGCATGTTATTTTTCTGAGGCATAAATTAAGATGTTTTTAACTTGCATGGGAATTGTTTTAACTAGCAAGATTAGTGAAACAATTAGTAATTACATCTTAATGATGCTTTTATTTCCTTTTCCTATTCCAATTCCATAATGGGAATCTTATGTGCTTTAAAGTTACTTGAGAATGTTTTGAATTTATAGATAGATATTTAGGAAACAAAAAAAAGGACATACCTTTTTTTAGAAAAAAATTAAGGCCAAGGTGTTAACTTTAAATTCTTTGAATGATACAGGGAATAAACAAGTAAATGAGCAAGAAAAACAGTAGAGGGGCAAAAGTGATTGTAGTTTGTCAATAAAATATACATCTGTATGTAAGTCCCTGCTCATGAGGTATGTTGGGATGAAGATCAAAAGAGAAAAGACAATAATATTATTATATTGAGTGAATTTTTGAGAACTTGGGAGGACACAGAATCAAATGGAGGAAAAGGATTATTTTTTCTAAAATAAGTAACTATAAGAAAGTTAGCTAAAAAGAAAGTAACCTATTTTAGAAAAGTAATCCCTCTCCTCCAGAAAAACACCTTTTAATAAATCTAGTGACCTCCATTTTCTGTATAACATTTTCCTTCATTATCTCCATTTCACTTCCTAAAATTGTTTTGGGTTTTTTGTTTTTTTCCAGAAGTGGTACTGCTGCCTGTCTGAATGTTCTTTTTTTTTTTTTTTTTTTGTATCCTGTTGGTTTTCACTTACTTTTTTGGTTATATCTCCTATTGTCATATCTTGTATCTCCTCTTACGAAGGTGTTAACTATTTGTAACCAACTGATAGCTACCTCTAGTAGGTACCATATTGCCAGTATTCCATTTCTGAACATATTTTACTAGTGCTTATCATTTTGCTTATTGGCATTACCTTCCTTGCAATTTGACTTGTTTATTCTATGATCAGAAATGTTCTGTGCCCACTGTATGCCTGCTTAGCCACCATACCAGATCCTGGAAAAACTTACGCAAATTGAGTTACGGATTTTTGTCTTTAGAACTCACACATGTCTAGAGAGACAGACATGTGAATAAATTATAATAGTATGATCAATGTAGTAATATAATTAATCTACAATTCTGTTAGAGTGGGCTCAGGTCCGGAAACAATGAGTAAACTCTGATAGGTGTTTTTCTTCTAATTTTTTAATCTTTTATTTTAAAATTTATTTGTGCATACAGAACTGGGATACAGGCCACAGGCTCAGGGGGCGGTGAGAGGCTTCACCATAGACAGAGGGGGGAGCAGAACAGACAGATAGAGGAAGTACACCGCTGAGGGGAGCAGCAGGTGGGTCAGGAGAGGTCTGCCACGCCATGTGGTCACCGCCCGGGGCAGGAGGGGATCGAACTCATGTGGAAGTGGCTTTAGCTTCTTAGTGCTGTGCTTTAACCTGCTGCGCCTCCAAGGAGGGCCTTCTTCTAATTTTTTTAACAAAAGTTTTTCTCTCAGAACCATGCAAAAATAGCAGACTTGAAAGCAAAGATTTCCTGACATTAGGCATTCTAGAAAATTTTGTTAGAGATACAAGAATGTATACTTGGGATTGAATCAGACAAGTTTCCAGCTGAGCATGTGATTCTGTGCAATTCTAGAATTTTAGAAAGCTAAGAAAAGGTAATAATGAGAAAGTTTTTAATCAGGAGCTTATCCAAAGCTTTGGTAAATCACCAAATATCCTTATTGTAATTTTTTCCATGATATATTATGTTTTACGTTTTCTTAATCTTAATATATACCTGCAAGGCTTTTGGAGAGTTGTCCATATGCATCAAGTGAATACTAAATATTTTTATCATTATTGAACTACTACATATGTGAGACATTAGAGGTGCGATAATAAATGATAGACAAGCACTTAGTCAAGCAGATAGCATATGTGTACATAATGTGTAATTTAATAAGGTATGATAAGTAACAGCAGAGAAGTGAATCTTGGAGACTAGATCTGAATTGTTATGAATATACAGTTTTCTTGGAGAAAATACATTAAAGGCAGAGGAAATAGCATCTTCAGGACCACTGTTCTGTGAAGTTTACTGGGTTCAAAATGGAGTGGCTGAACCATAGGTTGAGAGGAGTATGGGAGATGAAGTTGAAGGGGCGTTTTATGTCATAATAAAGATTAATGATCTTTTTCCTTTTAGAACAATTTTTTTTGTAAGCAGGGAAATGACTTTGAACCTTTAATAGAAACTTCAAAACCAAGACTCATTCATGACCCTAAAATGGCATGCTGAAGAATATAAATGTTAAAAGTTAAGACTGGTATTTCAGTTTACATCCAGTTTGAGAGCATTTCTAGTTTACTGTAAGATATTATCAATGGGTAGATAGAGAAGAAAACAAGTCTCCCTGCATTTACACTTCCTTTTATAAAGCATCTTATAACAACTATCAGATGTTTTCCTTATTACTACCTTGGATTTTATACTATACTTTGATTTGCAAAGAATTCAATTTTCCCTTTTTCCCCAGATGTTAAAAAAAAGTGAGATCTTTTATCATTCAGTATATTGCCAGCAGAAGGCTTATTAAGGTGAAATGTAACATTTTGAACACATTTGCTTGTGGAGACAGTAAAGTACATAAAAATACAGGCTCTGGAGTCAGGTATACCTGGATTTGATTTATATCCTTCTTCCACTTAGTGGTGTGAGGCTTTAAGCAAGTTACCTAATCTCTCTAAACTTCAGTTTTCTTATATATTAAACATGAGAACAATAGCAGCACTTCCACATAGAGCTGTTATAAGAACTAAATGTGAGAATACAGGTTGAACACTTAGGATGTAATAAGCACTTAATATTGTTAGCCATGTCACCGGAATGCTTTTTCACAAAATAGAATTGTTTTTAGAGTAAAAATATAGAAGGATTTGTTTTCTGTTTAATCTGATTTTCATTTTTTCTTCATTCTATTTAGTGTCTTTTTCCTTGGAGCCATCCTTGTAATCACAGCTACTTTCCTATATGGTTACGATCCCAAACCTACAGGAAATCCCATTAAAGCGTAGTCGAATACTGTCTTTTAACTGGTTTTTCACAATGGTGCACTAGGAATCTCCATGTTAATCTTACACAGGACGACTGCAGATTCTAAGAAGATATCATCATGCTAAATCCGATCATATTGTTAAGGACAAAATACGTGTGTATATGTAACAAAAATACCAATTGCATCGAGAAATCAAAATGTCAAAGTATTTCCTGGGATTATAATTATTGGTAGAAACTTGAAATCTGAATTTTAAAAGATTTCACCTTTTTGATTGTTGCAGAACTGTCCCCTGTTCTCTGCAAGAGCACACAACAAATATCAGATGTAAAATCTTGCAAATTCCATCTATTTGATGTGTTTTAAGTGTTTTTATGTCTTGCTCCTTCTGTACAGATGTCAAATCACACATAATACTCAGACTTTGAAAATGATAATTACCTATAAAGCTGTGAAGCACTAGCAGTATGAGTTGAAAAACATTTTTATGTATCTGAGATTTTTATATTCTTATAAAAGATTACCACGCAAAGGATTGCTAATGTTATTTGACCAACTACATAAAAATTGATAAATCTGGCCCTAATTTGTCAAAGGAAAAATTTCATAATCAAATATAATATAGAGGAATGCACACATCTATTTCTCCATCTGTATTTTAAGATCTTTCAGTGCTTTGAAATGGCTAAAAGCAATCCAGTTTGCACCTGTGCTAGATAGTAGCCAGTGACTTTTATGGAGCTTGGTATTTAATCTCTTAACTGTATTTCTTTTCTGTAAATCAGATAAAAATTTAATATTTTAAATTAAATTTCTGTATGTATTAATATTGACTAAAGTTTTAAAATGTAATTTAAAGGGATTAATTGCTCATTTAATAATTTAAAATAATTATTGTCTAATATCTCCATTTGGAGAATTCTGTACTATCAAAGTATATACTGTATACAACTAGAATACTTTTAAATGAATGTTTTACTCACTGAGCTGTAAAAGTTTTTTAGTCTACAACTGTTGATAAACAACCCAAAAAAATCATACATATGTCAGTGAATTATGAGACCAAAATGACTTTAGCTGGAGACATTCCGGTAACAGATAATCATAAGTTTAAAAGTCTAAAAACTTTTTAGGCTTTCTCACACACATCTGAGTAGCTGAATTTGAAGTTCCCTTTTTCTAGCCCTACAAAAGCTGCTGGAAAAGAGTCACCACTTGTTTTAAAATAGTGGTTTCTTTTTCTTTTTGACTAGCACTGGAGTTGAGATTATAAATTACATGAATTGGTTCAAGGAACAGAGAATAGAGCAATGATTAGACAAATTGGTGAGCAAGAATACGTAGTGAAAATTGGAATGTGGATTCAATTATTGACTTGAGATAGAATTGTCTAGTGACAGAAGAATTTGTTTTTTATTCACTCCTCATATATTTTAAAAACTCCCTTGTTCTAACAGTATTTTAAAAACTCCCTTGTTCTAACAGTATAAAAACTATAAAGAGTGCATATTTTTACATAGTTCTAATGAATTTTACTGAACAAAATCTGGCTTGAAAGTACCATTTTACAAATTGTAAGGTCCTCTTGGCAAATTAGGACTGTGTCACTTTGCTAATGTAAACTTAGTCCTCATAGGACACAGGCTTAATCTATTGCACCTAGAGTTTAAATGTTTAAAATGACAAAATATTTTCAGTTTAAATGTTTAAAATGACAAAATATTTTCAGCCAATTGACTAGTGATTCCAAACTGGCTCCTAGCAAATTTTTATGGAAGCCTGAGTCATGACTTTTAATGACCACCTTTTAGAGTATTTAATAGCTTTATCACATTTTGAGTATGGCTTAACAACATTTGGACATGTATCTCATTACTTGTGCTAAGTGAAATCTAAATCCTGCAAATACAGAAAACTCAGGACTAAATAAAACAATGTATGTTCATTCCATATTGAAGTACTTGGGCTGGGTACTTAATCATTATTAATTCATGTGCATTTGTTATTAATTGTTATATCATGTTTGGTCTGGCTCCATTTAACATTTCAAAAAATGATACAGGTAAATTATTGGATATCAGACTTGTTTATAGTTAACAGTAGTATGTTGAGGTGTCCAAAATAATATAACTTAAGATTCACAATGAAGTTTATTAAAACATAATTAAGAATTGTGACAAAAGACAGACTAAAGTTTATTTTCAAAGCAAATTTTTATTAGATAAGGATAATTTATTTTTTTCTAGTAGGTCTGAAATGTTATTGGAAATTGGCTATAGAGTTTATAATCTTTAATTCATAAAGTAATCATTTTGAGAAGGTGGACCTATATCTTAGATTATGTCATATGTACAGGTATCATTTTCTTGCTTGTGTGGTGTTTTGATGCTCTAAAAGCCTTATTGTATTAATCTTTTATAATGATGATTCCTTGATTACTTAAATTCTTATACTTTTAATAGATGGCTTTTTATCTTTCAACTACTTCATTCATTATAAAAATATGCTATTTCATGGGAGAAGAGTGCCAATAGATAGGTCTATTAAAATTATGGAAATAAAAGTTTGAAATACAACATACAGGTGTTTCAACACAGTAATATTATTAATTCTTTAACAAGTGATTTTAGAGACATTGTAGACTGCTTTTATGGGAAAATGTTATTAAGAGGTGCAAATTTTAAATGTTTACATAAATTTATATTGAATGTCACAATTTCACTGAAGGAAAGGTAGTTTGATATATGAATTACATTCTAAAGAGAGAATCTGAAAGGAAATATGCTCAGTAGATTTAGTGTAATGCTGACTGTTCTTAGGAAGTGATAAGTTTTCCTTCATGTCAAATTATTGAACTTTTGAAATGTCATTGTATAGTCATTCAACTGAGATTTTTCTTTTTAAACAGGGTTTAGCAGCATTCATTTACACTTGCATTGTTACACTATTTAATTACATGTGAATGTATGCTTTACATATTAAACTTTTTGTAAGTTATTTATGCTATATTGAAAGTCACCTTAATAATCTATAGGATATGTAGCATATTTAAAGTAATTATAGGACCAAAGAAAAGCACCTTTATCAAAATCTGGTCCTATGTGCCTTGCTTTACCAAAATACCTGACTTCTCTGGAAATTATTACTGTAATTCATGACTTTGGACATATGCGGAAAATATGAATGTTTAAGAATATCTATAATGCCATTTTTGGTGGTTTCAATATCTGCTCCTAAAATTTACTATCCAACAATATTAAAATGGGTATATTATACAAGTGTTAGTTAACAGTACTTATTTAAATAAATTATGACACATTGCTCCATCACTGAGCTTTTGAAACTAATAGCTGTATATAAATGTCATACTGTTGTTTAATTTCTTATTACAAGATATAATTTACTGTGATTTTTAAATATTTTTTAAATGATTTGCATTCAGAATTTGTATGTCTGTATTTTGTTTAAAAAAATCCTTTTGGGTTTGGGAATGTGATTTGTATGTTTAAATTTTTATGAATATAATTCAAAGGAATATATAAACTTATTTGTTAAATGGCTTTTAAAAATTGATAAATTTCTTTTTGTCCATTTTTGGATATCTAGTTATTATCTGTTTAGATTTATGAAAACAATATTTTCCTATTTATATGTGAATTTATTCAGTTATTGTTTACGCAGTCAACTGTGTCTTACACCTTGAATTAGTCTCCTCTCTCTGTATCGAAAATGACCCACTTCCTGCCTCTCTAGTTTATCACATACGTTTTTTTTTTTTTCCTTTTTACCAACCTGTGTCTTATGGAAAGACTAGGTTTTATTTAAACTAATTAAGAGTTCTATACTAGTATAAGAGCCAGACATTTTTTAATTTTAAGTAATCTCTTTGCTAGTCTCAAGGCTAGGTAATTACATTAATCAGTGTATGTTTTCTTCACAATTTGAATAGCTTCTGTCATGATTATCAATTCATAGCACAGAGATCAACAGTATAAAATATTTTGTTTCTACGTTTTAAAACATTACTAAATAAATATATTAGCATTTTTAAAGCATATACTTCTTTGGTATACTCTCATGAAAAGCTCTAAATGAAAATCATTTTTTTTTAATAAATTGGAATTCTTCCTGTTACAGGTAAATCACCTTTGCATCCCAGTGATACACAAATATATAATTTAAATCTTAACAGATACTAGTACATTCAGAGTCAGTGACCTGTATTAGTAATTGTAACGGTCATTCTTTTCTCAGAAAGATTCGTTCAAAGCAGCACTATTTATGTATGTACCCCAGAAGGGAAGACAGCAAAGAGAAAATAAATCACTTTCAAATCCCTAAAAATTGTATTCTTGTAGTGAGTATCTTGGTGACTTCAAATTTAGGGGTTTCCCAAATTCACCACAGGTTCCATAATTCACTAAAAAGACAGAACTCACTGAAAGCTATTGCATTCAGATACATTTATTACAAAGAAAGGGTACAAATTACAACCAAAGGAAGACACACAGAGGAAGTAGTCTAGAAAAACTCCAAGCCTGTAGTCCTTTTAGCTGTCTGCTCCCACAGCGGCATATGTTCTCTACTCATGATCACAGTATGTGACAGTTCACACAGCACTGCCAGCAGTGAAGTTCACCCACATTTTTGCTACCGAGATTCTTTTTGATGCTTTATTACTTGGCATGGGTTCTTTGCCCACATAGTTAAACTGCCTTCCTTGGCTTCTGTCTCTGGAGGTCTGGCTGACATCAGTTCCAGGGACTCACCCAGATTAATCTTGTTAGCATAAATTATTAGATGTGGGCTGAGGGGCCCACCATAGATAACAAAAACACAGCTAATAGTGAAAACTACTAAATAAGTAAACCAGAACTTCCTTTGGATGAATAAGGCCAAATTCTTTATAGTGATCATTTACCTCTGTACAAATTCTCCTGAACTAATGAGGGTAACAGATAATGACAGTTATCTGTAGAGAGACCTCTAAATGTCATTTTCCACTACAGAAATTCTGTCAAGATCCTGAACGAAATGAGTCAAGTGTAGAAAAACATGCTTATTAACCTGATATAGTGCAATGTGGCATATATAGTATTCAGTTGTATTTAATGAGTTTATTAAATGCTTTGTTATTTTAAAGAACAATGAATTAAAAATTTGTTAAACCCTTTCTGTACATTAACGTGGAATTGTAAGCTAATTTTAAGGTACCATTAACTGGCACTATTATAGGGAGATTTAGAATAAAAACTGTTGTTAAGTTTGGTTTACAGTAGGGCTTTACTTTTGATGGGTCCACATTCCAGTCATCCTTTAGGTAGTTAAGTATTGCCTTTCCATTGGACTTAAATCACTTGTTTTTCATTTATGCACTTTATATTTTATTATTCATTTAGGATTTGTAATATGTTAAATTGTTTAAGACTAATAACAGGGTATTCCTTTGAAAACAGAATTTACTCATGAGGTACCCTTCACTTTTAAGTACATCTCACTGTAGGTTTAAAAGAATAATGAAAGCTATTTACAGTGTTTTGGGATAATCATCTGATAATGTAAAGAGATGTAGTTAAATATTAAATCAGACTTCACTTGAGTATTTTTTAAAAATTATTGTTACTGTGTGTATATGTTTGCTCTTTCAAAACGTACTATATATATATATATATATACAAACTTGTATCTTTGTAGCCCTGATTGAGGGTTTAAGTTTTCTTTTTGAGGGTAAAGGTTTATTATGTTCTACTGCATGTTGTTCTGCTTGGATACTAATTGTAGCAGTTAAAACTTATGATGCTAAGTGGTTTTTTTAATCAAGCTACTTCAGCTTTCCCCCATAAATATTATAGCAAATTTTGATTGATGCTTCTTGGGTGAATGATAGGATTACAGGAAATTAGGTGAGCTTATGTGTAATAACTTTCAAAAGTTTTGCTTTGAAGTCTAGAATTTTAAATTTGGGAGCTTACTTTGATTATAAAATTAATAATGCCCTCAATTTCCTTTTATTTCATTATTACTTGCCTTCAGTTATCATATAGGCCTCTTCTTTTAAACAAATTGAATATTTTGGCTTTATAACAATTTTGTAATTTATTTTATTTTTAAAAATTTCCTTATTATTATTATAATAGTTTATTTCTACATCATTTTGTGCCTTTTTTCCATCTCAGTTGTAATCCCCATGGACTTCCATCACTAATTCACCCATGTGCCATCACCATAGTCTGTGCAATCTCTCCCACCACCCCCCCATTTTTGATCCCATTCCCCACTCCACCCCTGTAAAATGTTTCTAGTATATAGTTGTTTATTATTTTTCCCCCCTCCCCAGTCCGTTATGCTCCTGCTATGAGTGAAACCATCTGGTATTTTTATTTTTCTTTCTGGCTTATTTCACTAAGCATGATCCCTTCCAGCTCCATCCATGTTGCTGCAAAAGGCATGTGTTATCTTTTTTTGATTGCTGGGTAATAATCCATTGTGTATATGTATCACATCTTTTTAATCCAGTCATCTACTTTTGGGCATTTGGGTTGATTCCATGTCTTTCCTATTGTAAATAAAGCATCTTTTCATTTTCAAAAATTTTAAACATGTAATTTCAAATAAACATACATTTTGTTATACTAGCTTTATCAAAATACTTTACTATTAAACTACTTCATGATAAACCTTCAAAAATAAGAATATATTCCTAATTAAACTCAATACTATTATCACACTAAAGAAAATTTAAAATAATTAAATTGTATTATCTTAAGTTCATATTCAAAAAATGAAGGTAATGTTTGCTTTTGAAAGAGGAACAACTGAGTTCATACTTTGTAACTGGTGACTCTTACTCTAAAGTATCCTTCCCTGTGCCCTCATGGTTTTTTTCCACCCACAGTGGGAATTCTACCTCTCCCCTCCATGATGTATCACATTAGAAGATAAAATTCTAAATTGTCACATTATTAATGATGCTAATCATTTGGTCAAGAGTGTTGAGTTCTGGTGGTCAAGAACCAGCTAGCACTTCCCTGGGGACACGCTGAGGACGAATCACGGAGTTGATTTGCAAGGCAAGACTTTGCTGCTCAGTGAAGCAGCCCTCTTACTGTTTATCAGCAGTAATGAACAAGCATTATTGATGATGTGACAATGGCAGGAGGAGCAGGGTCCAGGAGAAACAAAGGGCAATCATGTTTATGGGGAACAAGAGGGGACATGTTGGCCACATGTATAGGCAGGTACTTGGTGTGATTTCTGAGCTACCCCCAGACCACCTCAGAATATGGCCACACAATCAAAAGCTGCTTAGGTATCCGTGGCTGCTCATGATATACAGGCCATTGTCTAAAGGCAGGCAGGCAGGAGTGCCTCATCCAATTCTTTCACACACAGGTGCAGAGAGGTCATATACACGAAGGTGTAGCGAACTCGGGTGGTAGAAAGGTCACAGTGAGTGACTGTCAAATCTATCTACTGCAAGTCATTCCCCCCTAATTAGTAATCTCTAGACTAATATTTTGGCATCGTACTTATAGTCTGTCTTTTTTCATTCAAGGACTTTAACAGTTGATATTCATATTTGAATTTTCTTGCTTCAAGCACAAGATGTCCCATTTATCTTGTCATTATTCAGTCCCAAACCTGGAACACTATTTCTCTTGGGAGCTCAATTCCTTTTAGAGGGAATGGAATCTGTACTCTTATTTGCTTCTAGACCATTTCAGTAGACAGAACTAGTAACTATTCTTTTACAATCATGAATTGAAATTGATAATTGCCGTTAAATTTTAACTTTTACAAGTTTTTAAAATTTTTATATTTACCTCTTACAATGAAAATACTGGTCCCAAGAAATGTATCTGGACATGTTTTATTATATAGTGCATATTTCACCACAATGTTAGTAGTATCAATGGAAAACATACTGAATAAAATGTTTTTCTGGCAGTTCTCTTTTTCCTTCAAATTACTGTTTAAGGATATATGTATAGTCAGTACAGTGTTCAGAAATTAACAGATATTTTCTCTACATGGTTGTTATTAATGTGATATATTTAGGTTCATTTGTTTTTGTTTCTATTCAGTTTTAGAATTAAAATTCTCTACCCTACTTTGAATGTGAAGCATATTCAAACAATAAGTATACTCAGAAGTGTTTTAATTTCCATGCCTTGCCTGTGCATCCACCCCACTTGACCTTTGTTAACACCTAGCTTATTATTCCTGTTTTTTTTGAAAATATGTATATTGCTATATCTACGGTGTTTTTCCTATTTGGAATATAGTCTTTGCATATATATTTTTAATATCTAGAAAGGGGTGTATGTTGTAGTGATTACATTTATACTAACATTTTACATAATGGTGCTAAGAGTCCCCTTTTTGCGTATATAGATTTGTTACAGTTTGTCATCTTTGATTGAAGTTCTCTAACTCCCATCTAACTGCCTGTGTGCCAACCATGGACTCTTCTCATCTCATATTAACTGCTATTCCAGTTTACTTGATTGGACTATGTAACATTGAACATTTTTGTTTACCCTAGTCCTGGACTTTGTTATAAAACTAAATATACACCATAGTTTAGCTGGGTCTCCCCAGTCTACTCCTGACTGGATGAAATTTGTGTTAATATGCAAGGAGGGTTTCTAAGTCCCGTATTCCCACATTCTCTCATGTTTACAAGTTCTAGAGCCTAAATACTTTTAACTATAGCTTGATTAACTCTAAAATCCTTGGCTTACCCCTTCTTTTAGAGTTTTCAAATGTTGCTCCATTATTGTATTGCTCAGTGTTGTCAAGAAGTATGCGAACACTTGTTTTCTCTCCTTCAAAATGTTAATTTTGTTCACTGGTTTGTTTTTTCTTGGACACTCATTTTTCCTAGTCATTTTCTCTGATCATTTCTCTCATTTCTGTTCTTGTGGCTAATTTCTCTATTTCATGGTTCTTGAAATTTAATTTTACTTTCATTTCCATTTTCTCTTAGGAACACTGCAGTTTAATTTTTATTTTTTTTATTAAAAAGTTTATTTTTACATCATTTTGCACATTTTTTTTCCATCTCAATTGTAATCCCCGCGGGTTTCCCATCACCAAATCACCCCTGTTCCACCACCATAGTCCCGTGCATTTTCCTCCCTCTCCCCCCTTTTGATCCCATTCCCCACTCCACCCCCACAGAATGTCTCTGGTATATGGTTGTTCATTATTTTTGTTATTTTCTCGCCTGGTCCATTATACTCCTGCTATGAGTGAAACCATCTGGTATTTTTCTTTCTCTTTCTGGCTTATCTCACTAAGCATGATCTTTTCCAGCTCCATCCAAGTTGCTGCAAAAGACATGTGTTTCTCTTTTTTGGTTGCTGAATAATATTCCATTGTATATATGTACCACATCTTTCTAATCCAGTCATCTACTTTTGGGCATTGGGGCTGCTTCCATGTTTTTCCAATTGTAAATAAAGCAGCAATAAACATGGGGGTACAAGTATCTTTTTCAATCAGTGTTTTTGTGTCTTTTGGGTAGATACCTAGGAGTGGGATTGCTGGGGCATAGGGAAGCTCCATGTTTAGCAGTTTGAGGAACCTCCAAACAGTTTTCAATAGTGGTTGTACTAGTTTGCATTCCCACCAGCAATGCAGGAGAGTTCCTTTTTCTCCACATCCTCGCCAACATTTGTTGTTGCTAGTTGTTTGAAGATGTGCCATTCTCACTGGGGTGAGGTGGTATCTCATTGTGGTTTTAATTTGCATCTCCCTTATTACGAGTGATGTTGAACATTTTTTCATATGCCTGTTGGCCATCTGCATTTCCTCTTTGGAGAAGTGTCTTTTTAGCTCTACTAACCATTTTTTGATGGGGTTGTTTATTTTTGTTGAGTTTCATCAGTTCTCCGTATATTTTTGTGATCAGTCCTTTATCGAAATTTTTATTTTTTAGATGAGTTTTTGAGTATATTACCTGAGTTGGACAACTCTTCACATTTTCCTATTGAATCTAAAAATGTTTGTTGTATCCTTTCTTTCATAATGACAATTGCTTATTTAATGATAGTTAAATTGGAATGTAGGATATGATTTTCATATTTTCCAGAGAGTAGTATTTTCTATTGATTGAGAAGTTTTCATTTTATAGTAGTCCTGTATACATTTTTGGTCAATTTCTGTGTTCCCGATCAAATATTTAGGGTCTTCTTGGTTCAGCAAAAAAGGGGGTTTGATAGAAGTGAAGGGATATGTATGACTAACTCTTATCTCTATTTAATGAAGGCTACTCCTACAGTACAGCGAAGTACAATTTAGTAAATGGTGTGCTTTGAGGGTGGGATTCTAAGATAAAATTTTTTTTTAGTATTCAGCCACTTGTCCTCTCCAAAAAAACGCTCTCCCTTCCATGATATCTCATTAAGTACTTTTATAAACTTTTCAAACCCTGGTTCTAGATATTTCCAGTTTACATGACTCTTGGTCATGTCTTTCCAAGTTATTTCCTTTTGTTTACTATAATGAAAGGACCTTCATACATCAACTTAAAAAATCTGTGAATCTTTACAAATTCAACTCATATCCATACCTTATAAAAACAGTAAGTCTATTAGAATTAAGACTGCTCTCTATTTAACTACTGCAGCTCTTCTAGTGCAAAATCCCAAAAATTGAATGTGTTAATTCTTTTTTGTGTTAATTTTTTTAATTACATTATTTCCAACAGTACTTACCACAATCTATAATTATTTGGTGTTAATTTTGTAATCGTGTCTCCAGTATAAGCTCTGTAGAGGTAAGTACACATTTATTGGTGTACTTTGTGTGTAGAAAAACAGTGACAAGCACAGGTACTGAATATTTTTTGAATGAACAGTGATCAGTCCTTGAGGATGATAAAATTGTGACTGCTGGATAAAGCATGATTTTGAGGAATTATGGAAGGTAAAGTAACCACACAATGATCTAGTAAAGTCTTCTACATCCATCCAAAATAAGTTGGAGATTTAATTAGGAAATCTCATATTACTTTATCTAAAGAGTTTCAAGATGGAATTCAACTAAAATGCTTCAACAAGAGATTTTTTTCTTTAGTTTATTGATGGGAAAATACTACTTGAAGAATCTGGCTAAAATACCTTCTTATTTTTAGGGAATCTGGTTTTCTATTTCTAGCTAGTTTTGGGAATAGAAGGACTTCAGTTAATTTTTTAAAATTTTATTTTGAAATACTCTCAAATACATACTAAAGTAACAAAACATCACAAAGAAGATACATTCCTCTTACCCCTACATGTTAATTCTATGTATTATAGTTGCTTAAAAAGTATCCCAAACAAGTGTTTTTTAATCTTAGTTTCTGAGAGGCAGGAAATCAGGGGTGGCTAAGTGGGTGGTCCAGGCTCAGGGAAGTTGCAGTCAGCTGAAGTTTTGATCAAACTGGAGAAATTTTTTTAAATAACTAACATGTCTGCTGGTAGAAACCTCTGTTCCTGGAGCCCATGGGCCACTCCACAGCCTGCTTGAGGGTCACCATGACATGGCCGAGGCTTTTCTCTAGACTTGGACCGGGAGTGAAAGAGTGAATGGGGGAATGCTGTGCCTTTTATTACCTACTTTTTAAAATGCATGCTGTCATTCCCGCCTTTCTCTATTTAGGAAAGTCACGAAGCTCAGCCCAGAACGAAGGGGAGGGGAGTGAGACTCCACCTCTTAACAGAAAAGAGCATCACTCAGTTTGTAAATGTATTTTAAAACTTCCGTACCCAAATTATTTAGCACCTTGCATAGTACATTATCTCACCATTTGAAGGCATCCATTCCCTTCACGCCTTAAGGAAAACGACAGTATTTTACATAACACACGACAGTTGTCTAAACTTATAAGCCAAAATTTAAGTATCGTGATAATCTGCAGTCCACATTTCAATTGAATTCACTGTGTTCTCGCCTCTCCACGGCGCCCATCACATCGATTTTTACATAAAATGACAAAACGGGTAGGGGGCTACATGGGAAGAGGCAGATTTTTACTAGCCAAGATCATGGGACTACGAAGCTGCTAGAAACTTGCCGGGTCCAGCAGAGTTCTAGGAGCCCGCGCACGGCAGGACAGACGACTTTCTCCGAAAACCAGTTATCTTCACCACCACCCCTCGGACCCCCCCCAATTTCTGAAAATTGTTCCCTTCCGTCACCGTTGCGATTAGAATACAGTAGGCGACAGTGCTAACAGTTGAGGACTCCGTGTTGAACGACAACGCACCCACTCACCGGCCCCATCCCCGAGAGCAGGTGACTTCTAGAAACTTGAGCCTGCACCTCCGAAGGGTGCAGTAACGGCCCCGACCGCCCGCGCGTCCGGGTGAAGCGAGCGGGGAACGCGGAACGCGGGCTCCAGCGCGCAGCCCCGACCGCGCAGCCCTCGGAGACGCCGCCGCTCGCGTT
>NW_004567127.1:14387427-14402725 GCF_000260355.1 Condylura cristata | reverse complement strand
TGTGGAGGCCCCGCGGCCTCGAGCCCCACGTGCGCTTCTGCCGGGGGAGGAATCGGCGCCGGCTCTCGCGTCCAGCCCGCCCGCCGCGCCCCTCGCCAGGCCCGGGGACCTCCGCCGCGCTGGAGAGGCGCTGGGAGCGTTCCCATATGCTGCCGGCCAGGTGGCATCTGGCGCGGCCACCCCGCCGCGGCCCCGTTGCATTCGCTTTCCTCTTCCACTGCGTTCTGGGTCGGTGCGCCTGGCGGTAGATGCTTCCAGCACGGTCTACACTGGGGGAAGGTGGGCTTTGCGCTTCCCGGAGTCCGGAGCTTGACGGAGGACACCTGGGGCCTGGACTTCAGTCTGCTAGTTTTCCAAGAACAGTCACCCCCCTGTTGTTTGAAAATCACCTTGTGCGTTTTAAAATGAAACGTGCTAAATGGAGTCGATCCTGGCTTGAGGATTGGAGACCACTTGGAAAGGAAGACAGATGGAAGGCAAGAAAAAAATGTGCTTTTAGACAGTTGTCATCACAATAAACTTTATGCAGTGTGCTGTCGTTAGCCGGCAGGGGCTCCTGCCGTAGGTTTTTAATTGAAAATAACTCGCAGATGCTTTTTGTGAGCTGAAATTTCGCCGTTGCTACACTCTTTGGTCTTTGTTACATTCTTTGATGGCACATTCTGAAATGGAATGGAAACGTGCGGGATATGTTTTCATCACCTCCTTCCCGGAGGTGTGCAGAAATAGTTTCTTTGAGTCAGTATTTGTTTTTATTTTGATCAGGTTAGAACCCTGATCAACAGCTAACACAGAGCTAAATGTAAGTAGACCACTTCTGAAGATTTGAATTCTTTTGAAATAAATATAACTTTGGACATTTCAGAATACAGCCCAGCCAATATGTTAAAATTTAGAGCGCTCGGGACATTTAACTTAAGAATATACCATTAGTTAACTGTCAAATGTATTTGATGTGATAGAGACTTGACATTTGGCAAAAAAGAAAGAAACTTGGAAATTTAAGTGCTAAGATTTTTTTGTTGTTCTTGCCTAATTAAAACATTACTTTGATAAAATCCGTTATGAATAGTCCTGGGTCTTGACCAATTTAAGTGGGCATAGAATTAGTTTGAGAGTACTGTTTGTCTTTAGAATCATAGAGGTTTGATCTTTTAAATCTTCATAAAATCTACAAAATAGAAGCAAGGAAGGATTATATTTTATAAAAGTGACATTTAAGGTCAGTTTTCTTTCCAAGAGTTAACGAAAGTGATCAAGAAACGCCCTTCCTTTTTCTTGTGAAGTTCAGTTTTGTTACCTCTGTGTGTTTTGTTTCAAATCCCTTTCTACCAGATGTTTTCATTGCAATGGAAGTTCAATCCTGTGAGATACAGAACTTTTTTTAGTTTTTAAAAATCTTAGTTATTAAAGTTGTAGAGAATTCGTAACTTCCTTTTGAACACAAAGTAGCTTTTACATCAACTATATGTTTGTAAGAGGACACATAAAATAAACGAAAACTTCACTGGAAGTGACATGGGGGTATTATCATCTATTATCTTTATACACTTAAGCTACACTTTTTATTTTAAGGGCACCAGATAGTTCTTTATATTGGGGGTTATTTTTCATATTTGAATTCCACGAGGCCTATTTTGTGAATTTAAAGTGATAACACAATTCAAGTGATTTTAAAAATGTATACTCGCACATTCCTATGTGATTTTAATTATAGTTTTATTTATTTCTATATATAATCAGGAGAAATTTATATTTCTGTAAATTTCAGGGTAATTTTTTATATTTGCATAGTCCAGTGTAAGTGAAAATAGTTATTACAATTGTAGAGATGACTTTAAAATGGCATTTTCTGGCTCTCTTGTTCACACTATTGTTATGAGTGGTTTATAGGAAAGAGTGTGCAATTGTCCTTCAGTATTACTCTATTCTTCGTGTTTCTGTGGGTTTTTAAGTTCCTCAGTGAGTGGATTCATTCATAGATGCATGGAGCTATATGCCCACCATGACTACCCTGAACAGTATTGACATCCCTGATTAGGATACTGACCTGGTCCCCTTCCACTTCCTCCCTAGTGTCCAAGAATGTTAATAAAATTATTTTGTTCTTTCCTTCTGCTAATGACATCTTTAAGTTTGATCAGCCAGTTTTAATAGTAGTAAAATTAATAATAGTTTGTGAAGAAGACAAATAGTTTTTAACACTTGAATGTGAATCCTTCTGAACCAACCAGCTTAATCTCTGTTATTAAATACTTACTTTTTAATTTTTTTTTTCCTTGAGGTTAGCTCTGAAGCCAGGGTAAGGCTAACGTATTGCTTATTTGAGTAGTACACAATTATGGTAAATTTACAGCAAAGTTTGTGATTCTTTATTAGGAGTTGTTAACTTGGGTCTTCTCACCTTGAAGTTATTTGCAAAATTTTGACTGTATGATATTTGCAGGGTGATATCTAGAATGGCTTGTACTTCCCAAAGGTTTAAAATCAGTTGTTAAATTTGAAAACAACATAAGAAAAATTCCACAGATTAAATAAATATTAGTTATCTGCTGTATACTATTTTACCTAACTGTGATCTGAAGGTGAATATACTTTTTGAAGCATTCATATGTAGAAATACATTCTTTATAAATTTTAATGTAATTTGTATCTCTTATTCAATGGAGATTATCTAGAACCGTTGAATTTAAAAGTACTGTTGAATTCTTACATTTTAGAAAATTTCCTGTTTTGTTGTTAAATCATTACTAGATTGTAAGCATTTCTGTTGAAGTTAAAAGCTAAAGAACTATTTATGCTGGTTATTTGTACTATAGAGTAATTAGAGATTAAATTAGACCCAAGTATAAGTTTATCCCTATGAACACCTAAGAGGTAACATGGTTCAAATGACTTAATAGCTTCATCTAACTTAACAGTCATACCTTTTCCTTCTAAAACTGGAAGACAGACAGTAGATTGTCAACTTGTCAAAATTTACCACACAGAGTACTACAATCTTTGAACTCCAGACCATTTTTTAAAAAAGTAAAATATGCCTGTGGAATATTTTGAAGAAGTGAATCTTACTACTGTTTACAACTTCACTTCAGTGATGATACATAAATATAGCATCTCTTTTTAAATTAATCAATAGCACTTCAGTAAGACAGTTCAAAGTGTCACTGCAAATTAAGTCAAAATGCTTTAATTAGTATAAGTGTCCTATATATTTATGGTGATTCATGTTTTGGGGAAGTCAGGGATTGGTTTTTGTGGTGCCAGGCCTGCAGGCACAGGGCAGGTCTCTCTATTCTTTGGAGCTGGCACGGTCCAGGAGCCCTCTTGGTGGCTTTTTCAGGCTTTAATGCTCTTTCTAGGCCGATTGTTGTGGGGAGGTGGGGTGGGGGGAAAGCTAGGAGGCCTCCCAGCCTCTGGCAGATCTTTACACTTTATCTCTGAGCCTTCTGGCCTTATTTGGAGGTATCTTCCTTGTGTAGCCCAGAGAGAGTAATACTGCCCTTATAGGGCTGACCTCTAGGCACAGGTGTTCACACTTAGGCCTGCCCACACCATGTGTTCCCTTCGGGCGTGCCCTGAGCCCATGCTCCCAAGCACCTGCATCCAAGGCCGCAGGCTTTAGCCGCAGAGGTCAGTGGTGTAAAAGCCTGACTATCTCTTTACCCTACAGTGTCTTTTTTGCTCTGCAATTGTAGTGAAACTTGCCTTGCTTAACGTCAGAGAAAGCAAGAAAAGCACCATTTGACTTTGTGAGAGAGGAAGCGTGATACTAAATACTAACAGTAAAGCCTTGTGTTTTGTTTCGTTGTGCCATCATGTCAGGATTCCATGAGAGCAATTTTATAGTTACAGTATTTTCTACAAGAACTTTTTATGTCCTTTGATGACAAGTTTCAAATCTTAAATGCCTTTCACTAAGCATCCTTGTCTTTTTGTATAAGACTTATACATTATCTTCGTGACTGTGGTTATGTATTCTTCAGAGAACATGCTGTTCCTGAAGATACATATCCACCCTTATTGTTGATAATTTGTCTGCATTTTTAAAAGATTTATTTATGCATATAGAACTGGGGTACAGGCCAGAGGTGCAGGGTGGTGAGAGGATTCATCGGAGACAGAGTGGGGAGCAGACCGGGCAAACCAACGAAGTACACTGATAAGGGGAGCAGCGGGCAGGTTAGGAGAGGTCTGCGCCATGTGGGTCACCTCCCTGGGCAGGAATCATACTCGCACCACACGATAGCTGCCTAGGCCAGCTTAGCAGTGCTGTTCTTTAACCAGTGGCACCACCAAGGAGGGCCCTAAATTTGTCAGTATTCTAAGTTCAGAGTTATTTTTCTTCATATCTTCCTTTGGTTTTTAGCATGTTCTTTGTTTCTCATGCTTTTGTTCTGAGAATTTTTTTAAAACTACAAAAAAAAGTACAAGAATAGCACAAAGAATATTCATTTGACCCATTCCATAGATTATTCACAGTTAATTTTTTTTGACACATTTGTTTTTCCTTTCTTCTGTATATATTCGACGTTTTTTTAAAGAGAGATAATGTTGGTTTATAACATTGATAGGATTCAGAGATACAGAATCACACCTCTTCGGATCTGTGTTACCCCACATACCACCACGCCACCCACAATCACCCTCCCTTTGCTCTCCACCTACCCCCACCCAATCTGGTATCTCAATTTTACAGTCAGACTTATAGGAAATGTTTTTGTGTGACCCATTGTTTTGTTTCTCTGTATTCTACATATGAGCGAAACCATCCATATACTTCACACTTTTTCCCTCAGTCATTTGCAAGTGGCATCATGCTACTTTATCCCTAAAACATCTTTTATTTATATATATATATATATATATATATATATATATATCTCATAAGAATAAGGACTTTGTCCCACATAAACACAATATAATCACCACACTCAGAAAATTTAGCATTAGTACTATTATGTAATATATAATCCATAGTTACATTTTTCCAGTTGTCCCAGTAATGTTCTTTACAATTGTCTTTGTTTTTATGTAGAATTTAGTCATTGCATTTAATACCATTCTTTTAATACAGAATAACGTCTTTGTTGTTTTTATAATGATTGATATGTTTGAATAGTTCAGGTGAATTGTGTTGAAGAATGAATCAGTTTGATTCATTTTCATTGTTACCTAACTTGATGCCACCCTATTTAATAAATAGGGTTATAATAGCTTTATAACATCTAGTTACCATTGGAACTAGTAGAATTGCTTCTGTTTCCTCACCAACAATACACATAAGACCCTGGTTCACCAATAGGAATACAACATAAATTATTAAAGTCAGTATCTTGTATCATAATTGCTGGATCCATAAGCTTATATGTTTTTTTGAAGGTTTATTTATGCATATGGGAACTGGGGTGTATGCCATAGGTATGGGGAGTGAGAGGAACCACCAGAGAAAGTGGGGAGCAAATCAGGCAGATCCATTGAAATACTGTGCTGAGGGGAGTGGTGGGTGAGACAGGAGAGAGATCTGGGCCATGTGGGTCAGCTCCCTGGCCAGGGATGGAACTTATGCTGCTTTGGCTGCAATAGTTTGATAGTGCTGTGTTTTTAACCTCTGTGCCACCAGGGAGGCCCTTCATAAGCTTAAACTGACTAGACAACCCATAGACTGAACTTGAGACTTCGATGAATAGTTAGGTAAGAGATTAATAGTTTGTCCTCCCACTACCAAGAGAGAAAGTAGCTTACTTAGGTTACCTTACATCTTTGTAACCATCATGACGAGCTAGATCTGGCAATCAATCCATGGGTATTAAATACCCATTCTGTACCAAGTTTTATGCTATACATTGAAATATAGAAATGGATGAGAATAGGTCCTTACCCTGGAGCAAGAACTGTCTGAGGCATTTTGTGCATGTGACCACTGCAACCAGCATAATTCAGTATTTGGGCCCTGGAGTTTATTGCTGCATTAGATTGTAAAGTGGAATAATAATACCTAATTTGAAAGGTTGTTAGGAATGGCTATAAATCGTGATAAGTCCTCAGTAATATCTTGCTTTTAGTGTATGTATATAATCAATTTATGTGATTGATGATACCTAGCAACCAGTGAAGTATCAGCAGAGGAGGAAATTGCTAGGAGAAATTGCAGGTTTTATCTGTATACCGCTCCTTTAACAATGTTAAATATGATAATTGTACTATAGTGATTCCTATAATGATTAACAAATACCTGTAGTGATAACAAATACCACATTTCTCTTAGCCAAAAGGCCAAGAGTGGCGGATACCTATAATGACAGAAGAGACTTATAGAGTGATTCATTATTAGTTCTGTAAACTGAAGTATCTTTGTGCTATGCAGGTGCCTGTGTCTGAGAGCATGAGCTTGAGAAAAGTTAGGTTAAGAAAATTAGTATTTTGCAAGCAAAATAAAATTATGTGGAAGTTATCTGTTATAGGATGAAATAATAAGATGATGTTAAAAGGCATAGCATCAAGCCTACTACAGAGTGAAACCGGAGTCTAGTGACTATGGAAAGTATGGTTTTGGAAATGGAATTAGATTGGAAGGTGGAGGTGGGGTTAAAGGTGATTGTCCCTAACTTCTAAGGCTCAAGTTAGAGGTGACTGCCATGGAATCATCTCTTTTGCCCTAGAAAAGAAAAAAATACTCAGCTGAATGATCGTTGTGGTTCTTAGGTAGCTTACTTGCCACTGGGGTTGGTTATGTGTTTGCCTTCAGATTAGTCTCCTTCAGAGATTTTCACCTTGTTTCTCTTGAAATCTCTTACGCTTCCACAAATGTCATGTGTTGAATTGCTCTCCTCATTAGATTATAAATTCTCTCCTCTTGATGCTAGAAAAGCACTGTCAGATTCATTTATTGCCCACTTGCCCATTACTGTCTGCCCCATCTGCCCCCTCCCCCTTTTCTGCCAGTCTTTGTACTGTTTCCCAAATTGTCCTGAAATTTTACACCTGGGTAGGTATTCCATCAGCCCTTTTGTCAGAAATCCTCCTAGAAGGTTTTGTAATTCCAAATCTATAAAATATTTTGAAGATTTGTCAATTTTAAGATCTTGTCTTATTTTTGAGATCATTTAAAACAGAAGAGAACAATATGAATATAATACAAGTCTCAAAATTATTAGTACTTTAAGATGAGCCAATCTCTTCCTCTTCCTACCTTTTTAAAAGTAATATATTTTTTCTTGCAATTTTGAGAAAGTGGCTCAGGAGGGACAAGTATGTGCAACTACCTGTCTTTCCCCAATCTAGTGTGTATAATTGTTCTCCTCAGCAAAACATTACCAGTCATTTACAAGTATATTGACTAGAAAAGATTTGCAAAATTAAGAATATACTAAACAATTTTATGTCATTTAAAACTGTTGCCTGATATAAACACTGTTAATATTGAAGTGAATTTTTGTTTTTTATAGTTGCACTTTATAATTAATGCACATATACAGTTTTATATCGTGTTCTGATTTTTAAAATTTAGTATTACCATAAGTATTACATTTCATTAAAGATTATCCATGAATAATTTTTGACTGAATATTTTTCTGTTTGATTTATATATTCTAATTTGGTTACAGGGTGTATAACTAAAGGTTGAATATTTAGGTTTTCATATTTCCTACTATAAATGATTCTTTGACTGAATATCTTTGTGGTAAAACTTTTTCTGAAATTTGGTTATTTCTGTAGGATAGAATATTTTTAGCTATTTTAAAAACTATTCATATCATTTATATTTTTATGATATGTGATGGTATGGTATACTTCTATATTGTTTTTTATGAATTCCTAAAATACTCATCTTTTCCTATTCTTGGCACACCTTATAAATTTATTGCCTTTGAAATCAGTTTTTCTTGAATTGGTATGTCTAAAACTAATCTTTCCCTATATTTCTTGGACCAGCTGTTCAGAAAATGGAATCTCATAGGTCTTATAGTCCTCTGCTGTCATCAATTCCTGAGTCATTTCGGTCCCACCTCCTAAGAGTTGGTTGTGTGCACCTTCCCTAGCCCTTCCTCACTGCCTTACTCAGGGGACTGCTGTCTCCCCGTGGGGTCTGCAGCAGTCTGCCTCCCACTCTTCCTCCTCCCTCTTCTTCCTCCTCGCCAGACTGTAGTGAATTGTAGTTTCCAAAAACAGTCTTGTAATCTGGTATTACTCACTGGTCCACACCATTTCAGTGTTTCCATACTGCCTTCAAGTGAAAGGCTTTAATGTGTTTATAAACCTTTCCTTCATTTTCACCTTTGTTCTCCTCCCAGCCTCATCTTTAACCACTTTTACCATCTGCTGTCCTGAAATAAGCTCCAATGCTCCCTGTCTTCTAGCCTTTGCTGTGCTGTTCCCTTTACCCCAGACACTCTTGGCCAACATTCTCCTGTGCTGACTCCCCCTCTGCACACACATCTGATCACCCTTGGCTCAGAAATGCTTTTCAGCAGGCAGCCACATTTAATACATTGTTTTCTTCTAGCCTCTTTGGTCTGTGTATAGTTATACGCATTGTTGTATAATAATCATCTTTTATCAGCATGTCCCAAGCCATTTACCAAGGAGTTCAGATGTTCTTGAGGCACTGTCTGTTATATGACAGAAGTTTGGGGGAAAAAAACAGCACACATTCTATCTTCTTGGAGATTCATAATGTGTTAGTATGCTAAAGGCCCTGAGATGTTGTACTAAGTATCTTAGGTACTGAGTTATATGTGTTGGTAAATAAAGTTGATTTAGAATTTACTTTATTCTCTAGACATTTTCTAACTATATCTTACGTGCTTGCATTATTTGGTACTTGTCATTACCCCCTACAACAAAAATCCTGCTCCTTTGCCGTTTGTCATACTGTTACTGCCTTGATTCTCCAGATACTCCTCTCATTCTTCTTTATCATCCTCATGGTTCCTCTGCCTAGTACTTAAATGTTGGGGTCTTAGCCTTTGGCCCACTGCCCTTTCCACACTTCATCCTCCAGATTATCTCATCTACCCTGGTGGTTTCAAACATCATTTGAAATTGACAACCATTTGCTATTTACTAAAATTTTCTTTAGTACTCATAACACCAAAGAAATGTTTCAGATAAAAGGGGCAAATTACTTAGCTAGAATTTGCTGTAAATTGAAGGTTTGTGGGGATGGGGTGGGAGGGGGAGAATCAAGAAAGCGACTGGATTCCATACGTAGACAACCAAGCAAAAACATTAAAAGCTAGTTTGACTCTCCCTTCCAAATTCTTCAAATCCTAAGTATATGCATGCTCTGCCTTCCAGCATCCACACTACTCGTGTTTCATGCTCTCCTTGAGATCAGGGAATGTGTGTCTCACAGTTTTTTGTAATCTCAGCACCCAGGTACATAGTAAGTAGGTGCTTTTGTATATGTCGAATGAATGAGGGCTTGTACAAATTCATTCTCAGCTATGCTCCTTCAATTCCTTTGTCCTACAGCTCTCCCCACCCCCTGCCATTGTCTCAGGTTCTTAACCTGCAAGTTCACAGTGTTTTTAAGCACTTAAATTCTGCATGTTGGAAGAGACATCTATTTTTTTATGATAATGATGCATTATGACATCAAAGTAATGTAGCATAACTTACAATGTGTAGAGAAATCAAACACCATTAATATTTTCTACATAAGACTATTACTCTTTAAAGCCTCAGTATGATATTGTAGTAAGTATTGGTTAAGCTTAAACTATTTATACAAACTTGCTTAGTGAAATCTAGCTCGTGTCAAAAGTTTTTTGTTTTTCCATTCATTTAATATTTTCTTTAGGAATATGAAATTCAACTTCCAAAGTAATTCTTAAGCCATCTCTGACCAATATTAACTTAATTTTGTATTTTCCTTCATGTTTATTAAGTTCCAAATCTTTCTCATACTATTCTGAGGCCGTTCTGTTTTTGAACCGTGTTGATACCTGTTGCATTTTGCCACATGCTTCATTTTGTTTTGGCCTCAGGGCAATGCCTCTTCACCTTTCCTTAGTGTTGCCCCCTTTTAATCATCTGCTACACCTTTGCCAGATGATCCCCAGCGTCGGTGTGATCACATGCATCCTGTAGTGGATCCCACCCATAGCCTCCAAAATTAAGTCTAGACTTCTTAGCACGGAGCTTAGCTTTTTGCACCGCCAGCTGAGGAGTTTTCCCAGTGTGCAGCCTGTGCTCTTTGCGGAAGCGCCTGGTCCTGTGATGCTTCCTGTCTCAGCTTACAAGCTTGTGCAGTTTGCTGCTGGCTCCCAGGGTCCTTGCCACCCCCATGTCCACCTCTCCCAGTTTACATCTTTCCAGCCTCTCCCCGGATGTCTGATATTCCCGTGGCCACCCTGGAACTCGGTATGCTCCAATTCCACGCTGTGCGTTTATGAATGTGTTTGTTTCCTTATTTATCCCAGTCATGGTGGCAGGGGCAGTGTTCAGGTCTTTGACCCAAAATGTATTTTTTCACTTAATATTTATCTACTTTTGCCTTCATTATTCTGGAATGCACGTTAACTTTTTAAAAATCTCTTTTATAGCCTCAAGGAATAGGCTCTCCTAGTGTTTATCATGCGGTTATCGTCATCTTCTTGGAATTTTTTGCTTGGGGATTATTGACGGCACCCACCTTGGTGGTAAGTGACCTTTTATTTCTGTCTTTAAAATCTTATTTTCTTCCATTTTGGGAGGTTGGGAAGGGAGACAGCTTTTTCCCCATGGTTAATTCTCTTACCATTGTTCAAACTTTCAGTACTATATGTTGTTGCTTTGCCTCTTCCACATTTATTTCTCCCTTCTAGGAGGGAGGCTTGGACCTTGGTTAACACTTGATTAAATCATGTGAAAATGTTCTTAAACTGACAGGCTTAAGAAAGATGATGTCTATGGTCGAACCCAGTTAGCACTATTATTTTGAGATTTCATTCATGCCATTCTTTTAGGTTAGGCCAGGCATCTAAAGATAGCCTTTAGGGCCTCCCTAGTGCATAAGGGGATTAAATCTAAGCACAGTCACGCTATGGGCAATCACTGTAGCATGAGTTCGATCCTCTCCCAGGTAGGTGACACACATGACAGAGCAGATCTGTCCTGTCTCCCCCACTGCACCCCTCAGTAGTGTATTTCAGTAGATCTACCTGTTCTCCCCTCTCTGTCTCTGGTAAATCCTCTCACACACTCCCCCCACACCTGGGGCTCTTGTATGCATAAATAAATCACCCTTTTTTTTTTTTTTTTAAAGATTTATTTATTTGTGCATACAGAACTGGGGTACAGGCCAGAGGCTCAGGGGCGGCGAGAGGCTTCACCAGAGACAGAGTGGGGAGCAGAACAGGCAGATGGACGAAGTACACTGCTGAGGGGAGCAGCGGGCGGGTCAGGAGAGGTCTGCCACGCCATGTGGTCACCTCTGGGGCAGGCGGGAATCGAACTCATGCTGAAGCGGCTTTAGATTCTCAGTGCTGGGCTTTAACCCGCTGTGCCACCAGGGAGGGCCTAAATCACCCTTTTTTTAAAAAATAAAGATAGCCTCTAGCAAAGTGGTTCTTTCCAAAGGCTTAAGCTGAATTTACCCAGATCTTCCAAGTTTAGGTGATTGCTAGTTTTGTCCTTTGTTGTAGAAATGGGGAATGGAATGAAAGAAGAATGGTTAAGGTAGAAGTCTCTGTCTTGAAAGGTATAATTAGGGTTAATTGTATGATTTACCAAACTCCAGAACAAAATTTTAAAAAGAAATTTAACATTTTCATGAACTTGTTCATTGTTGCACAAAAAGTGTTTTAAAATAGGTCATTTATAGGGGCCTCCCTGGTAGTGCAGGGGTTAAAGTCTCAACACTATCAAGCTGTTATGAGTTGGATCCCTGTCCAGAGAGCTGACCCACATGACAGAGCAGACCTCTCCTGTCTCGACCGCTGCTCCCCTCAGCAGTGTATTTCATTGGATCCGCCTTTTCTCTCCCACTGTCTCTGGTGAATCCTCTTACTCCCTGCACCTAAGGCCTACAACCTATTTCTTACATGCATAAACAAATAAAAAAAAATCTTTTTTAAAAAGGTCATTTATAATGAATCATATACATGGAGGAACTAGTCTAAAAATTTTATGTTCCATTATTTCTTGGCATACTGTTAAGTAATCATCACTGTAGCTACATAATATGGATGTCTTAATAGTTACTTCGAATATGTCAAGGCATATTCCTGTGTATTCCTAGAGCAAGGATTCAGAAGGGAATCTCAAATAAATACAATTCCTTTTTCAGTAAGCCATGTGTTACAAGTTAGAATAGTTCCCTGAATAACAACAATTCCCTAACTTAAAAGAATGCTCATATGAATATGTTTTGATTAAGATCCTTTCTTTTTTAAGAAGCTCTTTTAATGAATCATCAGTTTTGTATACATGGTCAAAATACTTGAAATATAGACTTTTAAAATATTTGATTATTTTTAGATAATAATTTCTGCTGGTTAAATGTGATTTACACATTTACTGCCTTTGTAAGCCCAGAACACTGATTTGGAACCTGTTAGATGTTGCAGGTTCATTATGACATTTGTAATCTCATTGTATTGTAATAACCTAAAAGTCAAGGGCTACTAATGTGATGTCATAACTCTAGTCTCACACTTTTATATTACCTTTCGTAGTGTTCCATTGTGTTTAAAATCTTCTACCAGTAAAACTGTCTAATAAGTCAACATTCCTGTACTTTAAGGCACTTGAGCTTTATAATTAGTAAATAATCCTATATATCTGTATTATGATGGATCCAGACACAATCTTATGCATTTTATCACTCTAACCCTCAAAACCACCTGATGAAAGAGGTATTAGCCTCATAATACAGATGAGAAAATTTAAGGTTAGGGGAATTAAACAGTTGGCTTGCTAGTATGGTAGCAAACTCAGCATTGGCATTTGAAGCTAGGCTCGCTTTGTTCCAGTTCTTAGTCTTGGGGCATGCTAGTATGAAACGGCTCGTGACCTTGTTTTAGGTAGTTATCAGTGCAACTTTTAGCAAAGTAGATTAAAGTTGGGTTAACTATTATATTAGCAAGGCATCCAAAAATCTTTTTGTGATATTTCCATGATTTTTTATTTGGATTTAAATTATATATAACTTTTTGTAAAAAATTGCTTTGGTTGTTTTTTCTTTTTTTTTTTTTACATGTCAGCTTTTTTTTTTAACTTTAATGTCACTTTCCCTCCCCCCCAATTTGACAAAGGGAGATTGTCTTAAGAATAAGGAAGGAATTTATTTACGTAGACACAAAAGCTTATTATTATTTCATAGATACTGGAAAATTAATTTTGTCCTAGTATATTAATATTTTTATTAACTAAGTTTTTAAAACCCTGATTTTTCTTTTTTGGTTACTTTTGAAAATACTGAATTGGATTGAGCAATTAAAAAAAAAAGTGCTGGCCCTCCCTGGTGGTGCAGCGAGCAGGTTAAAGCACAGCACTAAGAAGCTAAACCCACTTCAGCAAGAGTTGGATCCCTGCCCCAGGAGGTGACCACATGGGTGGCAGACCTCTCCTGACCCTCCCTGTTCCCCTCAGCAGTATTCTTCATCAGTCAGCCTGTTCTGCTCCCCACTCTATCTCTGGTGAAGCCTCTCACCACCCCTGCACCTCTGGCCTGTACCCCAGTTCTGTATGCATAAATAAATAAATACTTTTTAAAAAATAAAAAGTGCTAATATGGGGGAACTAAAATTTTTAATTTTTTTTTACCAGCATGACTATTTTTTAGAAAAAAACAAGTTATTGCCCATTTATAACAAGACTACTGTGTACAGCACCATCCCCCTTGTTAAAAGTTATTTAGTTTCCATGTTTCTCCTTTTTAAAATGGCAAAATGATGAGTTATGGCTACTCGGGAGAGTTGTTTGTAATGTTATCTTCATCATAATTGTTTACCTTATTCCATTTTTCCTTGATTATATTTTTTAAATCAAGCTTCTCTTCAGAAAAAAAAGTTAAAAATTTATGAATAGTAAGCTAATATTTCCTTTTTTATTTCTTATCTGTAATGTATTCATGTTTTGAAATAATTGCAGTTTTGTGTTCTCTTTTTTTCTTTGTTTGATGAGAAACAGTGAGATTAAAGATAGGTGAAGGAGACTTAGGCAAGACAAGGATTGAGTTGTAGAATCTAGATGGTATCTAAGTGCTGGGATTTGTTTTACTCTAGGCACTTTGACCTTTGGGCATTAGAATAGCAGGAATTTTTGAAATGTCACTAGGGAATATTGTGCATGAGAACACATGTATATATTTCTCTATAGTGTGAAATACATTAATAATTTCTTATGATAAGAGGCATGATGTAGGCTTATAGCACGTTGAGCAGTATAGAAATGTGTAAGGATATGGAAGTTCTGCTACAATCCTATTTACCCCCCCCCCCCCCCCAGGAAACTGAACATTTTGATAGGAGGTCTTTATAAGGGTAAACTATACCTTCCCCATTACGACAGATTACTCAACAAGAGAAAAACATTGTATGTGCTGCTAAGTATTAAATTAGTGTTTTGTTTTGTTTTAAATCAGAAGTGAGTATCACGGGGAAGGTTTTCAAGATACCTAGCCCTTATAACTTGTCCTGCTAAAATCGGAATCTTCAAGCGTAAACTCATAGACTTGTATTTTTTTAGAAGTGAGTCTTTCATATATCTAGTATAGATTACTAATTAATAATCAATATAAATCAGTGTGAATTAAAAAGTCCAATGTGGACTTTATAAAAATTGCCAGTTTTTGCTGGCAATTTTATTTTCTTTGTTTTGGACTTAACCTATTTTGGGGAGAGGTAAGTTTTGGGATAGAAAGCAATACCAAGTTGTAGCACTTACTTTCATTCAAAAAAATGGTCTATTAACCTGTAATATTTTATTTCTGGCTTAATGTGTTTTGAAGTTTCTTATAACTAGTGCTTTAACATAATTTTAAAAGGGAAAGTGAGGATGAAAATATAATGTTATATTCATTTTAAGCTAGGATTAAGTTTCAGGATTTCAAGTTGAAATTCTGTTCTTGGAAATAATTCATTCAACATATAACTAACTACTCTTAAGACACATTAGCTATAAATGTTTGGTTTATTTTTTAGTTTAATTGGTTTATTATTTATTATTTAGTTATAATAAGTGTTTGGTATTTTTATTTATGGAAGCCTTAGTTTTAAAGTAAATGTGAAGTTAAAGATTATTTTTTTACTTTGTATGGCTGAAGTCATAAACTCACAGAGTTTAAGAACACAATCAAAAACAAAGACTA
>NW_004567127.1:14376482-14387272 GCF_000260355.1 Condylura cristata | reverse complement strand
CACTCTGTCTCTGGTGAAGCCTCTCACCGCCCCTGAGCCTCTGGCCTGTACCCCAGTTCTGTATGAATAAATAAAAATCTTTAAAAAAAAAAAAAAAAAAAACAAAGACTAAATGTTGTGAAGTCTCCACTAGCCGGAAAGAATTTTATACTGACAAGTATTTTAAAAGACTAAAATTTAACACTTTTGAGAAGTTGTGACTATGTGGTTGGAGCAATCATATTCAGTCATTGATCTGTATAAAAGAATCCATGATACTAAGAATAGCTTCACTTTTTGGACAGATATATTTGCCAGAAATGGAATAACTGAAACCGGAGCTTTCTAATTCTTCTAAAGGTGTTTCTTGCGAGAGAGACAATTCACTCAGCATAGTTTCTTTTCCTTAATAGAAAATTTCTCCACCTCTCTTATTCCCCACATTACCATTCTCAGTTGTCTTTTATTGAAAAACTTTACAATATGAAGGAACAAGAATTGGTGTTTATATCCAGTCACAACTCCTCTGCTCATTTATAAACTGGTAATATTATCTAATTCATAATATTGGTAGTATTAAATAAAAGAGTGTATAAAGTGTGTGACCCAAATTGTAAAAATGATCCTCCTGGTTCTTATTTCTTTACTTACCTTTCTATCTGATTGCTGTTGACCCAGTGTGTTCCCAATCGTTTATTTATTGCCCAGTAAACATAACTCATTTTATTTATTGCCCAGTAAACATAACTCATGTAAATTGATGATTTGAGACCAGACCCTGAAAAGGTAGAATAACTTGTTTATGCATTTTCATAGGTGAAGTTTTTTGTTGTTGTTGTTTGTTTGTTTTCTCTTTTGGAAGTGTTCTAGACGTGTATTTTGACAATTTAAATTTCTCTCTTCCCCCAGTATCCTATCTTAGATAACATATACCTACTTGTAAAGGAGTTATAAGTCAGTTATATGAGGGAAACAGGATAGTATAGTGATTAAAAGCTTGGATGTCAAGAGCCTGACTTCCCATGTCCAATTACAGTTTTGCCATTTACTGATTGCATAATCTTAGATAAGACATTTGACCTTTAATGGGGTTATTATAAGGAATTAAAGGAGGTAGTATATATCAAAGTGCTTTGATATATATAACTTAGTACTTTTTGACATACTTAGATGCCATATAAATGTTTGGTCTTATTTACTCATACGTAGTGTCATGCAAGTCTGAAAATTTAGAAGACAAAATTAGCTTATATCATGAAAGGATATAATCAAAATGTAAATGATGCTTTATTAAGATTAAAATGTAACATCAGCTTTTATTTTTCTTTCTTTCTTTAGGTATTACATGAAACCTTCCCTAAACACACATTTCTGATGAATGGCCTGATTCAAGGAGTAAAGGTAGGGTAGGATCAATTCTTATATATACATGCCTATACACATATATACATGTCTATAGCATATATACATACCTATATGCATATAGAGATATACGCATATATACTTAGACATGCACAACTACATCATAATAGGCTTACTCTGTGTTTTATGTACTGATATTTTTAGTCTAGATACCTGAATAGTTTTCGCAAACTAATAACAAATACACATTAAAGAGAGAACTATTTAAAGATGCATTAAAAAGTTATAACAATAAAATCTTGATTATTCTCCATAGTCCACTTGACCAACAAGTTTTTTTTTCCATTTGACCAACAAGTTTTTTAATAGATACAAAAATATAATGAACATAAGATATTCCTTCTAGACTTAACTTGTTTGGAGTTACCATTGTTAAGAGTTCATATTTCATGTGCAACTAGATCCCTGCAGATGGTTCTAGACACTATTTGAAAATTGTAAAGTTTGATGATACATTTAATTTAGAAATTAGTTTAAAATTCTGTGTTACTGAGGTGATTTACTTTTGGCTCTTTTTATATACATATATTCATTTTCTTTTTTTTCTTTCTAGGGTTTGCTGTCATTCCTCAGTGCCCCACTTATTGGTGCTCTTTCTGATGTTTGGGGCCGAAAATCCTTCTTGCTGCTAACAGTGTTTTTCACATGTGCCCCAATTCCTTTAATGAAGATCAGCCCATGGTACGTGCATATTCACATTATAGCATCTAAGTGTATCTTTCATTATTCTCTGAATATTCCCTTTCTTCTTTAATTTTTCTAATACATTCATTCTTTGACACAGATAAGAGAACCTTTAAAAAATACAACAGTTAAGTAATAGTTCATATAGGGTTTAGTACTAGATGCGCTTTACAGGAAATAGAGATTACTGGCCTGGCTGTTTTTAGATTTCACAGGTCAAATTTCAGAACAATATTTTGGGGCCTGCATATAGGGTTGCAAACTTCTTATTTTAAGTAGAATATTAAAAACATAAATTCTATCATTATTATTATCTATTATTCTATCATTATTATTATCTATTAAGGCCCAAACCAACAGTTGCTTAAAATCTGTAAAACTTGTCTTTCCATATAAAAGGAATTTGGAGTTGAACAGTCTAGAGCTGATATGATAGTTCCAGAAAAACATATTTTTTTTCTCCTTGTGTTCTGTAATCCTCCATTATCACTTCACTATCCAAGATGGCTGCTCCAGCTTATGTTACACTTCAACCAGCAGGATAGGAGGAATGGTTAAGAATTGCATATTGCTTTACTTTCAGAAAACTACAGATTTCCCACCCTGCTCCCATTCCAGGCATATGCTGTTCCTAATTACAAGAGACTGGACCCATTGACACTATTAAAAAAACCAGATTCTTTCACTGAGAAGGAAGGGAAGGGAAGTCACAAAGAGAATGATTTTTCCAAATAAGTGGAGCCCACTTTTGTTAATAGCTTTATTAATTATCTGTATTCTACTCCACTCAGTACTAATGTCCATGAATTGTTTATCACAGATGAGCTCACTTTCCATCATGTATTTAGAAAGGCCAGAGGTATGTATGGACTAGGCTTTTCTCTATAGACCGAGCCCTTGGCAATTTCCAGCAATGCAAATGAAATCTTGACCAGACGAATGTAGGGAATAAATGAAGCATTTGCTGTGGAAAGAAGTGTGTATTAGAAGAGCTTAGTCAGTAATAAAGTTCCAATGGAAAGATCCTTTGAAAATTCATTATGTGATTATCTGTTTATGAATACTGCTCTGCAGCTCTCTGCTAGGTGAAGACTTGAGTTGTTTGTTTTGCGAAGATTGGGTTTGTTTTGCCAACATTAGGAGAGCTAAAGATAACACGAAAAAATCTAAATTCTAATATATACACTACAATAATATATAGAGTAACTTGTTTCTGTTTTATTCATTTATTTTGCTTTTTGTGTATTACTGTGGTGGGAAGTGGTAATGATTGAATTATAATAGACTTTAGTGTGTTGCTGTTTGAGTAGAAACAGTAAAGCCACCTGACAGTTCACCTGGGTAAACAAAGTGACTATATTATCAAACTTTAAGTATTTTTGCTTAGTAGCTGAACTGCTGTCAAAGGGCTATTTCTAGTCCTGTTTTCATAGTTTGTGTGATTTATGTTTTATAGGAGAATTAATCCATGAATTGTCTTAGTAAGTTGTTGACTGAAATTAGCTATTACTCTGATTCACTTTTAAAAATTAAGACAACTATTCTATTTCCTGTCAATTTTTTTTAATCCTAGGTGGTACTTTGCTGTTATCTCTGTTTCTGGGGTTTTTGCAGTGACTTTCTCTGTGGTATTTGCCTATGTAGCAGACATAACCCAAGAACATGAAAGAAGTATGGCTTATGGACTGGTATGTGTATATCCTATACTTTTTATCTGTTGAGAAATAACCTTTTTTTTAATGACCTCATGTTACAAAGACTGCAAGTGTTTTCATTATGAGCTCTTTTTTTGGCATAAAATACATTGCATAATAAAATTATCCATTAACCTACATTAAACTTTTTTTTGCAGTACAAAGCCATTAAAGTTTTCATATTTTCATTTATTTACTAGTTGTAGGTAGAAAATATTTGAAATTATGATATATTATTTTTGCTTTATGGAAGTTCCTTTTAATAGAATACTAAAATGAGGGTTAAAATGTATTAATATTTATATTTTATATCTAAAATATAATGAACTTACTTTAGCTCAGGGATGAGAAAACTTTCTCTGTGGCTTAGTGTCCCACATAGTGGCCACTCATTCTTTTGTTAATGCATGATGTATGTGTTTACATCTCTGAAAATATCAGAACTTTTTTAAAAAGTTAGATTGACCAGTAGGCAGTGGTTTGCTAAGCATTGTTTTGGCAAACTAATATTTAAGGCTATTATAGTTGTCTATCAAATCTAAAAATAAAATAGTTCCTATATACATAATGTAATGTACAGTTTACCAGATAGGCAGAAGTAGGACAGTTAAGAGTTTCAGCATCTTTTGATAAATAAGTACTGAGTATTGTGTCAGACTGAATCTTAGTGTTATGAGACTATCACCATTGTTTCAGAGGACACTATTAAAGAAACATGGGAATTAAAAGTTTTGGGGGAGAAACACCTGTAGAGAGAAACTTATAAAATGAACTAATGGTTTTCGGTTGTAAACTTAGAATAATAAGGGATATGGGAAGTTGATGATAGCCAGCATTTTTTTAAATACAACTTTGTTGAGATAATTTACACCTCAGAAAACTCATTTTGTTTATAGTTCAGTAAATTTTAGTAAATTTATATATAGTTATACAACCATCATCACAATCCATGTTTTGTAACTTAGTAATTTAGTCATAGCGAAAAGTTTGATGTTGATAATTATCAACCTGGAGGCTCTGTATATAGGGCATATTCTAGCAAATAACAATTTAAGTCTTCTAGAAATTACATGAGTGCAAGGAGAAAGTGGTCTTTTGGGCCCTCTCTCTGTCTGCCCAGAGAGAAATGACTGATGGGGAGAGTGGAGGAGGAAGGACCTGGCATGAAACACCTGTGCTCGGACTGGGCTTTTGCTCATTGCCCTCAAAGCCTGAATCCTCTCCATACACCTCACTGGCCCTCACAGTGAGGATCGTTGCCCGTTTCCCAACTCAAGAGCCATAGCTGTACTCATACTCGAGTTCTTTCATAGTCGCAGTTCACTGTATTTAATTGGTGGGGGCAAGGTGCTGTAACAAACTAACATTGCAATCCAATTTTAGAATTTTTTTCAGTCAGTCCCAAAAGTTTCTTCATGTCCTCATCACCTCTGACATAGGCAGCTTCCAAACTACTGACACTATAGTTTTGCTTTAAATGTAATAATGAGTGTAGTGTAGTCTTTTGTCTTACTTCTTTCACTTAACATAATCTTCAAAGATTTATCCATGTTCACACATTTCCCAACAGTTACTCCTTTTATTATTATGTAGTATTCTGTTGCTTGGGGTAAAGGTGTACTTCATTTTATTGCACTTTACAAGTGGTGTGTTTCTTATTAGACCATCCACCAGCAAAAACGATTCTCATGACTCCTAGATTGCGTTATTAATTTTATGGGGGTGATCTGGAACTGAACCCAAATATACCTAAATGTACTCCTACTGTATTTTGTTTACCCATTCTAATAGTTAATGGACATTTGAGTTGATAGCTACATGTTAGTGTAATTTTATGTACTTGTCAAATAATTGACCTTTACAACTTTGAATTGCTTGTGTTGAGTTAGCTATTCATGAATAGCTAAAAATAAGGACTCCTTTTAGAAGGTGCTAAAGCATAAATAATCTTCTATTTTTATATGTGTGGGTGTGTGTTTAATGAAGGACCTTTATTTTATATCCTGGTTACCTTTTTCACAGTACAGGATTTCTCCCCTCAGGGGTGGTCACCGTAACTCACTGTGCCGCCCCTGTCTCCCCACTATGCTCCTCCTCCCCATTCTCCTTCCCCTTAGTAAACTTCTAAATAAAGTAATTCGAAAAAATAAATGACAGTAAGCAAAAACAAGTACTCCTGTGAAGAAGTCTTTCATCCAAGAGTTTTAAAATGCTGTAGAAAAAGCATAAAGCACAGGTTGGGGCAAAAGTTTGTACATGTCTACAACACTCATTTCTAGTTACTGTCCTCAGAGTGTGGCCCCCGCCAGGTGTGCCTGCCCTTTATCTAATGAACAAGCTATGTGTGGGAGTGACAGTTTTTTTCTGTTTGTACCCTGATTTAGTCTGCATTGTCACCAGATGTGTGTGGATTTCCTCGGAGTTTTAGAGATTCGGTGCACATCACGTTCTTCCCAACCCTATCGCTAAAAAGATTATCAAGTTCAGTGTTGTACTGTGGCTCGCCACTATTACTTAGATAAGCTCGACTTCAGAGTCTTTTAAGCTTTATTGCAATTAGCCTAAAGTATATATCAAGGTGAATATTAAAATCACAGTGACATTAGAGGTTCTTAAAGTATTGTTTTTAGACTTCTTCCAAAGAACACTGAGGCTATGTGTGGTTGTGCCCAGGGACTGGTGTGACCCAGTCAGGGAGGGCGCTTTGCACAGTGCTCCAGACTCCTGGCAGCTAACACAGTTCTTTGCTTTTTAATCTGATTGACCTATGACTTCATCAGTAGGATTTATTTGAACAAAGTGCTCCAAGGCTTAAAAGAAAGTTTGAAACCACTGTCGTAGAAGCTTTTCACACATCTTGAAGAATCTAATTCTTTTCTTGGAAAAGAAGAGTATAAGAAAACTGGCCTGAGAAGGACGAGGAGAGGGAGGCTCAGCAGGAGGACGGGTAACATAAGTTCTCAGGGTGTCTCGGCTGACCTCTTCCTGTCAACTGTGATTTGCTGCAGGTTTCAGCAACATTTGCTGCAAGTTTAGTAACTAGTCCTGCCATTGGAGCTTACCTTGGACGAGTGTATGGGGACAGCTTAGTGGTGGTCCTGGCTACAGCCATTGCTTTGCTCGACATTTGTTTTATCCTTGTTGCTGTGCCAGAGTCGTTGCCCGAAAAGATGCGGCCAGCATCGTGGGGAGCTCCCATTTCTTGGGAACAGGCTGACCCTTTTGCGGTAAGTTCATACTTCTCTTCTTTTTGGCAAAACTCAAATGCATTATTCAATGTTGCATTAATGTTTTGTTGTGGAAATTCCTTTGGGGAAAACATCTTGATGGATTAAATTTTTGAAGTACTTTTCAGAGTAGCGTGGGGAGGATAAAAAAACCAACTTAAAAAAGAAGAAGCCAACTGGGTGTCTGTACACTGTCAGAAGATACTGCTGTTTGGTCTTAAGAATAGTTCTGTCTTTTGATATAAAAGCCTTATGTCAGTTTTCTTCTTGTTCTAGTCCTTAAAAAAAGTGGGCCAAGATTCCATAGTGCTGCTAATCTGCATTACGGTGTTTCTTTCCTACCTACCGGAAGCAGGCCAATATTCCAGCTTTTTTTTATACCTCAGACAGGTAAAATCCTGAAATTTTTCTCATCGTGTAGTGCCATAAAAACAAAAAATGTTTAATCTCGAGAGAACTGTAGTAGCAGAGACATTGAAAAATGACTACCTTTTGTAAATAACAGGTCGTTGAAATTAACTTTGTCTAGTGTGGCTGATGGTCCTTATATATTTCTGTAAAATTTTTGACTTAATACAGATAGGTGTGATTTGCTCTACCAAAGTATATAGTTTGAGTTTATGTTGCTTAGAGAGATGGTGGGGTGCTTAATCCATTCACCTGTTTTAGACAGTTTCTTTTTGATGTAGAGCACATATTAGTGAATCAGCTAGCCAAACCAAGAATATTCATTTTTTTCTCTCTGACACTAACTGTACTACTAGGCAGAGGTCAAGCTTTTATCAATATCTGTAAAGAGCATGACACAATGTAGTAAATAAAATGAACTCAAAGTGCTTGGTAGTTATCTATAAGTTAGTAAATCTATGAACTAAGAGCTTTAGATTTACTTAAATCAAATACATGTTATTTTTAACATGTTAACACTTGTTATAATTTTAGTTCCCAATGAAAGCCAGATTCTTCCTCTGGAGAATCTTTTGGTTATAAATGAGTTGCCTTTTTTTTCCTGGCCCATTTAGCATTACTGTACAAGTGGTTACATTAGTTTGTTACTTGTTGTGCTTTATTCATTAAAATTATTTTTTCTGGAAACCTTCTAGATAATGAAATTTTCACCAGAAAGTGTTGCAGCATTTATAGCAGTCCTTGGCATTCTTTCCATTATTGCTCAGGTGAGTTTCTTTTTTATGTTGAAGTGAATAATATCATAATGGATTGACCCTTGCTGGCCATTAGATGGAGCCTTGAGTAATTCTTGATGGTATCTTGGTGGAATTACCAGAGTCAAGTATCTGAGGATTGTGGTTTCAAGACTCAGTTCTGTTATATAGCTATTAATGATCAGACTTTTTGGGATCGACACATTAAACAATATATGGTATATGAACCAGAAACATGGTTTATTGGTATATACTAGGTTGTACGCCTGCATATTGTCAGAAATTTTATATTCTGCTCTATCACTTAAGCCATTGAAAAGTATTTATTAAATACCTGCAGTGTTTCAGGCACTGAGGTATAGCATAGAACATAACAAATTGCAGCTGTTGTAAAATTTACATTCTTGTGAAATAGAAAATTAATAAACATATCAATCACTGTAAGTATATCAGGTGTAGTAAGAACTATTAAAAAAAAGGATCTTGGGATATCAAGAGGAAACGGGACTTAGCTGGGAAGATTGGAGGAAGCTCTTGCTAATAGACAGTGACATATGAGCAAAGACCAAGTAATAGGAACTAGCCTCAGGAATATTTGGAGGAAGAGATTCAAAGCACTGAGAAAGAAATAAGAATTTAAGGAGTGCATGTATCAGGCATGAGTAGGAAATAACAAAGGGCCAGTATGGCTCCGGTGGAGTGAACAAGGAAGAATTAGGAAATGAAGTCCAAGACCTGGTGAGGAATCAGATCATTCTGGGCCTCCAGGTCACCACAAACTTGACAGGAATAGCTGCCATAAGAGGAGTTTGAGCAGAGGAATGACATGAAAGTGTGTCTGTTGAAAACCCAGTTGGTAACCTGTTATTAATCAGTAAAGGAATTTGAATTTTCTTAGAGCGTTCATCCTGACCTCTACATTATATGTCTTTTCCACAGTAAATTCTTCTCCAGTGCCGGGAATTTTTTTTTTTTTTTTTTAGTCAGGAGCTTTCTCCTTTCTGTTCAAAAGTTTCACCCAGTAGAAGAAGCTTAACTCTGCTTTTTCTTGAATCTGACACTCTACCTTAGACCCAATCTACTAGACTGCAACTTTCTTAATTTAGTGTTAAGAAAGAAGAAGCTTGAATCTGTTGAGTAGGTCATCTTGGATGTTTCACGATGTCAGAGGTAGAATTTCTCTTGCATATTTCATCACTTAGAAATTTTTGGTAGTGTTTTTGTTTTTAAGATTTATTTATTTACTTACTTATGCATAGAAGACCTGGAGTGTAGGCCAGAGGTGTAAGAGGTGAGAGGATTCACTGGAGCCAGAGTGGGGTGCAAAACAGGTGGATATACTGAGACACACTGCTGAGGGAGCAGCAGGCAAACAGGTCTGCTGCACCCTGGGTCACCTTGCTGCCAGGGATCAAACTCAAGTGGCAGCAGTGATCATGCTGAGACTTACCCCTATACCACCAAGGAAGCCCTGAATTTGGTAGGTTTAATGATTTCAGTTTAAATTCTACATTATACCTCTTCCATGACTCCCCCAGACACATAACTATTCATTATGTATTACTGCTAAATCTGATCTTGGTGTTATCCTGAAATCCTTGCTCTGGGTTCTTTAATACATTTAAATATCATGTTTCAGTTAATTAAAAATTATCTTTAATATGTTTAGTTTACAATGAATATGTTTTAATATATACATTTATATGTCTAATCCTGTCTACCCAGAACATGTTTCTTCAGTTTTGGAGGAAAATGTTACTTTTCATTTATATATATAGTTTTGGTTTGTTTTTTTTTTAATCTTCATATATTGCTAAGATTATATCAGCTGGCATTATTTTAGAAGATTTATTTATTTATGCATTAAAAAACTGGGGGACAGGCCAGAGGTTCAGGGGAATGAGAGGATTCACCAGAGACAGATCAGGGAGAACAGGCAGATTGACTGAAACACACTGCTGAGGGGAGCAGCAGTCAAGACAGGAGAGGTCTGTTCTGTCATGTGGGTCACCTCTCTGGACAGGGATCAGATTCATGATAGCCCAATAGCGCTGAGAGTTTAACCCCTGCACCACCAGGGAGGCCCCTAGGTCAACTAATATTTTGCTTAAGATTTAGACAAAGAGAACAGGATAACATTTACAGTAATGGAGAAACTAATAGCTGTGAAGTCTATCATGGACACAATAGCCACCTAATAAGTTTGGGAAGTAACACTGAAGTCTACTTGAGTGATGAGTTAAAGACTCTTCCTCTTTTCGGCAGACAAGACATCTGTCACAAGGAATACACGATGAAAACAGTCCCTGAGATTTCAGAACCTGGGAGGGAGATGTGAATATAGGAGGGGCCTGGTTGGGTGTGTTAGAAAGTGCTCTGTGGCTACGAGTCCTGAGGGCTGGGAGCCTGGGAGCCTGGGAGCCTGGGAGCCGAGCAGCCCTGAACTAGCCAAGCTAATGGCACAGGGAAAACAGTACTTGCAAATCCACTGGGCTCTGGGAGCTTACATGGAAATATGGCTATTGAGATGAAAAAATCACCTTTAAAAAGTGAGAAAACTGGGCCCTCCCTGGTGGCGCAACTGGTTAAAGCAAAGCACTGAGAAGCTAAGGCCACTTCAG
>NW_004567127.1:14331116-14376382 GCF_000260355.1 Condylura cristata | reverse complement strand
CCGCCCGCTGCTCCCCTCAGCAGTGTGCAACGTCTGTCTGCCTGTTCTGCTCCCCACTCTGTCTCTGGTGAATCCTCTCACTGCCCCTGCACCTCTGGCCTGTACCCCAGTTCTGTATGCACAAATAAATCTTTAAAAAAAAAAAAAAGTGAGAAAACTAGTTGGAGATTATAGTTGACTGATAATGCTAATTATGTTTGTATGTCCTGAACTTATAAAATATTCAGTTATTAGAGTCTAAAAGGTAGAAGAAGAATGGCCTTGCATTCTGTTTATGTGAAATGACCATTAAGAATGACTTGTTCCCTATTGACTTCTCAGCCAGTGAAAGCCAGCAGCTCGGAGCTGCTTGTTTCTCCAGTTTGTACCTGTTCAAGCCTTTGTTCTTGCCCTCCTTCCTAGGTCCCCCCTCACTGTGTTCCCATATAATTTGGCATATCTGTATCATTTTATAGAATATACTGTATTTTACCTCTGTTTATGTCTGATTGATCTCACGTCAGTAGGCTAAGAATGCCCTTTGGAGCTCCAAATAGATTATGTTCACAATTGTATCACCTTCTTAGTCATTCTAGTAGCTAACCTTTTACCTGCAGTTCAGCACATGCAAAATTAAAAGTTTTTTTCCTAAAGTGTTTTAAAACATTAAAAATTAGTAGTAAGATCCTCCCTGGTGGCGCAGCGGGTTACATCACAGCACTAAGAAGCGAAAGCCATTTCAGCATGAATTTGAACCCCGTCCCGGAGGTGACCCGCCTGACCCCCTCAGCAGTGCACTTCGACAATCTGCCTGTTCTGCTCCCCACTCTGTCTCTGGTGAATCCTCTCACCACCCCTGCACCTCAGTTCTGTATGTGTAAATAAATCTTTTTAAAAAAAATTAGCATGTAAAAATTGTGAGGTATGACATATGAAAATATGGATATGTAGCTTCTCTCCCCAAAATTTTAAAATCTGGTCATGCTAGATAGACCCACCATTGAGTGGAACCCAGGTAGTGGCTATTCCCTTTGGGGTCTTTACTCTCTGGCTTACCATTAGGTCCATTGGTCCGTGGCACCAGTTAGCATAATATGTCGGCTTTTTATGTAACGGGTGCACTAAATAAATGTTATGAGACTGGCAAGGTCATAGTTGTATATCTCTCAGTGCTCATTCAGTCCTCTGTATGCTGCTAGCTCCCAGATTCATACTTTGACAAATTTGTACCCTCAGCCTATCTCTGAACTTCTGTTCGATGTTCCTGCCAGGCCTCTGACTAGACGTGGCCAAAACTGAAGTCTGCATCCTTCCCCTCTGGGACTGCTCCCTCAGTTATTGCAACACCACTCTCCTGGCCATACGGGCCAGGAAATTCAGCAGTGTTCTTGATCCTTTTCCTCTCTCTATTCCACATCCATTCAAGCCCAGTGGTATCCCTTGTCACTTCTTTCTCCGAATACATTCGGAATGGAGGTGATTTTTCATCACCTTCATTATAGCTCCATCGTTACCCAGTCTTGGCTCAGGCAGTAGTCTCTCTTATCTCTGCTGCCATGTTGTTCCCATGCTGTTTTCCATTTGGCAGAGTAATTTTTGTAAGTGGAAATTTAATCATAACTCTCATTTAACAGTTAAAAAACACCTTCTCTTGCAACCGAAATAAGAATCTAGACTTTGAATATGATCTCATTTTCTCCCATGTATGTTTTGACTCCACCTCAACCCAGGACTTTTCACTTGCTGTCATCCTCCATAGAGTTCTCTTCCCGGAGATACTGGCCGATGGTTGCCTCATTGCCCTCTATCAGCAGCCTCAGATGCCATCTCCAAAAGTCCTCTGCTCATCCTGGTGTGTATCACACCACCCTCCTTTGTTTTCTTCAGATCAGTAGAGTCTGTGATTATCTTGTTAGATGAGTTTGCTTAAGCCTGCCTTCTCCCCAGTAGGAGGTGGGCTCTTTGCACTTTGATCGGTTTACAGACCTCTAGATCAGTGCCCACAGACCTAGAGTTAGAAGAACTTGACAGATATTTGCCAACTGACTGACCAAAGCTGATGTCATTTGACTGTTTATTATGTATGTCATCTTGGTTTACTCATTTAACTTTTGGGACTTAGTCCTCTCAGCTTCAAAATGAGTTTTACTAAATTAAGGGACATCTTTTTTTTTTTTTCCTGTGTCTTGTATGAAGTAGTTTCACTATTGTTAAGAATTTAGTGACATATTTAAAAATCACAAGTACATTCCAAAGATAACTAATTAAGACTTAGACAAGGTGTTGAGAATTCTCAGATGTTAAAAAGTTCCATCAGGGACAAAATTACTATCTTCAATTTGTGTCAGACATACAATCGTTTTGTCTGCACCCTCCTGGCTGGTTTTGGCCAAACTTACAGTGTTCTGTAGTTGCTGAACACACACTCAAATGGTCTTATTGGGAGAGGGAGAAAGGGAAGGTTCTTGCAGAAATGCAAAATATGGCCATCTCTACTTGCTTGGGACAAAGAGGTGGTTTCTGGGCTGATAGTGCTCTCTAGATCATGTACGGATTTGAGTTCAGATTTTTTTTTTAACATTGAAATCTTAAGAGTAGCACTTCCAGACTACCTTCTAATAGCTAGGTGTTTGCATAGAAGGGGCTCTTCTCTCCATTGTAGTTGGCTAGCTAACAGGAAGTTTTTCTTTGCTAACTGCTTACTTCTGTGTTAATGCATTTTTGTGCTTGGTTGCTGAAGAATGTAAGCCAGTAACCCGATTTCTTTTAGAAGTCAATTTTATGTAATTTGGGGGAAAATCTCAGAGAAGAAAGTTTAGTCCTAGTTGCTTAAGAATTCTTAAAAGAATTTTCATTTGCTTTCTACTGGCTTACGATTAAATATTTGGTAGGTTTAAAAAACTTTTAAACTTGTAACTGATAATTGTGCATTTTGAACATTAAATTAAATTTTAATTTCCCGAATTTTTCCTAGACTTAGTAGCTATAGTAATGTGGTATATTTAATACTTTAATTAGAATTAGCAAAAAAAAATTTCTATTGTCCCCAAATCATTGCTAAATTTCTATAAACTTTAAAAATAGCAAGAAAATCTATCAACTCATGTTATTCTTTATTAAATTCTTCTTGTATGCCAGACACAATGCTAATAGTAAGCACTTTATGTAAATATCTGATGCACATGACAACTTCAAGATATTATCACCATTTTAGAGATGAAACTGTGTCTCAGAGTGAAGAAATCTGCTCAGGGTCACACATAACTAGGATTATGATCCAGGGTATTTTTACAGAGATTATGTCTTAGTTATCATATTATCTTGTCCCAAGTCATACTTGTACAACTGATTTACTGTTTGTGAAGGCACTGTGATTTCTGTGAAAGGTTAGTTTAGGTGAAGGATATGTGAGTAATTGTTGTAATAGTTCAATTTTCTTTAGTAGGGCAGTAACCATTTGGATTAACTTGGCCCATAAAGACATTTTTAAGCTACTATAGGGTTCTCCAAAGCATTAGTTGGAAGCCTAACTCTGCTGTTTTCAACTGCTGACTCTAAGTGGCCTTAGGAGAAAACTACCAAATAAAAAGTGCACATATTCTGAGTCTTCCAACTTTCTCATGAATCTGGTTTTGTCAGCAGAGGGACCTTTCATCACTTCTCTGACCTGGAATAACTGTCTCCAGTATATTCAGGAACAGTTGAGACTAAAAAGCCAAAATAGAAAAGTTGAAGAAGTCATCGAATATTTTATTTTCTGACTGGTTTTATAAAGTGTAGATTGAAATCAAATATTTTAGTTTTAAAAGTTTATTCTGTTCTAATAAACCATTTGGTTTTTCTCTTCTCCAGACCATAGTCTTGAGTTTACTTATGAGATCAATTGGAAATAAGAACACCATTTTATTGGGTCTAGGATTTCAAATATTACAGCTGGCATGGTATGGCTTTGGTTCAGAACCTTGGTAAGTATAAATACATTAACTTTATTAAAATTGTGAGGTTTTGCTCCTTTTTGTATTTTATTTTTCAGCTTTAAGATATATTTGACAGAATTTTGTTTTTCCTTATTTGCTCCTCAGTTAGGACTTAGGTTTTAGATTCTGAAAGTTAACTTCATTTTTCTGTTTAGAAAAAGTTGAGTAAAGCTTGTTACTTATGGCAAACTAGAAAAAAGGCCACTCGTTATGATCCTGGCTTCACGCCCTACTTTTCATGCCAGTTTCCACAGGCGCCTGGCAGAACTGGCGATGCTGACGTCAAGCTGTCATGAACACCTGTGAGCTGAGCACAGGGCCGAGCGCCGCATTCACACAGATGTTCCCTAAAATTAAAATATTGTCTGTTTCGTCTTCGACATGAATAATAAATACCAAGTGCATATTTTGATGGGCATTTTGCTTTCAAGTTCAGCTTTCACAGAGGTGTTCACAATTTATCTAAAACATCAGGTCAGGAACATCCAAAGTTGAGATCAAATTAATGATATTTTCACACTGAACACAAATCTGTGGGAACCTTGCTGAAGATTTAGCTGGCTTCACATGTTTGGAAACGCTTAATGTTTCTTTGCATTATGCACTGTTTTTCATGCACACACTTCGTCACCCCCAGGAAGAAATAATGCCCAACTTACTTTTCAGTTTGGGGTGTGATACCCTAATTCTGCACTAAAGCCCCTCATCATTCTTGTTTTTCTCCTTTGTGGAATAAAGGGCTAGACTTTGAACTGACTTGTGCAGAATCACATGGAAAGGAAGAATAGTGCAAGTAAATGTTTCATCTCCCTATATTAGAACCTTTTCACAATAAGAAGTGCTTCGTTTTAAGTATATATTTTGACTGTGACAGGTATAATGGAGAGTTCACTGTTTTTAATTTTTTGCTGCTTTGATTACAGGATGATGTGGGCAGCGGGCGCAGTCGCAGCCATGTCCAGCATTACCTTCCCAGCTGTCAGTGCCCTCGTTTCACGAACTGCTGATGCTGATCAACAAGGTGAGCTGATCGGAACCGGTGGTGTTTAAACGCACAGCACATACTCTACTCCTGTGCTTTTACTGTTTCTTAAGTTCTGAAACATAAGTATCTCCAGGGCAGAGGATTTTTTATTTTCATTGTAAAGGAGAAAAGCAGCCCTCCCTGGTGGTGCAAGGGGTTAAGTCTCAGCACTAGAAAGCAGTCCACAGCCACTCAGCCTGGGTTTGATCCCTGGCCAGGGAGCTGACCCACAAGGCACAGCAGACCTCTCCTGTCTCACCCGCTGCTCCTCTCAGCAGTGTATTTCAGTCAATCTGCCTGTTCTGCTCCCCAGTCTGTCTCTGGTGAATCGTCTCACCCAGTTCATCTATGCAAAAGTAAAGAAAAAAATATTAAGAAGAAAAGTCGATTTCTAGGATGTTAGCCTTAGGTGGCTATATAGTCATTATCTGTCACTCCATGTGTAGCATTAGCTGAACTTTTGCTAAACAGTCATTTAGCAGTGGAAGCTACCCTTTGGTCTATTAACCAATTAGGAGTTTGCTATTATGATGTGGGAGACATCTTGAGACACACTCATAATACTTCCAATCTAATTGACCTTTCAGTTACCTAAAAGACACATAGCAGATGATTCTATTGTCTTAAGCTTTTGTGATAGGACATTTACTTCATGGAATGATAACAGATGAAGAATAATGCCCAGAAATGATCTTTTATCTAGTAATAAGGAAAATGCGGTGTTGCAAAAAGAATGGCAGTGGCCACTTGGTGAAAAAAATGATGAAAAGCCTTTGGCCAAAACCAGTTGCACTTTTTTTTAAGATTTATGTATTTGTGCATACAGAATTGGGGTACAGGCCAGAGGTACAGGGGTAGTGAGATGATTCACCAGAGACAGAGTAGGGAGCAGAACAGGCCAGGTAAAAAAGTACACTGCTGAGAGGAGAGCAGCGGGCTGGTCAGGAGAGGTCTGCTGCGCCATGTGGTCACCTCTGGGGCGAGGGATCAAACTCATGCTGAAGTGGCTTTAGCTTCTTAGTGCAGTACTTTAACCTGGCTGCACCACTAGCGAGGACCACACTTTAAATTTGAGAGGAGATCCTGGAGATAAATTCATACTATAAAAAGGGTCTATTTTTGACTAGATGGTCGTAACGAGCTTCATGGGGATAATGTTTTGGGAACTGGTACCTGATTTTCAGCTAGCTGACTAAAATAAAAGGAAAATGCTTCTACCTACCTGTTTCTACTCTAGCTGTCTGAGCTCACATTTTCAGACAGGTTATTACACTTTATATGTCATCACAGTAATCACTAGTGTCTGATAGTGATTTCATGTTTACACTGGTTCTAGTGTAGGGGGAAAAAAAGTGGTATACTAAGTCGTTATTTGTTTATAAATAATTTAGGTGTCGTTCAAGGAATGATAACAGGAATTCGAGGATTGTGCAATGGTCTGGGACCAGCCCTTTATGGATTCATTTTCTACATATTCCATGTGGAACTTAAAGAACTGCCAATGACTGGTACAGACTTGGGAACAAACACAAGTCCGCAGCACCACTTTGAACAGGTAATTCTTCATTCACATTATAAAAGTACAGTTTATTTGGCTGGTGTGGGAGACTTTTAGATTTAATAAAACACATTAAATACAAAGCCTAAGGGACTATGCTTTATATACATCTTTGTGAAGTTGGCTGTCACTACCTTTTTCCCCTTGAGAATTACAATTTAAACGTTCTAGCTTGTCATATTCAATCTTGTGGCATAGGCAACACCACCTGCTGTACACCACGTCTTTCACCTGAGACTTGACGTTAAGAGTCTCAAGTCTGTTTTCTGTGATAGTCAGGTGGATGTTGGGTAAACATCTCTGTGCACTTGTTTACCATATCTCCCTCCTATTACTGAAAACACTAACGCCATAAAAAGTTATTGTAGCCAAGACTACATTTAGATAAAAAATAAGTTATACACAGGTAAAACTGGCAGTGTTTAAGTTTCTGAAGTGAAGGACTGTAACCTTGGACTTGTCTTATGGAACTGTTCTTTTTCTTTCTTTTAGTTACGAGAATGTAGTTACCTTTTTCAAGGAGGAAAATGGTCATTGATTCTCTTACTGTAGCAAATGTTTATACCACTTGATTGTACTTTTGAAATCTTCCTCTTGAACTATTAAGCGAAGGCTCAGTGCTGTTTACGCTGTTTTTAAGTGTCTTTTGGTTGAGTCAGTTATCCCATAATTTTATAGTGGGTCTGACAGTGCCCTTCTCCTCCTGGAAAGGGGGCTCTTTTTCTAACTGGCCTTGATGAAGTTGCACTGCTTGTAATTTCCTAGCAGTCAGTTACAACTGAAAGTTTAGCGATTTCTCCTGTAAGCCAAGATGTGTGAGCAAAAGACCTAATTGTTCTTTTCTTCCTCAGAATTCCATCATCCCTGGCCCCCCCTTCCTCTTTGGAGCCTGTTCAGTACTGCTGGCTCTGCTTGTTGCCTTGTTTATTCCGGAACATACCAATTTAAGCTTAAGGTCCAGCAGTTGGCGAAAGCACTGTGGCAGTCACAGCCATCCTCACAGTACACAAGCGCCAGGCGAGGCCAAAGAACCTTTACTCCAGGACACAAATGTGTGACGCCGAAATCAGGAAGACTCTTTCTATCAGCACCCAGGTCTTAGTTTTCACCTGTAGTTCTGGATGTACATTCCATGTCCACCTGCAATGTACTTTAAGATTGTCTTAAGAAATGTATCTGCATGAACTCCGTGGGAACTAAAGAAAGAACTGGACAGTTTTCCAAAGATGTTACAATTTCTTTTGAAAAGAAACCTTTTGTTTATTAGCACCAATTTCTTGCCACTAAGCTGTTTGTTTTTATTATACATCCTTTAATTAAAAACTATATATGTAACTTCTTAGATACTAGCAACGGTCTCTGCTACCATTTCCTTCAGGTGTTGAGCTTTAACTATTTATGCTGACTCACAGTGAGACAGAGTTAGGTAGTATGGTTGTGGACCAGTTCGTTTTAACATTTTAAAATCTTGAGTCAGATTTTAATATTGCAAAATCTTGGGTCAAATAATTCAAAGCCTTAATGCAGATGCACTAAAGTAAAGAAATGGTAAAAGCATTGTTTGGATTAAAAAAAGAACTTGTAAGAAAACTGTACGAAATCTGAATCATGTTTCAAGCTTATTTGTAGTTATTTTATTTTAAACATTATTCACTACTGTTTTTGAAATGAGAAATATCAGCCATTTAGCATTCAACTTGGGGTCTGTGGAGCCTGTAAATGTAAATGCTGGCTCAAATTTGTTCCCCAGCTACTTATACCACTATTCTTTTAATGTTTGCATAATCATTAGAACCTCAACACTTGAATACATAATCTAAAAATTATATAGTAAAGCTGGTAGCCTTGAAAATGTCAATGTGATATCTATATGTAGATAAATATATATAGTGGCCTTTCAGGACTGTCACAGTAACACTTTATTTACAAAGCTAATGTTTGTCCTAAATTTTCAGGACCCTAGAAGAGAGCTTTATACAATTACTGATGTGAATTTCTCTAAAGTGTATATTTTTGTGTCCAGTTATATTATTTAAAAAGTGTTACTTTGTAAAAATTGTACATAAAGTATTGTATAGTTTACACTGTTTTCATCTTGTGTGTGGTTATTGCTTAATGCTTTTTAAACTTGGAACACTCACTATGGTTAAATAAGGTCTTAAAAGAAATGTAAATATTCTGTTAATAAAATTAAATATTTTAATGATTTTTTTTAAAGAAAGTCTTGATCTGTGACTCCCTATCGGGCCTATTTGGCTTTACTTGTGTTACCATAACCACTTTTGTAGTAACAAATTCTTAACACCTTCTTCAATCTGAATCCATTTCTTTTCCCTCGCTATAAACTACACTTACCTGGAAGTTAACTAGAAATGAATTTAAGCATAAACATCTATCAGGACTACTCTGTTTTTTATGTATTTTTCATGTCATACTCCCCAAATATTAATACTTTATTAACAAAGCTCACAGTTTACAGATATATTAAGTGCAACATTTTGATTATTGACACATGTACAATTTTACACTGCAAAACAATTTCAAATAAGTGTAAGAGGTAGAGCAAAGACTTCACACTCTAGTCTATATACATTTAATACAAAAAAGCCAATATGATATAAAAATACCAACTTTGCATGGAAAAGGGTATCTATATTTTAAAAAAAGCTATCTATGTAAAAAATCCAAACATCCACACAATGTTTTATACACATTACAAGTATTTACAAGAAAGCAGATTTTAATTTTATCAAAAAGTTTCTTTCCAGGTTATAATTCAGTGCTTTCAAGTTATTATAACTGAATATCTTTACTAATATAGCTTGTCTGAGCACAGAACTATATGTTAACAGTGCTAATTACAGTTACTGGACCTTTTAGACTACATCCCTAGTTTCAGACAGCTTGCAACTCCAAGTTTCGTTAAGACTCCAAGCTTCATGAAAAGTTCAGCAGTTTGGTATGTCACTAGCTCTATCTTGTACTGTCTTTTCTTGGAAATAATTTTTTAAAAATTACAAGCATTAGCAATCTTTGCAAACAAAAAACTGATTCAGAAATTTAAGCAAAAGCTTTCTGGGATGTTTGTCAAGAAAAATGGGGCCTATGATTTAGTGAATTTTCAGTCACCTAATGTTTTCCAAGTAACAATGCTTAATTGAAATATTTAGTGATAAGTAAAGGTGGTCATTTCTAAGTTATTCCTTTTGCATACTTTATTAATATGCAAACAATGAACTGATTTAAAAAACTACAATGAATATGCATGATGCTTTTACAGAAATTTATGTAGTAATCAATTTTCAAATAATATTTCACTAATAATAGACCTAGCTGCATAAAACAGTAAAACTCCAAATGAAAGAAAAATGGAATGAGTATAGACTGAGTTCTAGCACTCGTTAAAATCCTTAACTTTGTGGTGAAATGACTAAAGCATTTTATACTACATCTAATGATATAAATACACTTCGCTATTAAGGATTAATTTCATTCATTTAAGGTAATTTTAGGACTTTTCCCTTTACATAGTAAGTAATAATATAAACATCCAAGATAATCACTTTCCCTCATAATTCTCAGGTGGTAAATTTAAAACATTTAGCCAATGAAAATATAAAATTAATTACCATTCTTTGGTGTCCTATATTACATCTGAGAAGGTTACAGTTTACCCAGATATTCATTATGATCATAATGTACGTTAGAAAGATCATCTCTTCTTAAAATTTTAAATTCGTAAGGATTAAGTTAACAACATTCATACCCTTATTTTACAAAACACCAGATTCACAAACTAAATGGTATCATTTACTCAATAACTAGTGCCAAATTTGCTCCTCTGAACTGTGCTATAAACAGCAGTGTACTTACAGGGTCAAATAATCTAACAGAGGAGGAGCTCAAGTAAACTCTGAAACTTGCTTCTTAACATTTGATATATTAAACATTTAAATCACCCAAATTTATAAACTTTAAGCAGTAAAGTATGATGCTGGGTTAACTGCTGGGTAACTGCTGGTTAACTGCTGGGTAACTGCCCTGGGAAGTAGGCTGAAGGTGCAGAAGGGAGGCCTGCTGGTTTTGAAGATGTCTGCAGTGCTCCTAACGTGCTCTCTTTCTGATGATCTGCACACGAGGACAAAAAAAGGTCATTTGCGTTCCTTTGATCTTTTATATGTATATTTGGTCAAGCCACAGTGAACAATCCATTTCAAAATATCTTCTCACCTGGATTATTAAATAGATTTTGGCTGAGCCCACGTAAAGGAATGCTATCTTCCCTTTTCTTCAAGTATTTGGATTCCAGCCCCAAATTTTCACTGCTTAAAAAGAAGAGTATTTTAAATGAGTCTGATGTTAGTAGTTAATTTTGAAAGTTTATCTCTAAATACACACTATACATAAGAACTAATATTTACAGCTTTGTTCAAATTATGTTCTTTACTGGTTTCTAAGCAAATGATTTATCTATACATAAGTCAATATGCCCTTCCCAGTAAATTATAATTTTTTAAAATTACTAAAAATTCTGAGAACTGGGATAAATAATATGTGGGACATGAAAACTATGAGTATTCCAAAATGATAACAGTCCCTAAGTGATACATGAGGGAAGAAAATATACATGTGTGTGTCTGAAAATAATTATTTTATTAATTTCTATCTCATCCTTTGTTTAAAGTGATTTAAGCAAAAGCTTTTAAAAATTTATAGTACTTAAAATCTGTCATCATTTAAAACACTAATAACTCTTCTAGACAACAAATAAAAGCACCAGTTCTGAAAACCCTATTTTTTTTTTAAAATGTGGTTAAAATTCCTTTCCTTCTGCCAGAAACATGGGGTTTTTATTTTGATTATTTTTAAATATAATAGTTTATTTTTATATCATTTCGTACATTTTTTTTCATCTCAATTGTTCTCCCCGTGGGTTGAAAACCCTAATTTTATGAACATATGATTATGCTTGATTTTATACCACAAATATGATCTTTATTGATACATATCTGTATCAATAAAATTGTTTTTGGTATGTGATACAGTTAAACATAAACACATGGTATTCTAACATTAATATGAATTCCAGTTGCTCTGCCTCAAACTGAAATTAAATATGACAAAAAAGTACATCTCAGGACTTAAAGAAATTCTGATTTTTTTTAAAAAGGGGAGGTTCACAAATACTAACTCTTAAAACCCATCTTGGTCCCATTTTAGAATAAAGGTTAGAGTAGTGGGTTAAGATTACTCTACAGTGAAGCATAATTCAGAAAAATGGAGCACATCAACAGTGAAACAGCCATATGAAAACAAAAATGCTGATGACTAGGAATTAGATTTCTAACAGCAACTTCAAGTGTCAGACAAATGAGTAGGCATCGTAAAAAGTACTACTAATTCTTTAAGATGACTCAAATTGTAAACATTAAAGTTTATGTCAGTAAGTACTTACTTTTCTTTATCAGTGGAACATGGCATGCTAATAGTTGTTCCTGATTGAATATCGCCTACTGATGTATTTGGCTTGGTAAACTGCAAGTTAAACTGAACCTGTAAAGAGGGAAAACATCTCGTATAAATGAATTAGTGAACACATAGTTCTTTGTGGAGCTGTATGGCTATGCTTGTTTTCTGGTAAATCTAGACCACAGAATTACAAGTTCAACTTACAGTTTTTTCACAAACACACAATGAGAACATTTAATAAAAAGTCTATTTCTCATTGCCAAAAAAGTTCCTGTCATACAAGGAAGAATGTGAATGAACTGCAAACATGCAGGAGGGTACGTTTTTGGGAAAAAAAAATGCTTGAAAATTGGACTGTTGTGATGGTTCTACAACTCTGTATGGATTACAAGTATTGAAAGTAGAAAGTTAATGGTGGGAGAATGTCATGTGGGTTGTAAACCATACTTTAGTAAAGTTTAAAATTATTTTTAAAAAAAGCAAAGAAAGTAAAAGGACAAAATAGGGGAAAAATCTAAAAAAAAATCTAAATAATAATAAGCTGTCTAGAATATATAAAGAACACGTCATTTTACAGGGGTTAAGCAGCCCATACAAAAACTGACTAAAAAGAATGACCAAAATTTTTTCAGGAGGAAACAATCAAGCAAATACTAATTAATAATCAGTCACCAGACAGGCTACAAGTACCTTTGATTCAGTTACTTTTAAGAATTTATCATGCAAATAATTGTATAAGGACACAAAGATAGCTGCTAAAGCAATGAATAAATAACTAGAATGAAAGCAACCTAATTATTAACAGAGCATTCTAGCACATTTACATAGAGAAATACTATGAAGTGATTAAAAGAAAAAACTTACATTATAATACATGGAAATGAACCTATTCACAACTTTAAATGAAAAAAGCAAGACACAAAACAGCGGGCATGTATTCATTACTTTTTTTTTAAAGACTTTATCTTTTGCATAGAAGAACTGGGATGTAGGTCAGAGGTATGGGGCCAGAGAGGATTCACCAGAGACAGAGTGAGAAGAGCAGGCAGATTTAATGAAACACACTGCTGAGGGGAGCAGAGAGTGAGACAGGAGAGGTCTGCTGCGCTGTATGTGGGGCTCCCGGGCCTGGGATCAAATGCAGGCCACAGCAGTGATAGTGTCGAGAGGTAACTGCTAAGGCACTGGGAGGCCCTCTCTATGCTTCTTTATACAAGCACTCAGGTATACAGACCTACATTCATACATGTACACGAACACATGCTCATTTTTTACATACTTGAAGTGTTTTTGGAATATATCACAAATCTTCCTGCAGTGATATTTCCCTGAGCACTAGGGAATACAGAAAGGACATTTAGACAGTATATTTACATTTTCAAAGATGAATTTATTTATGCATACAAGTATTGAGGTACAGAGGTAAGGGGGTGAGAGGATTCACCAGAGACAGTGGAGAGCAGAACAGGCAGATTTAGTGAAATATCCTGCAGAGGAAGTAGCGGACAAGACAAGTCCGCCACGCCATGTGGGTCAGCTCCCTGGCCAGCATCAAACTTGTGCTGCAGTGGTTGTGGATGGCTTCATAGTGCTGTGCTGTAACCTTTGTGCCACCAGGAAAGGCCAATATATGCTCCTAATAAATGTAAGAGCTTTCCTTGTTCACATATGTTTTAAAACAGTTAATGTAAAATAAAAATTCAGAGCCATCTGGTGATGTAATCAAACTAAGTAATCTATCTCTAGATAAAATACATTGCCAGCTAAACACTATCAAGATAAACCAAATTATCTTAATAGCTCTACTCTCATTGCAAAAAATCACTCACATACCCCATAATATCCACGTGAAATGTGATCACGCTTGACCTTAAGAATTTATCCCACACAAAAGGAATCAGATATTATAAAGTGCTTAAAAGTCTATTATTACAAGTATTTTCTTTGACATCAAATATCTCTTTTATAACATTTCAGTTTGAAAGAAACTACAGGTTACCATCATAATGCTGTTTCACCACGAAACAAGAGGCATATTGGCAGAGACTGGCTCATTACCTCTCTGGAGACTACAACAATGCCTTGACCTCAGCAGACCTGCATGAACTATTTGGCTGAATGAAAGAATATTTGGCTATCATTGTCTTAAAAACAAACGGGAAGAGGGCTTTCTCTGGTGGTGCAAGTAGTTACGGTTCAGCACTACAAAGCTCTCTGCAGCCAAGCTGATCTCTGGCCTGGGAGCTGACTCACATGGCACAGCAGATCTCTCCTCTCACCCACTGCTCTCCTTAGCGGTGTGTTCTGCTCCCTACTCTCTACTCTCTGCTGAGTGCTTTCAGTCCCCCTCCCTGTACCTCTGGCTTGCATCCCAGTTCTTGTATGCATAAATAAATAAATCTTTAAAAGCAGGGGTGGGGGTTGGGGGGGGGAAGAAACTTGTTTTATCTGCCTTGGGCTGCCTTGCTTTATAATTATCAAGTGCTTTGTCTTTCTCTTTTTCAGTTTGGCACAACCACTTTACTTATGTATTCTTTCAGAAAATTTTTGCTTCTTGCTTCATTTAACATGGTATTTTACAGCCTCAGAGTTAAAAACTTATTTTAATGGTTTAAATCTTGAAATTAACACTTTAAGAAATCTGGTACATAAGAGACTTAATATCATGAAATATACATTTTTATTTTACTGCAACTCAAAAGAGCATATATTTCAATTGCCACAGCTGCTCGCCCAAGACTTGTTTTTTCTCTGTGAGATATATGATCAAATGAACATCAATCAAGTCCAATGACACAGATAGGGCACACTGAAAACCCTGCTCCTTTGTCTATTATTTACTTTTGGCTGTTTTTCTTTCTTTGTTTAAAAGCATCTTTATTGTAATTCTTGATTCCACAAAAGAGATAATGTTATTTTACAAGTAATATTTTACAAGTAATAAAAGGACCTAGTGGTCCTACCACTAGGCAACTAACTGTAGTAGTTTATATCCTCACTTTGGACATTACATAATTCCTGCAAATTGTTTTAAAAGCAATTGTGAATTTAATCATAATTCTCAACTAAAAAAACCTCAAGCTGTAATCACTTCAGTATATTATATCTATTAGAAAACAATAATCCCTTGAGCATCTATCTTATTTTCTCCTTAATGAGCAAGCAATGCAAAAAAAGCCATTCAGTATGTCTAAATACTAATTACATAATATTCTAAGCACAGAATCTCAGGCTTAATTCATTTCATTTCATTAAGAATTATTTAATTTTTTTTTTATTTATGCATATAGCACTGGGGTACAGGGGTGGTGACAGGATTCACCACAGAGAGTGGGGAGCAGAACAGACAGATTGCTGAAGCACACTGCTGAGGGGAGCAGTGGGAGGGTCAGGAGAGGTCTGCCGTGCCATGTGGTCACCTCTGGGGCTGGGATCGAACTCATGCTGAAGCTGCCACTGCCAGCTTCACAGTGCTGCGCTCCTACCACTGTGCCACCAGGGAGGGCCACATTAATAGCTCCAGATGGTAAGTTATAAGACTGTTGCTAAAAAGCAGCATATGCCTAGCAACACAGTGAACTTATTTTTAGGACAGCCCAAAACTAATTTGACAGAATTCATAATAGCAGTTTTAAAGTCTACAGTTCTGTATTTTAAAAAAGTCTTTTATAAGCTTTTGTCTCTATAATATAGGAAAAAAATCAACTGGGATATGAAGTTAGGAATGAAAAAATTCATGAACTGGTCTGAGCGGATCAAATTATTACAAAAATAAAATTTTAATGTATCTGAGAACAATATATAAACCCAAAGCAGTAGTAATAACAATGATGTTTAAGACCTCAAGAGACAGAAAGAAGTTTTAGCAAATTAATTAAGGATTAGAAGGATAGCTAAGTATATGCAATTTGAGATAATATTGCCAAAACTTCAGAATTTCCCATCAGTGTTTCCAAAATAGACCTTGAAATCTTGTCAATGTAATCCAGAATAGTCACTAACCAACCAGCAGTCTGAAAGCAGTGATCCTAGTTAAGTCTGAGAGTTGTAGGAGGTAAAAGAATGAATACAAAATGAAGAGGATGCATAGGAACAAATAAAGTTTAAGCAGATTGATGTCCAGATTTTTACAGTGATTTCAGAATTATCACACATTGCACAAATTTCCCCTAAGCATATATACCAAATATTCAGTAATATATAATCAAATACATTACTTCTTAGCAACCGATTAAAAAAATAAATGAATTTTGAAAAATACATACAACTTTTTTTAAAAAGTATCATTTAGCTTGGCTACCTTTGGTCCTGAAATTGGATGGATGGTGTTTTTGGCAGCTAGAGGATGAGGAAAGGAATTCTGGAATGCAAATGCTGACGAGACAGGATAACCAACCCCACAAGCAGGGTAAGTCAATCTACCATCAACCTGAAAATAAAACCATAAAAATGATTAAGGATGAGAAATTAGTTCTAAATAGCAGTGGCTGATCCAGGAGGAGTTAACATCTGTTAGAAAAATTTATAGTAAGTCCACAATCAGAGGCCAATTTTATTTCTCATAACAATAAAAAAAATTGGCCTACGTGTTTTAGATTGCTGTGAAGTTAAGACAAACCAGCCACTGGACCTGCCTTTGAATTGGAATTACAACAAAGATCTCCCATTCATGTCAGTACCCTCTCAGCCTCCCATTCCTGAAAAGGGTAAGAGGTAGGTGCAGTCACAGACCAACAGATCAATCCAGAACAAAACAGAAATTATTTTCTGCCAGATTACCTAAGTAAAAACAAGATCAGTGTTCTTCAATGGACTGAGACAGTAATTTGCATGGTCACTAGTTTCCAATACAGTAACACCACAATTGACCAAGGTCAGGAGAACAGTTAACTTTTATAAGTAGATAGTGGAAACACATACCTTCAGAAGCAATTATGTTTATCAGTGGTTGTATGACAGAAATACCTTTCACAGATTTATCATCAATCATTAAGGTTAAGTCTGTCAAGTGTTTTCAAGTTTGCCATTCAGTACCAAACAAATCTTTTCCACACTAGTGTGTGATTCAGCAGAAATTTTTTCTGTTCTATAACACTTCCCCTAAGACACTTAAGTACTGTCTGATTTACCAGTCATAAACTACAAATTTAATTGGGCACTTGACTTTTAAACAATTTGCCAATGGAGTCAGGTCAATGACCACCGGAAATATTATCCATGTCCATATATATTGGGTGTGATTTTCTTTCGCACACGAGGTATTTCAGTAAGAAGTATTAACAGGGACTAATTTACTGGACTTAGACATATAAGTTAGAGGATTTAAGGGACAATATAAGAAAGTTGAGCTCTGCTATGAAGCAGATACTATCAAGAAATAAGATTAACTGTTACGATAAACAGCCAAATAAATCTTATCTATTAAGGCCGGAGGAACAGATTAAGGCCAAAACTAATTGGCAATGAAGCAGTAGTCAATTAAGTTTGCCAGGATATGAGAATATTTGCCCATTTTGCTGTCTGCGGCAATACTCATATCTGTGTGCGTGTTCAGACTTGATTATTACAGTGGTCTTTACTTAAGTCTTGATCCTTCATGTCAGCCATGTCTGATACTGACTTTCTGTGAAATGGTTTATGTGCTTTCACACCCAGGCCTATCTGATAGTACCATGTCAGCTGCCAAACACAAGGAGCTACTTTTCTTTTTCTTGCATCCTATTTCTTATAAGGAAAAAGGAAGAACCTGATGCCGGGAACAAGAAAGGCTATAAATCAGTTTTTTCCTAGAATCTAGAACTAATAATTCTGGCAAGAAAGCTTTTCTCCTTTTTCTTTTTCTGACAATTCTATTTAGGTGCATCCATTTTAGTTACAAACTTAAGGCCAAACCCTGTCCAAAATCTTAACTGTTAAGGCAGGAGGCCTACCAGATACTTGCACATGGACACACATGCCCATGCATGTGTGTGCATGTGCCTTGAAGTTTTTCAGCACATTTGGCGTTATTTTAATTAAAACTGGCTGATATTTTAACAAAAATAATGAACAACCATATACCAGAGACATTCTGTGGGGGTGGAGTGGGGAATGGGACCAAAAACGGGGGGGGGGGGAGGGAAATGCACGGGACTATGGTGGTGGCACAGGGGTGATTTGGTGATGGGAAACCCGCGGGGATTACAATCGAGATGTAAAAAAAAATGTGTAAAATGATGTAAAAATAAACTTTGAAATAAAAAAAAAACTGGCTGATATTTATAGCCATTAAATCTTACTTGTTAACAGCAAGTATACCTATATGGTCTACTTCCAAGGACAACTGAAACGACTTGAATGCAATTAGTTGTAGGACTCCAATAATACCAGTACCAGCACCTGGCCTGAAGACTGTCTAACTGTCTGGGAGTATTTCTTGTCTGAGGAAATTTACTAAGAGCACTCACAACTTAATTTGAACCTTACCACATTAGTGTTAGGAGAAATTCCACTTCTGATTGTGTTGCTACCAGGATGTACAGGTGGAGTGGCAGAGGATCCCAACACATCTTGCTTTCTCACTAGCTGATTTTCATTTAGCTCTTTATTTAACCATGTGATTACTTAAAGAACAAGAAAGTAATTTTTTTATTAAACTTATTTTTCTAAAAATTTCAAACATTTAAAAACAATAGTGCAATTTAAAAAAATTCTTAAAACTATCTTATGTCACATGAAAACATAGGTTCAAATTTTGTTAAAAGTTTCTAACTTTAGAAACTACCATATAGTCTCCTTTTTCTATTACTATCAGAACATATTTTTGCTAATCAACAATCTCTTCAAAGGCCTTTTTTCTCTATACCTTACATTTAATTGAAATTCACTCGTATCTGAATACCAATACCAGACACCAAGAAAATGTTAGCTGTAGGATTAAACTTCTATTTTAGTTTCAAAAAATTCATATTACTATTAGGTAAACAAAGCAATTAAAAATGAAAAAAATTAAATAAGTCAATATATTCTACTTTCAATTTTGGGTTACTGATACATGTGATATGGTTTTCTTCATAATGATATATTTTATAAGGCAGATAGCATAATTTACTAAAGCAAAAACATTAAAACAGCATATTTCAAGCAGAATTTTTGCATATGAAAACTGAATTCAAATAACATTTTCAGCTCATTTAAATAAAAGATAAAATACTTACACTTTTCATTATTTTTTAAAAGCTGTTTGCTTTCTTCAAGTTTTTGAACTGTAGCTTCTAACTGTTCTTGTAATTTGCATACCTGAAATGTCAATCCTCACAGTAATTATAATGAAGACTAAAATAAAAACTGAAGAAAATTTTATTAATAACTGATTATCGTATTAATTATAAAGGATATTAGTTTACATACTTATTAAAATGTGTGTGTATACTTACACACTTATACATAACTTTCCACACAAAAATCAGTTATTATCGTTATTATTTGACTCTAATAATGTTCTTTTGAAAAATAAAAATCAGTGAGGAAATTTGTTCTATCTTGGAAATAATCACACACACACACACAAACATAAAATTAACTACCTCCTGCTCTTTAACTCGGAGTGACTGTCCAACATCTTGTAATTCTTTTTGTTCCTTTTGTAATTTTTCTTCTTTCTCAGCCAACAGTTTTTCTTGTTGAATGGTAACGGTATTCTTCAATTTCAATTTACCCATTAAAGTTTTCAGATCCCCTTGTAACTTTTTGATAATTTCATTTGCCTGTAAAAGAGCTTCATATATGTATTTTCACAAACTCTAATGAAATGTTTACCTTCTATTAAATTTTTAAAAACAAACCTTAAGAAGTTCTGTGGATAATGATTTTATTGTGGCTTCAAGTTTTCCCAGTTGTACCTGATTTTTCTCACCATTTTCTTCTAAAGCCACCTAGTATGTAGTTTTTAAAAAATGAACAATTAGGGAATTTTGTTTGTTTAGGAAAAACATTGCTTATAAATGTGATCATCAATTTGTTCAGAAAATTTTAAAGCAGACCTTTTGTTCCTGAATTGTATCAAATGCTTCTTTTGTTCTTAAAACAAGCTGGTCCTTATCCTTGATTTCCTGTTCTAAAACAGCCACTTTTGTTTGTAGCTGATTAATATGCTTTTCTTTTTCATGGCATTCAGCATCTAGGGTGGAATTCTCTCTCCGCAAAGAGAGGACTTCTTGCTTAGTTCGCTGGAGCTCCTAGAGGAGGGGAAAATGATACACTATGAAAAGGGAATTAGGTTAATCTGGTGACTTAGAATTAAGATGTTTAAAATATAAAAGATATTTTAAATAATTTTAAAATTCTAGTACTGACTTTTTAAATGTTTTCTCTTAAATATAATCATAAAACACACTAAAATCTAATCCAATCATTGTAAGAAAAATTAAAACAATACTGAATTATGAACAAGTTACTGTAATTTTTAAAACTAGCAACATAATTTTCTAATGTTACGAAATTTACGTATTTTAAAATATCACTTCGGTAATAAATGATCATTATAGAATAGAAATTACAAAGTATATAAAAGTAAGTTAAAGTCCTATCATCTACGCAGTTTCTCAGCTAGCGTGCATACTGAAATCACCTGGGAAGTTACACAAGTACGGATGCCTACTACTATCCCCCCAAATCCTGATTTAGTGTGGCATATGGCCTGTACTGTCAGACATCTGAAAGCTCTTCAACTGGTTCTAAGGGTAGCCAAGGATAAGAATCATGCTCTAGAGTTAACACTTTTTTCCCCTCTATTGTTTAAGTAAAGATTTATTTTTTTTATTTTTAATTTTTTTAAATTTATTTACTTATTCATACAGAACTGGAGTACAGCCAGAGATACAAGGGCAGTGAGAGGATTCACCAGAGACAGGGTAGGGAGCAAAATGACTGAACTGAGTCGGGAGTGGACTGACTGAAACATATTCATGAGGGGAGCATCAGGCGAGACAAGAGAACTCTGCCACCCATGTGGATCACCTCCAATCTCAAGTGGCTGTGGCTAGCTTGCTGTGCTGGCCCCCAACCCACCAGGGAGGGCCCGATGTATTTTTTTAAAGAGCCTACACTGTACTTTTTATAATCTACTTTATTCATATATACTGCAAATACCTTTCCAATTCAACATATATATTAATATTTCTGGATTCCCTTTTGGCTCATTCTTAAAGCAAAATCAAGACAACAATAATTGTTAATTAAAATTAAACTTTTAAAAATCAAGACTATATTACTTACCAATCAGCTAATACTAATCCAAATGATGCCAGTGTACAAAAACTGAATGTACGGTAAGTACTACTAGATAATTTTCGTTTTTAACAAAACAGAATAAGTTTACAATTACACCATAATGGTTTTAGAAGTAAACACTTGGTATCAGACAGATTTAACTGTTCCTCTTTGTGGTCTTGGGAATTAACTTCCCTAAATCTAAGTTACTTCATTTGTCTAACAGAAGAGATAAAAATGCTTTACAAACTATTTCATTTCATCTTCACAAAAACCCTAATGTAAATTGTTTGGCAGATTGCTTGGCATATAACATTCAATAAATAGTAGTAATCATTATTTCTAGGGCCCTAGTGCCTAAAAGGCATAATTTAATAAATTAGAAGAAATTAACATAATTAGAAGAACACAATCAGAATAATGGAAAAAAGCAACATAAATGAGATACTCGTTATACATGGAACAGTTTCAAGAGTAAGAACTCATACAGCATTATTATGAAATATTTGGACTACACAATGTTCTATTAAAAATGAAATGTTTTACTAACTGGTGTGAAAGATGAAGAGAGGAGGAACAACTGAAGACAACTATTATTTGGCAAAGGAACACCACCTACACAAATGAAGTAATAAAATCAAAATGTTCTTTCGTGATTCATACGCAATATTCAATACCTCTTCAATTCCAGTCAGTTTTGCTTTCAGTTCTCTGACGGTGGAGTCTCCTTTGTATTTCCTTTCGGTTAGGTCTTTATTGGCAGTTTCTAACTCAGACAATCTGTTTTGTAGCTGCTGGATATTTCGTTGATGGAGTGTTTCTAAATCTTTTTTCTGTTGTTCATGCTGTTGTTGGTACTGAACCTGTGCCTATTATCGTAAACATTTAGTATGAAAATTAAGAGAAAAAAGTCAAAATATGGGAAAATGATGAAAAAAATAATCGTGATTACTTATCCTTAAAATCATTAGATATTCCTGTTTTGACAAAGGTCACGTCAATTATGAAAGGAAAAGTAAGATCAATAAAGTGAAATTTACAACTATGATATTGTTCACAATCTACTTCTTGACTTACTTATGTTTAGAATAGTCTCTATCATCAAGAATAATATAAGATTAAGTTAAATAATATAAAATAATATATATAGATTCATATATTGTTATATATATGATAATTATATATTTTGCTATATGTTATAGCAAAAAAAAAAGTGGATACATAAGAGAACTTTCAGTATTTGTTTAAAACACCAAAATAGCTTCAGTTTTTTACAATCCATGTTTTATAAAGAAAAAAAAACCAAACATTTGAAATATACAAATAATACTGTAAGTTTCTATTTATATGGAGTTCCAGAACAAGCAAATTAATCAATGATGACAGAAGCCTGAAGAGTGATAATCTTCTGTAAGATGTATGTTGTGGCCTGGCAAGACACACAAGACAACCTAAAAAGATGGTATAATTTCTGAATTTTAATTTGAAAGAAGGTTTTATATATATATATATATATAATATATATATATATATATATATATATATATATAAAGCAAAGAAAGTTAATTCAGAGCAGCTGAAAATGATAGTCACTCAGAAAAAGCAAGCAAAAGATACTAAAAATAATTCAAATACATGGGTGAATTGGTGGTTTACAAATGAGATGGAAAAAGGCACAAAATGATGTAAAAATAAACTATTATATTATTTTAAAAAATAATAATTCAAATAAAAAATTAGAAATAAAAATAGCCAGTCAGTCATAGTAACAAGTGCTTATTTTCACTAGAAAGCTAAGGAATAAATTAAAACCAATTCTACTTTAATACCTCACAGGTTGTGAATATTATAAGGTTAGTAACAAGGGCCTATCATGCAGTGCAACTCTTTGAAGTGCAGCACTATGAGACTGTCCGCAGCCACTAAAGCACTAGCTCGATCCCCAGCCAGGGAGCTGACCCACATGGTGCAACAGACCTCTCCTGTCCAACCTGCTGCTCCCCTCAGCACTGTATTTCAGTCAGTCCACCTGTCCTGTTCCCCACTCTGTCTCTGATGTGTCCTTACCCACTCCTCCATCCCCCCACCTGCTCTGGCCAGTATCCAGTTCTTGTATGCATAAATAAATCTTCTTTTAAAAAAAGTAGGAATATAAAAGGTGAGTAACAATATACTATTTTGGAAATTCCATTTCATACAATCTCTTTGGGTGACAAATTTACAATATCCATCAATATTTTATAAAGATATGTTGCAATCTTACTTCTAGGAACAGAGAATGTTCAATCCCGTACTGTCTGCATTAACCAAAATTTTGAAGCATTTAAATGTCCACAGTTAAGTAGTTAAATAATTTATATCCAATTAATGAACACTATGCCATCATTAAAAAGAAATATCTGAACTGACAAGAGAATGTTATCGCTGATGTCATGTTAGGGGAAAAATTATAATCAACATATACAGTAGAAATATAAGATCTCAATAACATAAAAATAAAACCCACTACAAATAAGCATATACTGTAATTATGTATAATGCACATCTCAAATTTATAATTACAAATACTATAAAAAATATATTTTTACATAGAGAAAAATCCACATATAGAAAAAAAGGTTATCTTTAAAGAAGAGTTTAGTTTCATACACTTGTACAACATTTGAAAATTTCAAAGCAAATAGCGGGTTGTCAGAAAAGTCATGATGTATTTTTCCAAAGATTTATTTATTTATGCATACAGAACTGGAGTATAGGCAGAGGTACAGGGACGGTGAGAGGATTCACCAGAGACAAGGTGGGGAGCAGAACAGACAGATCAACGAAGTACACTGCTGTGGGGAGCAGCAGGAGGGACAAGAGAGGTCTGCTGTGCCAGGTGGCTCACCTCCCTGGCCGGAGATCCAGGGAGATGCTGAAATGGCTGGGGCCAGCTTGCAGTGCTGTTCTTTAACCCATGACGCCACCAGGGAGAGCCCCAATTTTTCCTATCCTTCAAGCAAAAATGCATCATGACTTTTCCAACAGCCTAATATATATTACTTTTACAACTAATAAAATACCTGAATGCTATAGCAAAATAGTTTTCCAGTTTCTTCTAATGTTCATACCTGCAAAGCTTTTTCCTTCTCATTTGTCAGTTCCTGAGAATGCTTATTTGACAATGCTGCTGTGTGTGATGCCCATTCATTTCGTAACTTATCTAATTCTTGGATTTTTTCTGATAACGTCTGTATTAGAATTCAATACAAAATATTAAAAGTCTCCTGAATATGTAGTTAGATTAACATATAACATTAGACATAGCAATATTTACGACGACATTAAAGAAAACAAAAAGTTTCTTTGATTTAGATACAGTCAAAGTGTTTCCTATAAATTTTTTTTTGTACTTGAGATCAAGATTAAAACAAAAGTAACTTTTACCGCTCATAGGTCAAGCTTAATTATCTTATTTAACCTTCTATCTAAATCTGGTTTTTTAGCAACTTGGACATTAAGAAAGAAGGCAATGCAGGCTTGTTTAAGTCAGTTATGATGTATTTCAATTACACACATAAAATCCAGTAATGCATGTTCCAAAAATGTAGCAAGTAATGTCTGTGTATTTACTTCTTGGAGAAATGCAATAAATCAGATACTCTGAGCCTTAATTTCAGGGAGTAAGGGCAAGTGGCTGTAACTGAAATGATGATTAAGCCTAAGAGAGGAATTAATTCTAAATATAACTCAAGGAAGGGATAGTTTTTAAAAAGATGAAAAGCCATTTTAAACAAGAGAAAGAAGGTGAATAAAAGGGGAAGAGAGAACTAACTTGTAACAGATACTGTATCTTAATCTTATTAATAAAGAATTGGCAGGAACATGTCATACGCTGGATAATGAATTCTTTGGATGGAATAAAATACCTAGGCGAGAGGCAGAGATTAAAGTAGTTATCTGGTCGAGCAAGGAAAAAGGAATCCAATGGCAGAATGCTTGGAAAAATAAAAACATAAAAGCTTGAATTTGATTTAAGAAGTGATTCAGAGCCAATGTTTGGATGATTTACAAAGACATTCAATGAAATATGAATTACCTTTTGTGTGAAATTCAGTTGCCTAGTAACATCGTCTAGAGATTGCGTCAATGATAATTTTTCTTCCTAGTTATAAAAATAATAAAATCGTGCTGTTTATAATTTAAACATCTGTAACTACGCTACTCAAAGTGTAGCAAAGTATGACATTAGTATCACCCTGGAAGTTGTTAGAAAATGTAGAATTTCAGGTTCTACCTCAGGTCTTTTGAATAAAATATGCACAAACAATATTCCTAAGAGATTTGTATACCGTTAAATTTTGAGATACACTGATCTAAATGCACTTATATGTTTAACTAAAAAGATTCTGAGAACTCTTACATGGCAATGACATCCCAATGTTGTTTCTTGTGTTACATGCCTTTTACAGTTGGACAGCATTTGCCATTTTCAACACATTTGCACATATTTTATCTCACTTCAGAGAGGGAAAATAGTGTAGATATTTATTTTCACTCATTTCTAGCAACTAATTAAAGCATGACTCCAAGAGGTTAGGAGACCTGGCCAAGGTCACAGACAAACAGTAAAAGCACATAGACTTAAGTTTCTCAATTCCTAGTCTAGTTTTATCCTCACTGTACCTTAAGTATAAAAATCATTTAATGTAAATAATTAAACTTATGAATGTATTTATTAAAGCTTTACTCAGAAGCCAAAAAACTCTTAATATTTAACAATAAATAAATTTTAAATCTTACCTTGCTACATTTTAAACAACCTGCTAGAAATTTCTTTATTTCCACATCATTTCCAGGTAAAAGTTTTAGTGAGAGGTGTGTAAGATGCTTAAAAGGATTTGTCTCTACCACATTTAAAAAAGCCGGTGAGTTATCCAAAATCGCTGCTGGAGAGACTAACTGTAGCAAAAATCTTTGAAAAGAAAAGTATCACATTTTAATGCAGTTATCAGTAAAATTCTCCCATTGAACATTGAACTCCTCTACTTAGAAGGATCAAAAAAGGTGCTATGTTGGCAAATTAGAGGTCATTATGAAAAGATCCTTTAGGGGAAAACAAGATAAACTGATGCATATGACAAAATGGATAAATTGGGCAAGAAAAAAGTAGAAGAACTGACTTCTCCATGAGCTATGTGAGAAGTTTGCAAACAAATCTAAAAGCAAAAACAACCCAAAACTGACTTGAAGCCATGAAAGTAACTGGATTAACAACTCCTCATTCTAAAAATACATAATTTAAAAGTTGGCATTAAAAAAGTTAGCACTTTTCTGTATGAATTTTCATGGTAATAAGACAGCCCTAATTGATAAGAGAAAGCTCTTCTCTATTGAAGAATTATATCTAAAAAAGAATCGATAAAAAAATGCACAATTTTTTAATTCCAAGTGAAAGCATTGATTTAAACAACAATCATCAATTGATACAACAGATAAAAGGTTGATGACTTTTACAATGACAGGACCAGGTATTAGCTTCACATGAAAATGAATACATACAGATCCACACAATTTTCTTCTGTTTTAACAAGTTAGTTATAAGAACATAATGATGCTGTTTTCAAATAACTTTGTCAAAAGGCTTTGTGAAGACATAAAAATTAAGGTGTAATATTTTATTTTAATCATGAGTCCTTAAACTTGAGATTTAACAGAGCCCTAACTCCAATACTTAAAGTATACAGTGGTACTTATAGAAGATATATTCCCATCAACTTGTCTTTCAAAGAGTTTGCTTGAGAAAGGTTTAAAGATTTACTGCTTTTATGAGACTTACCTTGGAATTTCTTTGGCTTGTTCTTGAGTACACTGCTGAAGGAGATCTATAAATTTTTGTGGGAAAGCTAAGAAGTCTACAAGAAGACCTTGCTGGAATTTCAAACTACAGACAAGAAGACAAGAAAAAAAATTTTTAATGTAGTTACTATCTTCAATAAATAATAATCCCTGAAAGAGTCTTAATTTTAATTTACTGAATACCCACTATAATCAAGAGCTAAGTAAAGAACTTTGATTTCTATAGTACTTATTCAATGGTAGGGGTGGAAAAGTCAACATATTCAGTGAAAGCTCCAGATTTCTAACTTGTCTTAACAGAAATCTGGTAATCCATAAATGTTTATTTTAAAAACATCCTGAGTAGGCCCTTCCAGGTGGCAGAAAGGGTTAAAACAGCACTGTGAAGCTGGGGGGGGGGTGACCCACATTGTGCAGCAGACCTCTCCTGTCTTGCCTGCTGCTCCCTTCAGCAGTGTACTTCTGTAGAGCTGCTTGTTCTGCTCCCTACTCTGTCTCTGGTGTCATAGGTAAAGTGTGTCAAAGAGAACAGTACCAGTATATTCAGAAACTCTAGAACTTATTTATCCCTGGATTAAGGATAATAGCAAAAAATAAATTTAGTTACCTCTGAAAGTCTTCCTCAGATATAACAAGGTTATACAGAAAAAATGGGTCAGTATCATCAGTCAGACGAATAGTTAGATCCTAAAAGATAGACATTTTTAAATGTTTTCAATACATCTGGCTTTTAGAGTAGTTTCTTCCTTTCTGTAAGTGAAATTTTTCAACAACATCAATGAATCACCATCACCCTTTAGATGGCTTTGTTTTTTGATGTCACTGGGTTTCCATTTGTCTTAGAAACTTAGAATCTTAAATCAGGATAGATATTCTGCTCTTTGAAAGCCACAATGCGGGGGTTGGGAGGGGTGAGGGGAAGGGAGTAGGGTGGGCAGGAGAGAAATCTATAAACATCAATTCAATTTCAAAAGTTGAAAGTTTAGGAATAATCACCCTATCAGCAGCTTAAGAAAAATGTACACCTAGCTTTCACTGCACTAGAGTACAGGGGCAAAAATATTCTTCACCACTGGCCAGTTCAATCATATTTTCAGTTTCCTTCAAGTAACTGGCTGGCATTTTAAAAGTGGCAAATATGCTGACAGATAACAACAATCAACCACCCACCCTGGAAAAGAAACATTTGTCTGGCAGGCAGCGAACAGGGTATCAGGTGACACGTTGCCAAGGAGTAGCAAGGGCCTATACTCTCCTATTCCAAGTGGCCTCTGAGTGGAACCCCATCTGTTTTCAGTTTCAAATAAAGTAGGTACTTTTCATAAAGACCACTTTCCCAGACAATTTAAAATGTGGCAAATCATCACGGAAGGTAAAGCAAACAGAAAAGCGCACAGAAATGGTGTGCTTCAGAGAACCATAGAAGGTAGAAGAAAACAGGTACAGCTCTATGAAAAGAGAACTAATGAAGAATATATTTTGCACTTTGAAATAAAATTTATTTGTGGCTACTAAGGAACTGCTAGGATCCTAGAAAAATTTATATCATTAGTGATTAGCACTGTAAACTCTACAGCAGGTGTAAGGAATTAACAGGTAGAAAGTATAGTATATAAGGAATAACAGGTACAAAGTATGGAAAATGAGCAATCTAGGTATTTGCTGTGTTTTGGAATGCCCTGCTTTTAAAGCATCTTCTGTTTAAATATTTCTTGAAATCCACCCAAAATGCTAAAAACCAAAAAAACCTGAAGCTGCTACTAACAGTTCCTTAAATATGTTTATGAAAAGCTATCACAGAAAAAATAGATGCTATAGTTCTTATCCCTCTATTTTGTATTCTCATCTGTTAATAATCCATACTTAGAAAATCATACAGAGCAAATGTTCTAAGTGTCTCTTTTCAGAAGGCAAAGTAGAAAGATTCAAGAACATTCCATGCAACCCATTCCATTCAACCCATTCTTTTCTCAGATTTCCACCATAAAAAGTCAATTCTGTAAGGTGGGAATATATATTTTAACAATTATAAAGGCTTTGGATAAACCTAAAGAAACTGTTTTCCCAATCCCTAATTCATCCTATATAGTTTAGAAATATATAGTGGAAAACAGTAGAGTCATCCATTCCAGTTTTGAAAGTTACAAAACAGCTCAAAATGGAAAAGCAAGATGGGTGTAATAAAAGATCTCACATTCTTAAAAAGTTATGCTCAACAAACAGAAATTACCAAAGGTCAAAAAAGAAATAAATACCAACCTTTCTGTGAACTGGACTTGAAACTGATTGTAGTTCAATGCTCACTCTAACACTTACTCTCCTGTATAAAAAGATATGCCCAACTATCAGAAATGTTGCCATGAAAAGAGTTATCACTGTCGTCTGCATTAACTAAAGTTTCCTGTCTTAATCCACAAGAGCTTCCATAGGAATCACCAAAAACTTATGATCAAATAGCTAGAGAGCACACTGGACTGCTGTTTAAGATCTTATTTTTTCACTAGTAAGTACACAGGGATTTTAACCTAAATTTTCCTTTCCTGTAAAATAGGTTTGTTGTAAGGATTATATGATATATATGTAGAATGCCTAGTACTAGCTTGGTATACAGCTTGCTGCCCTGATTCTAAAATAGCATCTACTTAAAGACAAACCATCCATCTAAGTAACAACTTTCCATATTAAAAGTTACCATTTCAAGTGATCATTTTGATGTGAATGATTAGAATCCAGGAAATAATATTCCCTATCCTTATGCATAGACAACATTTTTTTCCATATCCATTAACTTCATCTGTTCAATATACTCTTTATAAAAGATACCCACAGAAATAAGGTCAGCAAGTTTGTCATCTATTTTATGTACCTCTAAATCCTAAAAGGGGACCATGACTTTCCACATTCTATACTGCATCTTAGAGAATCCAGATATCAGACAGAGGCATATAAGCAAAGCTCATAAACACTATCAATAAACTGGGCAAAAATGTTTAAATAATTCAGGAATAAAGGCAAAATGAGTTGTGTTTTTTTAATCTCTGCACAAGTGGTCCTCAGATGATTTTATTAGGTAATAAATAAAGTTCTTTCCCTGATGTGCAGGGAAATAGAATTTGTTCGATTTTTAAGTTATTCCTTTGAAAATGTGTTTTAAACCTTTCCTACACTCTACAATCAATAGAATTAAAAGTGTCAAGACAGTAAGAAATGTTGATGGAAAACTCAGTAGTTATTGAACATAGCTAAACTAACTAGACTTTTAATTCTGACTTACAATTTTATATTAATCTAAAATTATATAATACCATAACCTGGACCAGTTGTCTGAAGAGAGATAAGCAGTACTGATGAATAACACAAAGAGAAGAATTATCTTTAAAATGAGAATGTTTTGTTTCTATTTTTCTAATATGTAAAGCAATATATATGAGATAGATTAGAGCTCTACTCCAACTTCACTTCAATTAAGCATGTTTAGAGGACATAACTTTCCACTTGTAATACAAGAGGACTAAATTAGGCTTGTGAGGACCTTTCTCTTTTCAATAATCTCTTTATGTTTGGTTTTATCTTCGGAAGTTTTCAAGTAGATTATTGCCAAAATGGCGTGACAATGAAGTCAATAACTAACTTTGATTAGTGATTTCTAGTTTTAAAAGTCCTATCATACTTGATAAATTTGTAGAAAAATATTCAAGAAGCATCTCTTTAATAAGTTCTTTATATACTACTGGCAATAACATTGACATAAATTTCCAATCATATCACTAATATCGATGCATATATTCTGTATGTCCGTATCCATTAGATGTTCACTGAAAAAAAAAAAATACTCCTCATGTTTACTTCAAAATCCTGTGTAAAAATATCCTATAGAAAGGTAACAGTCTTCGGAGTATATGGTATCTGAAATACATTTTTTATGTTGTAATGCTTAATGTCACAGGAATACCATTAGACAAACAAAAATTCAATTAAAAAGTACTATTTCTCAAAATAAATGCCATACTAAGAACAGTATATAAATCTATTAATACATCCTATCAGTTAGATTGGGCACTGGCAGAACTGGATTCTAGCCACCTCTGCCACCTGTAGCGGTGATCTGAAACTCTCAAGGCAAACAAATAAAAGGTAGCCTAAGCCAGGTACTGTGCTGGGTGCTAGGGATACAAACAGAAATAAACATGATCCATGTCCTCAAATCAAAGTCAGATTAAGTGACTTTAACTCAGATTTCTTCTGATTGTATTTTAGCACTACAACAGGGGGAGGGAAGTACTTAGTGAGGACATACATGGGACTTCACGTGTATCATATTCAACAAGAAGCTTCTCTAAATATTATCTTGGCCATAGAAGGAAGAACTGGAGGCTTAAAAAGTTAAGATTTATTTAAGCACACACTGCAGGTCCACTCAGAAAATAACAAGTAAATTGGGATAAGCAGCCTAGGAAATCAATGAAAAGCAGGAGGTTGGTGTCAAGCCACAAACTTCAAAATTGTGCATCATTTTTTCTTCAGATAGAGTAAAAATCTGAATTTCCTTTTCGATGATATTAGTGTACTTATACTACCTCATGAAATAATCACACTTTACTAACAGCTAAAGTTTAGTGAGTGATCATGATGCTCCTGGTATTGCTTGTGGCATTTCTATATATATTAACTCATGCTCATAATAACTCCAGGAGCAAGGTAATTTTATTATCATCAATTTAAAGATGAGGTACATGGGGCCCTCCTTGGTGGCCCAAAGAGTTACAGACCAGAACAAAAGCACAAGAAGCTAGCTACAGCTGCTTCAGCACAAGTTCAATCCCTGGTCAGGGAGGTGACCCACATGGTACAGCAGACCTCTCCTGACTTGCCTGCTGCTCCCTCAGCAGTGTGTTTCAGGAGATCTTCCTGTTCTGCTCCTCACTCTGTCTCTGATGAATCCTCTCAACCCCTAACCCCAGCACCTCTGACCTGTACCCCAGTTCTTGTATGCATAAACAAACCTTTAAACATAAATAAATAAATAAAAATAAGGCACAGAGAAGTTTAAAAAAAAATGTATAAAATCAAACAGTCAATAACTGGCTGAACTGGGATATAACCTAGCTATTCTGTCTCAAGAGCCTGAACTCTTAACCTGTGTGCTGCTGCCTTTCCAAGGAAAAGTGTTTGCTTCCCCTATTAAAGTGTGAGCTCCTTGAAGGACAAAATGGCAATATTCTTTTATGTGGGGGAAGGAGGGTGTTACAAGGGTGGGAGCTTTATATTCTTAGAACTGAGGATACTGCCTCCTAAGTACTGGCAAATACTTGTTGAGCTACACTGGCCTTAAGTACTTACTTAAAGAATTTGGATTGTTTTTTTCTATAAGTCAGAGGTCAACAAACTTTTACTACACAGGGACAGATAATAAATATTTTAGGTTTTTTGCAGCCCTTAAGGTATTTGTTGCAATTATTTATTCTGCCCTGTAGTTCCAAAGTGGTTATAAGTAATCCTTCAATAAAAGAATGGCTATGTTCCAATAAAACTTTATTTACAAATACAGGAAATGGACCATCTGGGCATGGGCTCTCTTTCCTAGGTGACAGTAACATATGAAACAGGAGTAAGAAGAATAAAATTGTAGTTTAAGAGCCCTCCCTGGTGGCTCAGCGGATTAAAACACAGCACTAAGAAGCTTAAGCCACTTCCATATGAGTTCGATTCCTCCCTGCCCCGAGGAGATCCACATGGTGAGGCAGACCTCTCCTGACCCGCCCGCTGCTCCCCTCAGCAGTGTACTTGTCAATCTTCCTGTTCTGCTCCCCACTCTGTCTCTGGTGAATCCTCTCACCCTCTGCATCTCTGGCCTGTACCCCAGTTCTGTATGAATAAATAAATCTTTTAAAAAAAAATTGTAGTTTAAGGAGGTAACTGATGACAATATAATAAAATGGAGAAGAGCTAAGAGTTTCAATATTGGATTCAAAAATGACACCCACCCCCTTTTCCATAATCATTCTAGAACAGTACTGTTCAACAAAAATACAAGAGGCCACAAATAAAATCCATGCACACAACTTGAAAATTTCCAGATGCCAAATCACAATATTTATTTAGCCCAAGATGTCCAAGACACTACCACCCTTAAATACAATCAATATAAAAATTACAAAGATAGCTTACAAATCTATCTTTTAACAACTCTTCAAAACCCAATGTGCACTTTGTCCTTGCAGCACATCCACTGGAATGAGCATCATTTCAAATCGCTAATAACCACAGGTGGTTCCCATAATGGACAAAAGCATGACCACGAAATATCCCTATAGCCTTCCATATGCGGCTGCACTAAACACTAGTTTCACATGACTGGCAACTCAATAAATCAATGTCTTTATTTTTTATATGTTACTTTCCACCTACATTTTTACACTTGATCCTTGGAGTAACAATGTGGGTAGGCGTCAACCAATCAGGCATGTTACATTTGTTTTACAAATGAGGAAACAAGATTCAGAGAAGTTAAAAGGTGGAACAGAGGCAAAATTGTAAATCTCTTCACTTCTAATCAATCATCTCAACGAGCTCGTTAGCATCACCTCCCTAATCAAACTTAAAATTTTGCATTCGTCGGTGAAACTGCCTGTAATTTCCTCCCCTCGGCGGCAGACTCCACGAAGACAAAGACTGTTTTTCGTGATCACCGTATCCCCAGTGTCCTGCAAAGTGTTTTTGTAAGTAGGCAGTATCAGTTCAATTAATAAGTGAATGAATGAAGTTTCTACTTTTTCCCTACGGTGTGTACTTGATTAAACATAGTTTTTTTGTGACTAATATGAAGACGAGGCACTAAACTGTAGAAATAACTTCTTTAAAGTTGAAGTTTAAATTTACTTCCAATATAGTTCAAGAGAATGTGGGAAAAGGTTAGGAGCCAGGGCCTAAGTTCTAATACCCCGATTTCAATACGAGCCGTCACAAAAATGATTTATCTGTCTGGCCAGAGTTGTTACCTGTCAAAAGGGGAGAGTAGGGCTACATAATCTCCATCCCTAAAAAGCCAAGATTGTTGACACTCATACCCTCCTTCCGCGCCCTCAAACAACTGCCGGCTAGGCAAGAATTATTAAGTCTCAACGAGGTCTCTCTCCGCGTCTCCGGGAGGCCGGAGGGACACCTAGTCGCCGGTCTGTGCCCACTGGCCAGGGCCGCCATCTTTCCCTCTTGGCCCGACCCCAACGGCCATCCGCCGGCACTGGGGAACGCGAACCTCACCTCTCCTCGCAGTCTTTGCATTTCACCTGCAACGGGACTATCTGTTGAAACAGAACCTGGCTCATGTTGGAAGGCTGCCCCGGCTAGCGTGCCGAACAGTCCAGCAAGCCTGGCCCACGGTACACGGGTGAAAGGCGTCCGGGTCTTTGCTAAAGTTTAAGTTTCGCGCTCGGTTTCCGCGGAGGAGGCGGGGAAAGAAACGGAGGGAAGACGGAGAAAGTTTGGACCTCGCCGGCCACCATCCGCTTCTTCCGGTTTTGCAAAGAATGCTGCGGTAGTTCCGGGCATTGACCTGAGTGGGGGAAATCCTGCGGTAGCCATATTTGTTGAGGGAATGGGACCCGAGGGAAACTGCCAACTTTTACTCTCTTCGCCCGCTGCTTGCTACCCGAAGGGAGCCTTGAGTTATGGCGTCTTCTGTGCCAACGCCGCACGCGACTGGCTTTCCAGCGGAAGGTCGATGCGGTTATTACGTGGAAAAGAAGAAGCGGTTCTGCAGGATGGTGGTGGCAACAGGGAAAAGGTTCTGTGGCGAACACGCTGGAGCCGCGGAGGTCTGGTATCGCTCTACTACCCCTCTCGAGAGTCGGAAATAAGTTTTCTGGGCCGGCACCTCCCTGCTGACAGATTTCTGTTTCTGTGCCCAGGATTTTCCAGCCTTTCCTTTCATAAACGCTGTTCTGCACTCCCTGGGGAGCGATAAAGGGCACTCGTGAAGTGCCGTGTTTTACAAAGTAAAGCGCCGGCGGTGACCGGCTTCTCTTAATACCGGGCTAGATTTTACTTCAACGCCAAACTACCATCTTTCACTCCGCCCACTCGCCGCCTCCCTCATAGGAAGTGATAGTTTAGGAAGTATAATGACGGAAGATTCCTGAGATTTCACTTGTGGTGTTCTGCTCGTTTCGTGAACGATAATCGTGTCTCTTGAATGCAGTTGAGGGAAACTTCGCAAGTTTTACTTAAACGTGATCTTTTGAAAGCCACGTGTAACTACTTTGTTGGAAAGGGGAAGGAAAGATTTAAAAACAAGCCATGAATAGAATCGTCCTTTAAAATTAACATCAGAAAGGGTACGACTTTGTTCGATGATGCTAGCTTTGTTCAGACACTAGCTAATGTCTGCAGATATCCGAGACACTTGGAACATTCAGGAATGTTCTGGCATATAACGTAAAAACCAGAGCTGCTGCTAAACCTCTTAGAGCATCGAACAAAGTATATGTAATTGTACTGTCAGTCTATAGGCTTAATATGTGTGTATTGTTTTAGAACATATGCACTAGAAAAATCAGAACAAGAGCAGGATCTTACAGGAAAAGAATAGTCAGACATCTAGTTTCATGACTTCTGACTGTCCAGTATCATTTACATTATTTGTCTTTGTGAAGTCAGGTGGTGCATCCTTCTAAGGGATATACAGAGGGAGTCAGCCCACAGAGCCCCTTCATCTGATTGTGTCCATCATAACCTTAGCTTTCCTTCATATTTTATCTGACCCACCCTTGCCTAGAATGAAGCTATTGAGCATGCATTTTTCTGTTGTAGGATGTGGGAGTAACGTGACTTATGGTGACACCTTTTTGACTTAACACCCACAGTTTACTGACTGGTTTGAAGAAACCAGCAAACCTCTCTGGACTAAAAAATAATATCTGTACAGAAGAATTTTGTCCTGTTATAAGATGGTATACTTAACCTTCACCAGACAGCTGAAAGTTGACTGCAGATTGTGACAATAGTAAAATCTGAGTAGACCCTTACAAAGCTTATTGGTATTTGGGGATGAGTAATACCTGTTGTTACTAGTGCCTTGAAGAAAGAATGCAAAACACATAAGTGGAAAAACACTTGTAATAAATGTGATGTAGTTTTCAGTGTAGGCATCATGCTGAATCTGTAATTTAAGATATAGCTGGGTGTTATGTTTCCATCATTTTTTCCTAAATGTCATTTGTCCATGAGACCACTTGTACTCATTTTTACTCAGAGGTCCTCCATTGAGGATCATTTTGCCTCCCAAGACACACTAGCCAATATATGAAGATATTTGGGACACTTTGAACACTGAGGAAAATGTTCCAGTATATAATGTATAAAACCCAAAGATGCTGCTAAACCTCTTAAAATGTGCAAGGCAGTCAGTCACCCCCACGAAAGAATGATCTGGCCCAAATGTCACAAGTGCCAAAGTTGAGAAAACTGTTTCTAACAGAAATAATAAATTTTAAAAGTGCTTTATTCTCATTTCATAGTTAGGCTTCAGAGGATTAGAATAGAGTCTTCTTTTTCATGAAGGTTAGAGTTCAAAATAAACAAATAAAAATAATGTACAGTATTTTTTAAAAAATAAAAAATCTCTTGGCTTTCCCTTGAAATCAAGTGTACATACAGTTTTATGGATAGTCCAGGATTCAGATTAGAACTAAAATATATGGAAAAAAGAACTTAGCTTTTACAGTAAACCCAGCACTTCTTTAATCTCTTAGCTCATTTAATTTTCACAAACCTTAAGATAGTAAGACATTACCATCTTTTGGATCAGATAGTAAACATAGCACAGGACTTAGGTACAGGCATTGGTAGAATTGAAAATCATAATCTAAGCAATCTGGCTGACCTGTGGTTTTAGCTACTATACTTTTGTGTTACATCAGATGTTTATGAATGTTGGGTAGAATTGCCAACACTATTAATTTTACTTTATTTGTTCCTGGTCCATATAGTTAAATCCATGTAATTTAGAAATGAACGCAGTGTAATTCTGCTCAAATGAAAAGTTGCAAAGCAAGCATGCTATGACAACATATCAGATGCTTAAAATGACATGTTTTGGAGTTTCTGACAAACTTTTTTCACATTTTAACGTATTTGAAATTAGAATATATCTTAGAATCAATGTCATGATTTCATCGGCAGCATTTTTTTATTAGTAGCACTTTCAAAAATAGTTCATATTATGTTCAGTGCTTTCAGATTCTAAATTCCATGTAGACCTTCTCTTACATATTTGAAGCTTCAGATCTTGTACAGAGTAGCATTTGTTTGTATATACATAATTAGTTGCAATGGAGATTTTTATTCTTAAATCCTATGATTTGATTTTGCCAGTAGTTTAATAGTGTACTTTTTTACTGTGTTTGAGAAATGCATAAAATTACAATTATATTGCAATTATATCTAGTATTCATAAGAACTTAATATTTTATTGAAATATTTTTTTTTTTTTTAAGGAGGAAAATTCTCGGAAAAGAATCCTGTGTCCTTTAGATCCAAAACAGTAAGTATGGATCAGAGAAGGGAAACAATATTACAAGTTTATTTTAAATAGCTTTTTGTGCTGGAAAAAGAGAAAAAATAATTTTCTCTTTAAATTTAGCACAGTATATGAAGACCAACTAGCAAGGCATTTGAAGAAATGTAACTCAAGAGAGAAGCCAAAACCCGTAAGTGTTTGATTAGTAAAACTGAATAATGATGTGTGTGGCATAGTGTTTATATACACTTAATAGATTACAAAAGTGAACATTTAACAAGGTTAAATATGTTAAGTACATTTCAGTATACATAAAACAGACTGAATCCACTTAATAGTTCTATTTGAGATCATAGAATTTTAAAGAATGAGAGTGTTATTAGAGAATAATTTCAGTGTATTTATATAAAACTATTTACTTGTTGTCTAATAAATTTACTTCATAAAGTATGGTCCCAGACTTCAAGAAATTGATTGAGGTCAGTAAGTAAACTTAAATAATGTCATTATTTAATTGGGTCAATGAAAGAATTAGTATCCTGTGAGAAGAACACATATTTGCATTAAAATTAAATCCAAAGGCTTAGTTAGGAAAGACTTCCCAGAAGGAATAACACCTGAGCTGAGACTTGGTTTAGCAAAAAATTAAAAATAAAAAAGGTAAAAGAGCCATAGGTATATAGGTAGAAAGAACTATATATGCCCACTCAAAAGCTTAGAAGCTACATGAGACCTTCAAAGAGCTTGAACTTCATTCTGTAAGATATGGTGAACCACCAAAAGAATTTAAGCTGGAGAATTTGTGTTCAGATTTACCTTTAAAAACATTTTCTTAGAGCAGTGAAGGGAGAAAATGGTAAATCAGAAAACTTGTTTGTGCCTGATACTAAAATTCAGGTGGGACATGATAATCGAGACTGAATTAAAGTGGATAGAAAGGGTAGTAATAAAATCAATAAATATTTGTAATAGAAAAGTAAAAGTAAGAGAAGAGGAAAAATTTTTTATTTAATAAATATTAATTAAAACTTATGCCAATCATTGTACTAAATATTCTGCCGGGAAGACAATTATAATATAGAGGGGAACTGGATAATTATGTGTTCAGATTTACCTTTAAAAATATATATTTTTAAATAGTAATAATAATAATGAACAACTATATACCAGAGACATTTTACAGGGTGGAGTGGGGAATGGGATCAAAAACAAAAATGAGAGGGGGGGGTTAGTGCACTGGACTATGGTGATGGCACATGGGTGAATTGGTGGTGGGAAGCCCATGGGGATTACAGCTGAGATGGAAAAAGGCACAAAATGATGTAAAAGTAAACTATTATATTATTTGTTTTTAAAAACTTTTTTTTAAATAGCTGTTCATTATTACTATTTTCTCGCCTGGTCCGTTATACTCCTGCTATGAGTGAAACCATCTATTATTTTTCCTTTTTTTTCTGGCTTATTTCACTAAGCATGATCTTTTCCAGCTCCATACATGTTGCTGCAAAAATGTTTTTATTTTTTTAGTGGCTGAGTAATATTCCATTGTGTATATGTACCACATCTTTTTAATCTAGTCATCCACTTTTGGGCATTTGGGTTGTTTCCATGTCTTTCCAATTGTAAATAAAGTGACAATAAACATGGGGGTGCAGGAAAAACTTTTTTTTTTTTTAAAGAGAGAAAGTGCTCTATTATTTGTGTTAAAATAGGTTAAATACAGAGTACTATGAAAGAGTAAGGGAGAAGAGCCTAATCATCTTTTAAAAGAATATAGGGGGGGTGAGGATGTGGGGGTGTGGGAAGAATAAGGGAGGCTTCTCTACAGAATGTCATAAGTGCAACCTACAAGTCAAAAGAGAGTCAGCCAGATAAGGAAGAAAACAGGTAAAGGCCTTCAAGGGAGAGAATACATAGCCGTATCTGGGACTGGGCATTTCACATGATCAGAGTATGAAATACGAATGGAGAGTGAGTAGAAGATGATACTTGAGAGAGCTAGGAAACAGCATGACCAAGGTCAGAACTCTAGATGGTACTGACATTAAGAGGTAAGCTGCTAATAAGAACCATAGAAAAATACTGAGAAGAGAAAAACGAGAAAAGCATGATGTAGAAGCCAGAAAATGGAGCATATCAAAGAACAAAGCGTGATCAACAGTATCTTAGACTAAAAAGATATCAGTTAAGGTAGGAGCATTAAAGGATCCATTAAATTGGCAATATAATGGTTGTTAAAGAACAAAAACTTCAGCAAAATGCATATTTAATGGAGTAGTGTGGGCATAAATGAGATTGGGATTATATATGAGTAAGTGGAAAATAAGGCAGTAGAGATCACTGTTACAGATTATTCTCTCAAGAAATTTGGCTAGGAGTGAAACTTTAAAGTTAGAATGTTATTAGAGAGGAAGGTAGGATAGGAGGTGTGTTTCAAAATCAGAACATTTAGTATTTATTTACTCATTGCTAAGAGTAATGAGCCACTAGCAAGGAAGAAAGTTGAAGGCACATTATTGATGGTGGGAGGCACCCCAGGAAGCATGCATACATAGGGAACAAGAGGAGGGGAAGAAATAGCTCTTTCACTGATATAGATGACAAGGAGTTAAGGTTGGCTATCAGTTCAGGCAAATTGAACCATCAGGAGTTTTAACTAGAATGTTGTCATTTGATAGCTACACTTCTCTTGTCAGTAAGAGCCAGATCATTAAAGGGGAAGATGTTGAAGTAGGAGATTTAAGAAGAAATGCAAACATTTAGATTATTCTTAATATTACGAAGAATAATTAGTAGGCATCTTGAAAAGTCAGATTGAGAGTAGATATACTGAATTTGAATTGGCGCCAGTCCAAATGACTAGGTGATTTTACTAGCTGGCCCGATAGTAGGAGTTATAAGTCATAATGCAGTCATTAGGTTTTGAAAGGGTAGGTGTGGCAGAAGGACCAGATTGTGAAATTTGATGATAAAGATGATACTGGATATCCAGAGTAAATGACATGAAAGAAAAGCCAGAAACTAGCTGAGAAGGTGTGAATAGAAGTCCCGAAAAGATGGAAGAATGTGATTTTAAAAATCATTATAGTTTGCACAACCATAAAACAAATTTATTGTCAGAGAAGGGACAAAGGAGGTTTAAGATTTCAGAGATTAACTGGTTCACAATAACGCCAGAGTCTAGAAGACCCATGGAAGTAGTCTGCTAAAATGCAAGTGTGTCATTAGAGTTAAGAAGGTTAAGACCAGAGTTGTGATGTTGGGTGACTTGAAAAGCTAGTCATATTGGCTAGACTTAATGGAAAGAATGAGTTGGTGTTAAAATCCCTAATAAGTGTTGGACAATGACCAACCAATTGATAATTGACAATTACTGGGAGATTAAGAAGGTGATTTAATGGCTTGGTATTTTTCCAGGGTAGGGTAACTAACATGTGGATGGGACAGTTCTATCCTGCTGTCCTGTGTGCATTTCAAAGTGTCCATGTATTTAGCACTCTAGGCTGCTAAGCAGCAGTTATCAGTAACACTTGTCACTGAATAAGAAAGATCTGAACTTTAATCTTACTTTCAGGCTGACAAGTTAGTCTGCCATCAGTTTGTAGATGCAAGCAGAAGATACGAGATTCCTGGGTCAGACAGAGCCCTGTTAGTACACACTGTATAGCAAGCAACTTGAGTTTCTTGTCTACATGAATTCTTGTTTCCCAAGGGACCCTGAGTCAGCATAGAGGGACCCAGGCGGATGCTACACATGTTTGTGCATAGTTTGTGTCATAGTTGAAGAACCCCAAGCTTGGGAAACATAGATCTTTTAAAATGGACAGTAAGCAAAGCTGCCTGACCTTGTTTCCATCAACAGACCTTTCTTTACTATGTGGTACGGTAGGCAGACCTTCCCTTTGCTGTAGGAGACACGATTTCTGTCAAGGTATACAAAAGATAGTCTAGCACAAAAGTGGCCAGTATTTTTTATAAATAAGACTTGCAGAAGAAGCCCCATGGAGAATTGTTTCCCAACAGCATGTCCCAGTCATCTTTTTTTTTTTTAGATATTATTTATTTATACATACAGAACTGGGGTACAAGCCAGAGAGGATTCAGTAAAGACAGAGTGGGGAGCAGAACAAGCAGATCAACGAAGTACACAGCTGAGGAGAGCAGCGGGCAAGACAGGAGAGGTCTGATGTGCCCCATGTGTAAAGGAAGTTCCATGAACACAGATTTTTTTGTGTGTCCTTTTCTCTATTGTGGCGAATCCTCAGCACTCAATGCAGACTAAGGACTGCAATATGTTTCATTGTCATTTAGTAAGGAAATGAATGGGAAAAAGGGAAGGAGGTGGGTGCAAAGTATAGGAGGGAAGGGAAAGGTCAGTTTCCCAGCTTAACTGTTGTGAGCACTTCATATTAAAACAATGTTTTTGTGTTTTTTTGTTGTTGTTCTTAAGGACTTCTTCATTCAAGACATTAATGCAGGCTTAAAAGATGAAACAGAAATACATGAAAAATTGGTAAGTACTTAGCATTTAATTTTAATGCTTTCTCCATTCTGTGAATAATCCGTGCTCCATTTTTGTCTGCAATAAGTCAGTTGTTTCGAGTTTCAAATTTCCATAAGAACCATTCATAGTAGTGGTTAGTTCCTAACTAGCTCATGTTTCATTTTTGTACATAGGTTCCAATTTCTTCCCTCTCTGAAGAGCAGTTGGAAAACTTAATTAAGAAATTGAGAAGAGCAAGTGAAAGTAAGTCTATCTGAACTTGCATATCAAACCTTTTTGAGAATTGGTGATGCAAGAGTTAATATCAGTGTGGTTTAGAAGATTTTACGGCACTGTTTAGAGCTGTAAGGTTTCATGTTACATAAGCTATTGTGCTTATATTTGGCACAGGTTTGAACTCTACACTTAAAGATCAAATTATGTCCCATCCAGCACTGCATGATGCCCTTAATGACCCTAAAAATGGTGATTCTGCAACCAAACACCTGAAACAGCAGGTATGTTTAGGCCATACTAACGCAACTAAAAATGACCTTTGTTCATTTTTCAAAAGCTAACATTCTGGGATTTTTTAGATAACAATTCAAGATATTTTGTTTAGTCTGCCTTTCAGGGTATAGAATTTTTCCATTTCTTTAACAGAAACACTATACATATGAACATTTTTAAAATTTTTGGCATAATTCTGAGAAGTATGTGTTAAATGAAAACTACAGACAAAAATCAAAACCAAACAAAAATTATCAATGTGAACATTACTGCCTTATGTAGAAAATCACCTTCTGTTTTCCCATTTGAGCCAAATATGTTTTGCTGTGGTGTAAAATAATCTTGTGAAGTTTGCAGGCTTCTATTTTAGGTAACATTGAAAAATTAAAGTTACTTGGTCCAAGAAGATGCTTTGTTGAGTTTGGAGCAGGAAAGGGAAAATTATCTCACTGGGTTGATATTGCCTTAAAAGATGCTGAAAAAGTTCATTTCATCCTGGTAGAAAAGGTGACCACAAGATTCAAGGTAAGTGAAACCATTGCATTATATTAGTCACCAAACTTTGCACTGTTCTTATTAAGAGAACTCAGACATCTTTTGAAGAGAATGAATTGTTATGTTCATTTGATGTGATAATTTGTTTTCTAATTATATTGAAGACTTAAACTGAAGGGAGTTTTTTTTTTTTATCTAAATTTTGTTATTGGTCCATTAATCTGAGTTCTTAAAATTATTAGCAAAGGAAACATTTAATGAGCATATCCCTAAGCACCAGAATAGGCTTCAGTTAGATAAGGATCTCTGAGTGCCATTATATTTAGAAAAGAGAGTTGGAAAAGTAGAAAAATTATAGAAAAGTGTTAAACATGAAAAACATATGCCAGAGTATACTGTGTGCTTGAAAAAGGTTTGCAGTTCCATGGTGTAATGGTTAACACTCTGGACTCTGAAAAAGATGGAGACAGATTCCCTCAGATTGGGCAAGTAAAAGGAGGAAGAAAATTATTTTGGAGGGAAAAATGATGAGTTTAGTTTTTCTGTTTTTTAAAGATTTGTTTATGCATACAGAGCTGGGGTATAGACCAGAGATGTGTGGGGGTAGCAGGTTGAGAGGATTCACCAGACACAGAGCAGGGAGCAGAACAGGCAGGTTGACTGAAATACATTGTTGAAGGGAGCAACGGGCAGAACAGGAGAGGTCTGCTGTGCCATGTGGGTTACACACACACACCTCCCTCTCCCCTCCCCACAGGGGAGCAAACTCAGGCTGAAGCAGCTGTGGCTGGCTAGCTTCATACTTGGCTGCGCTTTAACCCATTGCACCACCAGAGAGGGCCCTGAGTTCAGTTTAAGTGAGTTTTCTGTTAAAGTAGAGCTTTCTGGCTCACAATTGAGTATGTATCTAATGCTCATCAGTGAAGTCTGACTGCCTGCCACAGTGTAGATTTATAAATCATAGGCACATGAACATAAGTAGGCTGGATGTGATCGTTCAGGGAGAGTACTAAAGGAAAAAGCCCAAAGCAGACATTAGGAACTGGCGCATAACCTCAGGAGAATCACTTAACACCTGTGAACCTTAAATCCTTCATCAGTGAATCAGGTGTTTTTAGAATTAAAGGAAATAATGTGTACATAATAATTTGTACATTTGTAAGACTTATAAAAATTGTTATTTTGGAGTTTATGTGAAGGAATATACAAGTTATATTTTTTATTAATAGTTCTGTTTTTGAAAGACTGTTCTGCTGGAAACTTATTTACTCTGAATTCACAAACCTTTTTTTAACATAGATTGTTAATATTGTTCTCATTACAGGTAGATGGCAAACACAGAAAGAAAAATTCAGTGTTTGAAAGACTTCAAATTGATATTCAACACTTGTGTCTGAGTAAGTTGCATAATTTTAGTTGCTCTACCATAAATCACTGGCATCTCAAACTCTGAGAGTTGCTTAGAAACAAACATGCAGAACAGTGCTTTATAGAAAACAATACAAAATAAATCCATTGTTAATACAGGGTTGAGAAGTGTTTATATGAGTACAAATTGAGTTAAGCTTCAAACTTTAAAAAATGTTTTTCAGTATCAAATAAAAATGAAGTATCTCATTAGGGAAGTTTTAAAGTTTTGATATGTGCTTATTTTACTTATTTGTTCTCTTTAAACTGAGTCTATTGCTATTTTTCATTTATTTTGGTCTCTCTCTTTCAATTTAGAGGCTCTCCTCAAATATCTGTAGTTCTTTGATGCTGTGTTCATAGTTAAGATTGAGAGAACTAAGAATTCAGATGCCTCTGGTGGGATTATTGACTCTGAGCTCCAGTTTGAGAGCTTCCTGAGATACAGTGCTTCCTCTTAGGGTTGTCTGATTCTCGAGAAAAAGATTTCTAATCACCAGGGCTGAAATGGCACATTATACAGTACTATCTTACAGGCATTTTTCTTTACTTTTTTTACTTCTCCTAGAAGAGAATAAAAAGCAAGGATAGTAACTTGTTCTTGATCACAAAGATATATTAAGAAGTCTTTTTCGGCCCTCCCTGGTGGCGCAGCGGGTTAAAGTACAGCACTGAGAATCTAAAGCTGCCTCCACATGAGTTCGATTCCCGCCTGCTCCGGAGGTGACCACATGGTGTGGCAGACCTCTCTTGGCCCGCCT
>NW_004567127.1:14300520-14331016 GCF_000260355.1 Condylura cristata | reverse complement strand
TCTGGTGAAGCCTCTCACCGCCCCTGAGCCTCTGGCCTGTACCCCAGTTCTGTATGCACAAATAAATAAATCTAAAAAAAAAAGAAGTCTTTTTCTATTTGATTATAATTTTGAATATAGTATTTGTTGTATATCTGAAAATAAATGTTGACTATATTGTTCATATACTATCACGTTCATGCAAAATAAAATTTCAAGTCCTTTCATCAATTTAATAACAGTTAGCAAAATAAACCTATTGGGTAATGTCCTGAGTCAGTGTAGAAATCGCACTGGTCTCAGAGTCAGCAAACTTTAATTCTGGCTGTGTCAGGGATTATCTGTGTTATCAAGTCTCTACATGTTTAGACCTCTCTGAACCTAAACTGTGGAGTGAGATTTATTTTGCTCATAGATCCTAAATAGCTCTTTATTTCAGGAGACCACATTGCCTTATCTCACAAGAAAACTTGGTTCTCATCTCCTTTTATTTCAGGTAAGATTCCTGTTCTAAGCAAAGAAAAACTGCCTGTAGTAGGAATTGGAAAGCACCTGTGTGGTGTGGCAACAGGTATGTAAACATACTAAGGGCATGTAGAGGAACACATTTTTAGCCTAATGTGATCCCAGCCGTTTAAGTAGTCTCTTTTCAGTATCACTTAGGTGTATAACAAAATAATCTTCATAGTAGTACTGGACCTGTGTTATATATCAAAGATAGAACTTTCCTATTTATTTCCTCATTTTGGCCATTTTCCAAGGCAAATTAAGAGTTTTATGTGTAAATATTATGTTATATGGAACCTTATAGTTCTTTGGGTTATATTTCAGCCAAAAAGGAAACAAAGCATTTAAAGAAATTGTATGGATCCACCCCTGAAACTACCAATTGTTTTTTTAGAGGAGTCATTTGGGAAGAAGGCAAAAACCTATCTCACTCCCACATGAGTGTGTGTAAAGATGCTGGGGGAAAGGAAAAAAATGTCAGATAAAAAAAATGTAGGAAGTCTTGTCTTAGCACTCTGTCCATTAGATGGCGTATGGGAAGAGCATGGCTTTGAAATCAGGTTATGTAGCCTTGGCAAATTACTTACCCTTTCAGAAATTTGGCTGTTTCATCTGAAAGCAGAGCTAGGAAGATAGAATTCACCACTCTGTGTATTATATTAGTGTGTATAAATGTTAACTATTGTGACATCTTCTTGGCTCCTGCTCGTTTCATAATCTACGTATCTGAAGAATCTGGAGCCTCCCATATATGTTAGTGTATCCTCATAGTTTTTAGATGATGTTCGTGTATCTTATCTCATTTAACCTTCATAAAAACCTTTTGAAGTTAGCTCCTTTTTATCCTGGAGAGGAAAACAAACATACTCCTTTACACTTCTCCAGCTAATCCAGGTTTCTCAGAAATATAATCTACATTGGCCATGCTCCGCACCTTTTACCCTCCCTTGAGTCACTGTATCTGATGTCTCCCTTTATCCATCATTTTACTGAAAAAGTCTGTGCTGTCAGTACCTATCCTATTTCAGTTCTGTTTCCTTTTCTTCTGTGACTTTGTTCCTTATTCTTCCCTGATTTCTGTGACACTTTTTCTCTATTTTCCTCTTGGTCTCCATCCACTAAGGGGCCTTTAAATTTTAATCTTTAGGTACACATGCTATATACCTAATGTCTTTCCCTCCAACTGAAAACTCTTCAGTAGCTCCCAGTCGCCTGCATGGTAAAGTTGAAGCTCTTTTAACTTGATGTCCTACTCTTAGGCTTCCACCTTCCTCTTTTGGCCGCTTCCTGCCTCCAGCTTAATATCAGTAAATTTAAACTCTCTGTGCACCTTTCCCATGTAAGAACTGTGCACCTTTCCCATATAAAATATTGAATCAGTTTCTAAACTGACCAATTTCTAGTCATCCTGCAGCTAAGTTGTCACCACTCTGAGGGAGCCTCCTTAAAATAAAATACTCCTTAGCTATTATAATGTCCTCTTATATTTGTCTTCATACATGTTAATTAATTGTTTATACTCTAATTGCCCACTATGCTGACAATTTTTGAGCACAGAAAGTATGCCTGCACAATGTTGGGCATATAATAAGACACAGTATATGTTTGACTGAATGGCTTTGTTTATCAATTGCTATGGTAATATGCTACCAATTTCCATTTCCCTTTCTGGTTATATGATTTTTGTCCCTTAAATTTGCTGTAAATGAGAGATTGAGCTAGATAGCTAAAGCTCCTTCTGATTGTAGAACAACTTCATTTTTTTTAAATAAATATAATAGTTTATTTTTACATAATTTTGTGCCTTTTTCCATCTCAGTTATAATCCCTGTGGGCTTCCCATCACCAAATCACCCATGTGCCATCACCATAGTCCAGTGTACTTCTTTCAAACCCCACATTTTTTTATCCCATTCCACCCCTGTAAAATGTCTCTAATATATAGTTGTTCATTATTATTATTATCCCCCCTGGCCCTTTAAATTCCTGCTATGAGTGAAACCATCTGGTATTTTTCCTTTTCTTTCTGGCTTATTTCACTAAGCATGATCCCTTCCAGCTCTATCCATGTTGCTGCAAAAGGCATGTGTTTATCTTTTTTGGTTGTTGAGTAATATTCCATTGTGTATATATGTACCACATCTTTTTAATCCAGGCATTTACTTTTGGGCATTTGGATTAGAACAGCTTCATTTTTAAATAATTTTTCAGCTATTCACATTTCTGGAAATCATTTACTTAATCCAAAATCAGTTAAAACAGTGACTATTTTGTCAGAAAATGTTAAGAAAGTAATAGATTAGCTGTCATGTTCTTCACATGCTAGTTTCTCAGTAATACTTGTTGGTTTGAACTAACAGGTATTACACTTAACAGTGAATAGATTTATTCAGTTAGTCAAATTTACTATATGAATAATGGATTAAATTCACTGGACAGTCAGATTAATATTCACTTGTGATGTTTTAGGGTAATAACATTTAAAAATTATATTTTTGATTGGACAGACACAAATTAACAGTTTAATCAGATAGAAAAATGTGGGTTTTATAGCTTGTTTTGAGCTCTTAATTGTCAGCATATTTAGCATTTTTCTATAGAAAGTAGTTGTAGTCATGGAAAATTCATTTGTTTCATTTTAAAACATACTATACATGTGTCATTTTAGCAAGTAATATAGGCACCTCTAAATTTGTGTGTTAGTTATAATATAACCCATAAAGCTTAATGTATAAATACAATAGGGCTGCTTTCCAGTCTAGATGCCTTTTCCTTCTCAACTCTTTGACTCATCATTGTGAACATCTTTACATTGCAGGATTAGCACCTAACAACAGCATTAGCAGTTATTTCTTAGCATTTGTCATTTATTTCTTTCATTGGATTTAACTCAAAATTTCTTTAGAATGTAAGTGTAATAGATACTTTTTTTGTATAAAGTCATTTCCTCAAACACAGATAGAAAAATGAGAGTGAACTCATATGGATGATTAAAATTTTTGCAAATTGTAGATCCTAAGTGTCAGATAATTTTATTGGAATGTTAGACTTTCTGCAGAATAAATCACTAGAGAAGGTGACACAATAATAAGAAAAAAGCAAATATGAAAAGTTGACAACTGATGAAAGAACTATACAAGTATAAAAATTATGTTAAAATGTTGTGGGGTTTTTTTTTTTTTTTGGTTGGTTTTTAAAGACCATAGTGCTTAATAAATGTAAAATAATATATTTATTTTAAAAGATGATGTGGTTTTGGGGGGCCACATAATTGTGTTTGCAGATCTTGCATTACGATGTTTGGTTGAAACCTATGCTGCCAGTTGTGAGGAAAGAAATGAAGAACCTTTAGCCAAACGCATAAAGAATGATAAAACAGAAAAAGAAATTAACACTTTGGCCAAGGAAGGAAATGAAAAAAATGTGCCAGAGAAGTGGACCCCTGTGGCTGGCATTGTTATTGCGCTCTGTTGTCACCACAGGTGTGATTGGAGACATTATGTGGGCAAAGAATATTTCAAGGCTCTAGGCCTTGGAGCGGTGGAATTCCACTATTTCCAGCGAATGAGTAGCTGGGCGACTTGTGGGATGCGGAAGACATCTTTGGAAGCCTCAAATATTACCACAGTGAGAAAAGACCAGAAGAATGATGACAGTGAAGAGCATGATGATGGGGGATACAGCAGAATCACAGATGACAGTGCTGAGAATTTGCCTGGGTAAGTGCCTACTCTGAAATGCACAACATTGGGCAGAAATACTTGGCTATTGCTGTGCTTCTTGGATCAGTGCTACCAGAATTTTATTCATGGGATACATTTGACCCTGAAACTTCAGAGTAAGTTAAAACACACACATTTTTATTTTGGGCATAAATGGAAGCATATGAAGCATAGTACATAGCACCTACTTTATTATGGGCTCTTTAGCAGCTTATCAAGTAATAGAAGTGACTGAAGTAATTTTCTATAAACTTTCACAAAATTTTAATAATGTTTGTATGTATTTATTCAATTCAGGTTTCTTACTGTTGAAGAAAAGAAGAAAATAGGGCAACTTTGTAAATTACTGATCGACCAAGGCCGATTCGAGTACTTGCAACAGAAGGGATTCAGTCCTGCACTCCAGTACTATACAGACCCTCTGGTGTCTTTGGAAAATGTGTTGTTAACTGCTTTACCAAATCATTCTTCATCACCAGAAACAACTACTTAATGGAAAGAAATTTTGAACATCTGTCTTCGACCAAAACAAAGATGCAAAACATTTTAAATTGTATTTTTATATTCATGGAAATATAATTAGCAGATAATATGAACTTTTAAAAATGTGGCCTCAATGAACCTTAACAATAGCTTTGTGTTTTACTTCACAAGTCCAAACAGAGAATTCACCAAATTCCAAGTAATCCTCTTCTCATGTCTGTTCAGCAGGACATCTTGAAGTATATTATCCATCAGTACTTACAGAGGTTGGTGATGTAGACGAACAACTTACTTGGTTATCTGAAACATACATCATATGTCAACACATAACTAGTACATCTATTTTTGATTTCCATTAATTTTTGAAATATTTTGCTTTGGTTTTACTTAATGCTTCTGCAGTTCAAGATGTAATGATCAGTTGTCAGTTTGTAACAAGGGTGAATCTGAGAATTTCCGCATGTAGGGATTTTTTTTTTTCATGCAGATATGGAAAATATAATCAATTGTGATATTTTTCCAGTGCAAAGGAATTCAAAGGTGTTCACAATCAATGAAATTCCCTTTCAGATTTTCAGAGTATTGCTTGTATTTAATTATTACTAGATTGGCCTAAGGTAAATACCAAAATTGAAGAGATTATTTTCAAGGAAAGAAAATATGGTTTCAAGTTGATTTTTTTTCTGTTGGATAGTAACCTAGAGCGCTAACTAGAATTTCCAAAAAGATACTTAGAAGACTTATTCACAAATTAAATAGAAATTTACAAATTACTTTTGAAGGTGATTAGGTATCTCATTTTCTTTTAGCAGACCATATCTACATTTATAAATACAATATACACTGATTCTTCCCTGTGTGTGGAAATAAGTTAAAACAGAAATTAGGTAATAAAACCAAAAACTTTATCACATTCAGGCCTCATTTAACTTGTAACCAGTTTCTATGCACAAACAAATATTATAAACCAAACATATGGCAGGACTGTTATTCTTTTCCACATCTGATCCATTATTTCTCTTTATTTTTGAAAACTTAACTTACTTAACATTTGGTACATTTGTCAAGATAAAGATTCAGAATTAATATAGATACTAAGTTAATATTTTTAGCTAGCTTTTATCTTGTCGGCCTATGATTACATGAATAGTAAATTAAAAGCCTAGGCTATTTGTAATTCCTAACCTTCCTACTTTAGGTTAAGCTCACATTTTCTGACACTACCTAGGTTCAAATTCAGACTATCACTTCTCAGCTGTATAATCATAGGCAAATTATTTAATCTTCATGTGCCTCAATATCTTCTTCAAATGGGGATTATGATAATGATACCTACCTCACGAGGTTGTTGTAAACATCAAGTGTAAGACCTATAAAATGCTAACAATTCAGAACTCAGAGTACTCAATAAATACTCAACTTATTAAGAGTCCTAATTCTTGAATCTTTATTTTTCCTTTGTTCTTCAGTTTTTTAAGTCATGTAGGCATACTCGATTTTATTATCTCTTTAAGTTGTAACTTTTTCTTTTGTTGTAAGTTTGTCAGATATTATTAAAGTAAGGTGTTCGGATTGTTTTTTAAGTAGTGACTCATGTGACCCCATCAAGTAAATGAAGATAACACATTCATCAATTAGCCTGATTTACTAGGTCAGGCAATGTCACTTTGCATGATACAATCTAGTGTATATCATTCAACAGTTTATGCCCAGAAATAAAAGGTATTTTGCAATAGGCATACTCTCAGTTATGGTTCATTAAGCAGAAATACACAAAAATTACACTGACACCATCCTATGACCCATTAAGCTTAGTGATATGTTTAACGGGAAGAAAAACTTGCCCTTCAATGTACCAGACTTAGGTCATGATCATTGTTTTCTCAATTTTGCTTATTTTTTTCAAAATGTCATGAGAAAGAGACTATACCTTTGCAGTTTCAGCAAACCCCTTCTTGCTCTTTAAACTCATCTATATAACTACCTAGCCACGTTTGTCCCACACATGCATCAAATTTACTGTTAAAATGAAATTTTTGTGCTTGCCACCAGATCCTGCCCACCAAACTTCTAGCTACATTTCCCCTTCTCAGCACCACCATCCAGCCAGTAATTCTAGCCCTAAATTGAGACTTACTTTGAACTCCTTTTTCTCACCTTTATTAGATCATCAGCTCTACTTTTTTTGTAAATATTCTCTTACTTTTCAAAAGTAGTACCCAAACTACAATACCTTTGTTTTCCTCTGCTCTCTAGTCTGTTTTGAGTCTGACCTTACCACAACAGAGATCTAATCACCATTTTCTAAGCATGCCCCATTGGTGTTGGGAAAAATGTGTCCAGCGGAAAAACTAATTGCAACCTGAGTTATATACACATCTCATACCTGCTTTTCTTCGTGACTCCTGTATATATATGTGCATAAACTGAAGGCCAAATAATTCCTGTTCGTCTTCATCTGTGCTATCCCTGGGAGGAAGTGTTACTTCCAATTTCAATGGGTTGTCTCTGAAGTTGACAAACCTAGCAGTTCATCAAAAAACAGTATTTTTATAGGTGCCATAGAAGTATAATCTTATTCCCTGGAAAAAAGATCAAATGATAAATACTAAATTACTCTTATTTGACTGCTTCAATAACATCTTGGTGAGATGTGATATATCCCAAGAATCTTAGAAGTTTCTTTCCTAAGAAAAAAGAAAACTTACTTTCAAACCTTGTGAAAGCAACTTAATTCATAGCATAGATTTAACATGCTGCAGTTTTCACTTTACGAGTAAATCGAATGCATCGTAAATTATTAATGCTATGAACTTCAAGTTCATGGTTTAAGATAGTTTTAAGTTTCTGCATACTTGATCGGCTTACTGTTCAATCTCATTTATCACTGACTTCACCATAGTTGCTGAATAAGTGAAGGAATGAATATCTTAAGATGGAAGTTGTGGGATTTAGTTTGGATTCTTTTGTTTTATGCTTACTGTAAGGAAATTAAAGTTTGAAAAGAAGAAACAAGTGAGTTTTAATAGTAATTAACTTACTAAAATTTTTATTCTATCTAGAATGTAATTTGTAGTAATTAGGAAAATATTCACAATGTTATGCTTTTGGTTTTTATATCATTGAGGTTTGTCAGCAGTTACTAAGATGATCTTCACAAAAATGTCACCCAAAGATCAGTCCTTAAAAGTTGGCAACTCCCAGTACTGCTTTAATATCCAAGATTCATTCTTGAATAATTATGGCAATATTAACTATATTTATAAATTTCAGGATTCCAGAATTGAAATTTTTTTTTAATTTATTCATTTATATGAATGAGAACGTAAGTCTAGTAATAGTAATTTCTCCATATTGTTCTGCAGCCAGAAAAGAATATGTCAATTTTGTGGCTACAACTTTTTACCTCAGATTGGTCATCTCTTCCATGCACACTGGAATATCTTCTAATTTATTGTTGGTGAGAACAAGAGTACCCAGATTTTTCATATTGCTGATAGTATCTGGTAAGCATGTTATTTCATTCCGTTGCAGCCATAATGTATGCAGGTTTTGCATTCTAAAGAAGTAAAAGAGGTTGCTGTGATTAATCACACACAACATGAAAACCCTGGTTCTTATTAAATGAAAAATCAAATGTCATCTTTCATACTATCTTTCTTAACCAGTATACCTATTGGGTTAGCTTCATATTGCCTGCAGGGAGACTGCATCAAGAAATTAAGTTCTATACTACACTCTTACCATATGCAGGTAGAAATAAAATAATTATTTTTTTAATTTTTAGAGATTTGTTTTTATTTACATTCATAAATAATTGGGGTCCAAGTGGTGAGGGGACTCACAAAAGAGTGGGAAACAGGACAAGCAGATTGACTGAAATACACTGCTGAAGGGAACAGCAGGTGAAACAGGAGAGGTCTGTTGTGTAGGTCAGCTCCCTGACCAGGGTTTGAACACATGTCACAGTGGCTAGTGATAGCCCTGAGACTTTAACCCCTGCACCATCAGGAGACACCTGTATTTTAAAATTAATTGCCATTCTCAAAATTAATCTCATTCTTAAATAACTGCTATAAATGTTATTTAATCTGAATTGGAATCTTGAGGATTAAAAAAATTAGAAATTATTAATATGTTCAACTAAGTTTAGGTAGGTAGGTATAACGTTGTTAAAGGTATAGACTCCAAAACAGGCTGCCTAGTTTCACATCTTAACTTGAACCCTTCTTATCATGATATTGAACAATTTAACATCTCTGCAGGAATTCCCTCATCCTTTTGTAAATGCACACAGTTCCTGGCACACATTGTTACTGCTGTGGCATCTCTCAGTTTATTGAAGTTAGTTTTTTTTTTTTTTTTTTTAAAGATTTATTTATTTATTCATACAGAACTGGGGTACAGGCCAGAGATGCGGAGGGTGAGAGGATTCACCAGAGACAGAGCGGGAAGCAGAACAGGCAGATCGATGAAGTACACTGCTGAGGGGAGCAGCGGGCGGGTCAGGAGAGGTCTGCCACGCCATGTGGTCACCTCCGGGGCAGGCGGGGATTGAACTCATGCGGAAGTGGCTTTAGTTTCTCAGTGCAGTGCTTTAACCCGCTGCGCCACCAGGGAGGGCCTGAAGTTAGTTTTTATCTCCCCACACCCTTTTACTCTTTTGGAGTCAGTTAAAATATTCTATTAAAAAATAGCATAGTAAGTACTAAGTGGAAGTATGTGAGTGATTCATGTTTGGGGGTCCCTTTTGTTTTACCTCTTAGTATCAAGAATGCTTCCACACATCTGTTGGTAACAAGAAAATGTATTTCATTTACCTTTCTATAGTGTCAGGAAGTTGTTCAAGACTGTTGCTTCCCATATCAAGCCACTCCAGGGAAGGCATATCCAACACAGCAGGAGGGATTGTAGTAAAGCTGTTCATGCTCAGATCAAGGTGAATAAGCTTCACCAGACTGCTGAGCTGAAGGGGAAGTAAGATTTTCCCAAGTAAATGACCACAGTGTAAACAGCTAAAATACATTGGTAAAGGAAATATATCACTTCAAAGAATATTCACATTATGCTTGGATTTTACAAAGTATAATAAATGTAGTCCACCACAAATTTGAAGTAAAAGTTAAACCAAGAAAACTTCAGATTAATGAAAAACTCTGTCATGGAAAGGTGATTTATTTAAACCAAATATACCTTCCCAAACCTGCCTGATAGGAGCTTTTTTCCTAAGAGTAGGCATATCTAATCTTTTCATCCAATAGTTGAATTTTTATGGCAAAGCCTAAAGGTCAAAATAATAGTTACCTTTATTTAACCCCCTTCTTTGTCACTGATGCTTTTTACATGCATCACCTCTGTCACAGAAATTATTATTGGTTTATTTTATTTTATAAATTTAAACACCAATTAAAAATAATAAGAAGACTAATACGGCAAAGACCAGTATATTTCAGAAATGAAGTGAACATATAAAGAGAACATACTGATAAGATTGTATCCTCTACATACACCATCCTTCTTCCTTTTTATTTATTTTTTATTGTTTTAAAGATTTGCTTTTAATTATTTATGCATAAAAGAACTGAGGTACAGTCAGAGGTGTGGGGTGTGAGAGGATTCACTAGAGACTGAGTGGGGAGCAGAACAGATGTATTGACTGAAATACACTGCTGAGGGGAGCAGTGGGCAAGACAGGAGAGGTCTGCTGTGCCATATGGGTCAGCTCCCTGGTCAGGGATTGAACCAAGACTATAGTGACTGCCAATAGATTGATAGCACAGAGACATAACCCCCTACACCACCACGGAGGCCCCCTTTCTTTTTAGAAGTAACTCCTTTTCTGAATTTGTTACTATATATTTGCCTACATATAACTAATATATTTTTGTAAACTAATTTTTATTTATAGGTTATGATAATGTACTTTCTCTTTTTCTCTCTGCATCAGTTTTTAAATGTATCGTGTATCGATAGCTCTAGTTTATTCATTTATAGTATCCCTTTAACTATCTTTGTTCCCTACCCCTTAGACTGAGAAAGCTCTGAGTACCTGAATCCTCAACCTTTGTGCCATAAATTAATGGATAATCCTGATACCAGCTATACATGGTGAGGATCTTATTTCCAAAATAATCTCAGGATATATAAATGAAAATACTAAAGCTTTGACTTACACTCAAGTTTTTCTGGACCTAATGTTACAAAATATCTTCCTATTTAACACTATACTAAAGATTTTAAGATTAAAGAATTAGTTTATGTTTACAAAAGGTCTGTTTAACTAGGAAAGTTTAATATTTCCTAGTTCAGAATCATTAAACAACTCCCCCAGCCCCCCCAAAACACACAGACAAACCCACAAGTAAATGTTTATGAAAAAGCAGGATTGGTCCCAATGATGGGATGTTTCTCCAGCTTTGGAAGTCACAACTGAAGAACATTTCTTTTCAAAATTCACCATCAAACATTAAAATTTTTGAAGTAGTTCAGAATAGAGTATAAAAAGATTGCTTTTACATTAATAAATATGTGTCCACAGCGTACAGTTTATAATTGCTGAGAGACAAGTTTCATGTTTATTTCTCTGGTTAGCCCACAAGTGATGCTGGTTCTGTGATAGGATCTTTGATGCTAAGTAGAGCTTTATCTAATTAAAAACATGCATTATACTTAGAGAAATAGGAAGTAGTTTACACTAAGTATTTTTCTGAAATGAGTCCCTTGTAAGTCTTCATTTTTAATTATTGAGCAATTGAGAAGTTAAAAATTGAAAAGTAGATAGAAAATATAACCATAGGTGTTTACATATTTCTGACCTCTTGTGGAAGATCACTTATGTCTCTGTTAACTGCAAGTTCTAGTTTCTCCAAGCTGGCACAGTTACTCAGTTCCTTAGGGACAGTTTTGATTTTGTTGTAACTCAGAATCAGTTCCTGAAGTCTAGTCAGCAATCCTACAAAAAGTAAGGTACAACAGAGGGCAGATGGTTATAAAACATTTCCAGCTGTGAAGCATTACAACATAACCTACTTCCCAATTTGCTGTTGACAGATTTACACCTCTGATTTTTTCTCAATAGGTATCAAGTTAATCAGTGCTGTAGGCAAAAATACATTATTTTCCCCTTCTAATTTATATTATCATTGTCACTAATTTTCCACGTGGAGATTTTATTTTTCTGTTTAAGAATCATTATTTTCTTTCTAGCCTTTAACCTATTCTCTGGGAAGAATAACTGAACCAGAAGTACTATTACCAGAATCTACACCACACAGAGACTTTCCTTGCATAGAAATCCTATCTTGAGTCACCTCAGTAAATCCCAAAGTTTGGATGCTCTTGGAAGCTTCTATTATGTTTAAATTTTGCTCAACCTTCAATTGGGGATATATAAACATGAGGTCTTTATGTCATGTATTTAAAAAACCCCATAAAACAAACAAACAAAAAACTCAATAAAAAAGTATATCTACAGATAATAAAGTAGCATGTACATGAAGCACGATCTTCCTTACCAATTCCTCGAGGTATCTCTGAAATTGTGTTCCTAGATAAATCTAACACAATAAGATTCTGGAATCTTCCAATGAATTCAGGAATTTTTAACAAACCAGTTCTATGAAGTTGCCATTCCTGTAGCTGATTCAGTTTCAGTAGAGAAGAAGGAAGGGTCTAAAATCAAATAAAAGAAGTGATAATCACTGTATTACTTAAATTAATTTGTCATGCTACACTGAAGTACAATTATAGAGGTATTCTTTGATTTGTAAAAGAACCTCAAAATGCCTTTTCCTTAACAGCTTATATTTCCAAGTATTTGTATTCTTTTAAGTTTTAGAAAACACTACTTTGTGTATATTTGGGGGGGGGGAGGGGAACTAAACCTTCAAACCCTAATCATAATAGAATAAACAACAATTAATATTATAGTTAATAAAGCACATTTGTAGAATGATGTTGTGTTAGGCTTTTCTATAGTACAAATGCTACTGAAATGATTCTGTGGTGGTTAATTGAAATCATAGAGAAGCAAAACATTTGAATCAATAATTCAAACTCCTTTCAGATCTTGAAATAAAAGATTTCTAAGGAGGAATTTATTAATTTAAGGATTTAATGAGTCTTAGCCATTCTGAACTGTCTTTTCCTTTTCACTCTAAAATAGTCAAAGGAGAAATAAAAGTGCTAAACCCAAAATATCCCCATATGCATGAAGACAAACACTAACTCAAGCAGCTACGTGTGTGTGTGTGTGTGAGTGAAGGAAGGAAAGAGAAGGAAAGAGAACAACCACGTTCAAGAAAGATTGAGGAGGCACAAGGGGTTAAGATGAAGCACTAGCCACAGACACTGCAGCAGGAATTCAATCCCCAGCAGGGAGCTGACCTACAGGGCAGCAGACCTCTCCTGTCTCACCCACTGCTCCCTGAAGCAGTGTATTTTAGTTAATCACCTTGTTCTTCTAACCTCTCTGTCTCTGGTGACTCCTCTCCCCTGCACCCCACATCTCTGGCTTATACCCCAACTCTTGTATGCATAAATACATAAATCTCTTAAACAAAAAAACAAGAAAGATTAAGAATGAGAATCAGTCAGTAGTCCTGGAAAAATAACCATTTCCATTTTGTGAAGTTTAAACTGGGAACTTATTTTGGAAAAGCTACAGATTTTTGTTAGGGATATATAGCATCATCTTTATAGAAAACTAAAAATTGCTTATTATAAAGATTAGTAGAAATATTACAAGTGACTTATGTTTAGACAGAATTGAAGCAAATCAACTCAATTTTTGCAAAAAAATGTGAAATTATGCTTCTTTTCACTTGTTAGTATTGCCCAAATTGATTAGATGTAGTATTAAAATTACAGTTTCAAAGTATTTCATACTTAATCACAGTCACAGTATCATTAAATCAAATGTGCCTGAAATGCTTACCTTCCACTCCTCTTTTTCAATCCTCAAAATAACTCTTCCATCTTCCCTTGTGACCTTTTCTTTTAGCTTGGTAAAGTTTACTCGTTCTTCCCAGATTCTCACTAACCTAAGATCAAGAAATCATTGTAGTTCACAGGTAAAAACATGGGTAGCATTTAGTTTTATATATTTAGAAAAATGACTCACCAAAAACAACTATTTCATCAGTAATATCTGTAAATCAGATAAGAATATTCACAATATGCCCTATTTTTATATTTTTAAAAAGGATGGTTGTCCAAATTTTTACAACAGTTGATATATAGTTCACATACATAAAATTTGTTCTTTTAAAAATACAATTCTGGGGTCTCCCTGGTGGCCTCTGAGACCACAGATGGGACAGCAGACCTCTCCTGTCTTGCCTGCTGCTCCCCTTACCAGTGTATTTCAGTAGATCTGCCTGTTATGCTCTCCACTTTGTCTTTGGTGAATCTTCTCACCCCTCACAGTCCGCACCTCTAGCTTACCTCCAGTTCTTATATGCATAAATAAATAAAACAAATCTTCTTAAAAAAAAAGTAATAAAAAGCTATAAAAATGACTAGCAAAAAGTTTTCTACTTCTATAGTAGAAAAATTATGTACAAAATGATTTTAAAAAGTTAAAAATTGGGGCCTCCCTACGGCACAGGAGTTAAAGTCTCAGTGCCATCAAGCTGTCACCACCCACTGCATAATGAGTTTGATTCCTGACCAAGGAAGTGACCTCCATGGTGCAGCAGACCTCTCCTGTCTCACCTGCTGTTCCCCTCAGCAGTGTATTTCAGTCAACCTGCTTGTTCTGCTCCCCACTTTGTCTTTGGTGAATCCTCTCTCCCCCTGCACCTCTGGCCTGTACCCAGTTTTGTTTGCATAAATAAATAAAACAAATATTTAAAAATAAGTTAAGAATTGAAAGTTTGGCAATTTTTTGCCTATTAGACTGATACATAATAAATAAAAGTAGTCACTAAAACACAGTTTAAGTAATTTGATTATTTGGCAGAAACCTCTTGCCAACTAAGTTAATTATATTCTTACCAGTTTTGCTGATTAAATAATCGTCAGTGAATATTTTATTATAGTAAGCAGAAAACCAAATCATGTTTAAAAATGTAATCTTTGCTGTTAGTACATGTGTGTAAAAATATTTTATCGAGTCTGTATATTTTCACATGCTGTTTGTCAGAAATTTTATCTGCTAACTGGTATACTGTGGCAGTGTCTATGTGTGGCTTTCAAGACTGAACAGCTGAACTTCCAGTAATTGAGAAAAAAATGTTATGCATCTATTCAATTTTATCACTTTTTATACAGGCAACTATTCAGACAATAGACATAATGATTACTAATTACTTAATACTCATAAATTTATGTTTCAGAATGAATGCCGTTGGTTGTCGCGTCCCTAACTTTAAACATTAAAGGATTCATCAAGTACCTGTTACGAGCCAAATACTATGCTAGGCTCATGAATACAAAAGTCTCTGTCCTTAATACATCTACAGTGAGACCACCTGTTAGTACACAAGTTTCTTTTCATTGCTACAGTGATTCCTAAATTCCTCTTGAGTCTAAAACCTACACTTTGCAAAACTGTTTCTAGAAAATATGGAGCTAGACATGAATTTTGTTAAGTGTAAAAGTATCTTCCCTCCTAAATTCCTTCAATAATATCTGTTTGGGTTTGGTTTTTGTCACTCAGATTGCCAGAAAGCTCCACAAATTATATCTAACCTTAATGATCATATAGGTGTATGTAACTTAACTTTTAGGATTAAGTTCTCCAACCGAATCATACTATAGTTAAGAAGTCAAAAAAGAAGCGGTAGGTACGATAATGCTTTTATACAGAGGTAACTAGAAGCTGTTGAAATTTAGTGAGTCTACTTGTTGAACAAGAAACAGAAATAATTGCCACTCTTGTGAGTGAGGCCAAGCTGCGATGCCTAGAAGTATACCTGTCAGTATGTGACAGGGAGAGACGTGAATCTGAGACACAAACTGACACCCTTTGAAGCTGTCAAGGCTCTGGAATTGCCTTGCTTCAGGACTTTCTTATCTTTAAGCCAGATTTAGTTGAATTTCTGTTATTTATCAACTGATACAAGAACATTAAATGTTTAGGAAGAGATTAAATGAATGCAGATTGTAGGGAGCTATTTGGAATCAATGAAGAAAGGGAATATCCTTGCAAAATTGGTAGAAAAGTTTGGCAACATCCAACTAGGAAGGTAGATAGGTATCAAGAAAACAGAGAAAATGAGAATCAAACTAAGTATAGATAAAGTCACAAATTTAGTTGACTCATGGGGCATAGGTAGAACTCTGCTATTCAAATAGGTGAGAATCTATAGTACCATCTACTGGCAGATATTGTAGATCCTAGGGGATATCATCTGAAAAAACTACTAAAAAGTAAATTAAATGGTAACAATCAAATGTTGATCAGTGAGGGCCTAAGATTACTACTATTTTCATATGCAGGAATTGTATTGTGTGTGTAGAAGATCTGGGGTGTAAGCCAAAGGGGCGGGGGGGGGGGTAAGAGGATTCACTAGAGACAGAGTGGGGAGCAGAACAGACAGATTTACTGAAACACACAACTAAAGGAGTAGCAGGCAAGACAGGAAAGGTCTGCAGCATCATATTGGGTTGGCTTCATGGTGGGGGATTGAACTCAGGCCGTCGAGGTGAGAGCACTGAGATTTAACCCTTAGGCCACAAGGGAGGCCCCTGAGACTTGTAATTTTGAGGCCCTATCACATAACCATACTTACATGGAGTCAGGTGTTTCCTTTAGTTATATTTTGAGGTTTCAGTAAATAAAAATCTATCAGATTCAATAATGTAACAGTTAATAAGTGCCCTTTTCTGCAATAATGATGTTACACATTTTCACTAGTCTACAATAACAAGCATGTAAGAGCATACTTCTGTTGAAATTCCTTCTCTTGCTTCAGGTCTTCACTATGTTTCTTGATTCTTTTTTCCCAAACAACCTTTACAGCATTGACAGCTCCAGCACAAACCATATTTTCTGACATGATTTCTCCACATTGTCACAGAATCACCAGCTTCATTAAGTTCTGAATAGCTGATTCATAGGTGCTGTCTCAGAAAAGACCTAAATTGTACCAGAGGATAAAAACATATTTCAGAAAGTTCAGTGAGGAACACAAAGATAAAAATGGCTTACATTTACAGGACACTTTCCATGATCCCATAACTATCTTATACACACTGCATTCCATTAATAATCCTAAAATACTATAATGTGGTACTTTCATTGTGTCTATATGCAGATGAGAAAACTGAGCTTTAAAGAAGATGACTGACTTACACAGGGTCTTATATTTAGTACCTGGAAAAGGGGGAAACTGATACAAATCTCATTCTTATGTTACTGTGTAATTCTCAGCAATAGAAAGCTGCAACTAGCCAACATGTTTAATTATAAAAACATGGTTAATATTGGAAATATAAATGGATATATAAAATAAGGCAGGCATATTGGGGTATTTACCCATAGGTACAGGTTGGAATTCAGTGAAATGTTTTACTTTTGTGTAAAATAAATGGCTTATGCACAGAAGCAATATTGAGGAGTGTGACTTGGAAAATAAAGAAATGCTTATGTAATTGCTAGAGACCCATTTGTTGAAATAATATCTTACCAATAATAGCATTAATATTTCATAAAATTATACTAATAATAATGAAAATTTAATTCACAATGGAATTATTTCCTCCCAAACTCAGGAAATGGAAGATGTCTATAATCATTACTTCTATTCAGCATTATCCCAGACTGCTTTAATGCTAGGAAAAGAAGTAAAGAAAGTACAAATTTGGAAAGGAAGGAGTGCAATTTGCAACAGCACAGAAAAACAGGTACTCTCATACACTAAACCTGGTGGCATATGTTGTAGTATTCTTTATGCAGAGAAATTTGATGTTGTCTATCAAACTTATAAATATACATAATACTTGTCAGAATTTATAGTGCAAACATTTCCAAATGTAAAATGATATTACCAAGTTATTCCCTACAGTGCTTTTCATAACAGCAAAAGACTGGAAACAACATAACTTTCCATTACTAAATTACAGTACATTCTTGTCATGGAAAATTGTTTAGCTCCATAAAGAAGGGACTTTTTTAATAACTGAATGCCATGAATGCCACAACATATGACTGCCACAGTTTATCTATTCTTATGAACACAGATATTTGGGTCCCAGATTTTTGGTATTATGTGCAGTAATATTTCTGAAATTCTTGTTGTTCTTGGTGCTCAAGGGGTGTTGTTTCTATTGAGTATATAACTAGAATTTGAATTGTTGGCTAATAGTATGTGAATGTTCAAATTTATAAAACAGAGCCAAATTATATTCCAAAGTAGCATAAAACTACCTATGAAAAAGGAAAAAAAGAAATGAGATGACCACTGAAAAGTAAATAAAAAGAAAATAGTTAAAATGGTTGCTTTTATGGTGATAGAAATAGGATATAGTATAATGCAGAAATGGGTTATATGGTAATGCTTTTCATTATAATCCTCTAGAATCCTCTAAGTATTCATTTCTTTAAACTTAAAAGTATGCATGTGTGTGAATAAGAGAGATTGAGGCATACAGAAAAAGGGGGGAAAACTGTTCAACTCTAACTCAAAGGAGTAACTACACGCGTATATTCACTGCAGCAACAAGTTACAAAAACAATCTAAGGGTCTTTAAATAATTAACAACCTCAGTTTTACAGCAAAGTAAAGGAATAGGCCAAAACAAACCCTTGATATCTTGCTGCAAAACTGAGGTGACTGGAGAGGAGAGTGTTGGTGGGAGTGAGAGCAGAGAGATAAGGGGCCCCATGAACTGTGTAGAGGATTACTAGGGTTTTTGTATGGTATGATAACATACTTTTGGGAGGTGTGGGAAATGAACATTTTCTCAATAACCATAATTTTAAGAAAACCTGTATTACAGAAGAAAGCATATTTAAAATTGCAATTTAACTTCAATTGCCAATATGCAAATTATTAAGCATGGGTCCCCATATTTAAACAATGAGCAGATTGTAAGATCATAGGCCACCAAGAAACTTTGGTGTACATATACTGCAGTCAGACTCCCTGGGTATATTAGTCAACTTAAAATATATTGTCTCAGATTTTAATAACTGTGATGTATTTAATGACTGAATTAAAAAATGTGTTTTAAACCAAGATTCTACATGTAAATGTGTATTTTACTAGACATATAAAACTATTCATGTGCCAAGTCATTTCCTCTTATGCCATTAAACTTAGTCCAGGCATCAGTTTTCCTATAGCAGCTACCAGTTTTCCTAGAGGAAAACAGGTCAATAATTGATGTGTGCAGTTCTGCCTCCAGCAAGTGACTGTGACCCCATCTTGGTCATCAACATGACAAGCAAGCACTGAGCATGACCGTGAAGTAAATGCAGCAATGACATGACTAGGAGTCAGCTCCCCAAAGTCAAAAGAAAGCAAAAGAAATACGATTTTCAAAGAAATGTTTCTTAACTTCCAAGGAAATCAGTCTTGCAGAGAAAATTTACAATTACATGAACCCCCAGAGAGGATTTTAAACTCAATCCTAAGTTTAGTTGCACATTCCAGAAACACACAGTAAAGGCATCCTCAGAATCTACGTACCTGTGAATAATGGGGGAAAATGTTTTTGAAAAAATACTTACCATTATCCATGGATGCAGAAGCTGATATACCCAAAGTTAGCAATAATCAGCTAAAGGGAAAATTGTCAGTGTGACTCCAAATGATGAAAATCCTCGGCCAGACTAACCAAGTCAAGTGTAATGTCATCCAGTTCTAATTTTAGCTCGCGGACAAAGCTGAGAATAGCAGGACTCACATGGCACTTCTGTGCAAATGGTCAGCTGACAACGTATATGAGTGTGTTCTGTACACACACGATGCTGTACCTTGGCCTTATAAAATGATCAGAGTGAAAAAGAATTAATCCTTCGTGACTCGCACACTATGAGTACTGATCAGAATCTAACAAGTCTATTCCAAGCAAAGAAAATTGAAAATATGTAGGTGACCAGCATAAACAATAGCTACCTAGTAAATAGCTCTGTAAACTCTCAAATTTAAGGCACAGATTTCTTAGATAAAAAGCAAAGCAAGAGAAAAAAAAAAAAGCAAAGCAAGAGTATAGATAAGGGTTAACGACAGAGGAGCGCCACGCATCTGCTTCCAGGTTTCAAATTTTATTCACTCAGTTTTTATCACTTTGGCCTCCATAAATAGCAGCTGATTCCTGGTTATTTAAAAATATATATATACTTGTTTATTTTTTAATTGTCAATATATGTGTATGGAACAATTTCAAAAGATAATGAAGCACTTCCTTCCTCTCCTGCCTCCAGCCATTTAGTTTAAAAACTGTTTAAAAGCACATCCAAGCTGCCCCTGCAACACACAGGTAGAAGAATGTATATATATTGTTCTGTACCCTTTGCTCTTCACTCAATTGAGAAATTATTTCATATTAACATACTTAGAGTTGCATCATTTTAAGGCTACATACATTTTGGTGTGTAGGGGGATGATAAAATATTTAGACACTTCAGCAGTATTGCTGCTTTCAAATGCCAGCTATTTTAACTATTTCTTGTTATTTTTCTAAAGATGGGTTTATACTGCTGTTTCTTCTTATACCAATTTCAGAATCACCTATTGATTTTACATCATAAAATGTGGTGGGCTTAAGCTACTCACTGAGAACCTTATACTTCCCCATAGCCTTCCTCCCAACATAATTATAGCACAATTTTCATGATATGAGTAGGTATCTCATTTTATAGCAGTGCACAAATTAGGTAGTTGTCTTCTATCATTGTATATTTGCCAGCTGGTTGACACCCAGGTTTGTATCTGAGGTTCCAGAGGGGATATTTCTTTGGAATCCATGGCCTGAGTAAATACAATTGCAATGAAAGAAGGAAAAGAAAAGGAAAAAAAATAAAAACAACAAAAATGGAGTGGCAACCTTCCAATTATAAAACTATAAATATTCTATTAAGGAATATTTAATGATGTGAGGACATGTGCATGATACTGTTACATTAAGGGAAAAAAGATTACAAATTCACTATATAATATGGTTCAATATTGTGGCAGAATATTTTTCCTGTTGTCTTAGGAAAAAGAAAACAAAAGTAGAAAACCAAGTGAAATGGCTAAGTAAAAAAGGATGAATTAAATGTTATTCAAAAGAATTTAAAGCAGAATCTCTAAGAGGTATTTGCATGCCCATATTCACTGCAGCATTATTTCAGTGGCCAAGAGGTAGAAGCAACCCACATATTGAGAGATGAATGGATAAAGAAAACGTGTATACAGCCACTGGAATGTCGCACAGGCTTTAAAAAGAATAGAGACCTTGACTCGGGCTGCAACATTATGAACTTTGAGGATATTATGCTAAAAAACATTCACAGAAGGACAAATGTTATGTGAATCCACTCATATGAAGTATCCAAAGTAGTAAAAAATCATAAAAACAGAAGAATAGAAAGGTGTTGTCAAAGACTCAAGGGAGCAGGGAGCATATACTTAACACTGCTGAACTGTACACTTTAATGTTCACCATAGGTGCCTTCCTGGTGACACAGGGGTTAAAGTCTTGGTAGGAAGCTATTTCCAGCCACTGCAGCACAAGTTCAACCCCCAGTCAGGGAGCCAAATCACTTGGCACAGCACACCTCTCCTGTCTTGCCCACTGCTCCCTTCAGCAGTATATTGTAGTCGATCTACCTGTTCTGCTCCCCACTCTGTCTCTGGTGAATCCTTTCACCCTAGCTCCTCTGGCCTACGCCCAGTTCTTGTGTGCATCAATAAATAAATCTTAAAAAAGAAAAAAGGAATATTTAGTTCAATGTTATTTGGACTTGTGATTTGGTCTGCTGCACTATGTTGGTCAGCTCCCTGGCTGGGTATTAAAGTCTTGCTGCAGGGGCTGTGGATCACTTCATAGTGCTGAGACTTAACCCCTTTTGCCAACAAGTAGGCTCTATATAAATAAACCCTTTATTAACCTTTTTGTATGTCTCTGCAGTTGAGTCTCAATGTAGGTCCCTTCTAAGCACAGGTGAAGACCCACACTTAGGCCAACCCATTTCACACTGGGTTGCCCTGTAAGTTACATAGTGTACCTTTCTAAAGACAACTGCATGAACAAGTCCCACAAAAATATGCAGAGCCGTTAATGTCCAAAGAAGATGGAATGTCCAGTGAGATTTTTTCTGTATTTAAAAAGTCTGACAAACCAAAAAAAAAAAAAACCCATTGTGGAAATCTTATCTATTGTTTATTAAATTGGAGTGCATTGCTTTTATTTACTAGTAGCTTTAATATTCACAAGCTCATTAGAGAAACTAATGTAGAAAATGACAGTAGCTGTTTTTCAAACGACACCATCTAAGAGTTTGTTCTCCTTGTCCTAGCAACCAACCTGGTTCTTCTAATCTTATGCCAGAAACACAGTGGGACCAAGGCCAGGTTCTTGTGCAACCTGAGAAGTCCTTGGTTTGCTCTGTCACATTTGAATATCGTAACACTTCACACTGTTAGTCATGTTCCAATTTATACTCATCTCTGAAGTTTCCATTAACTGCACCTGCCAGCGACGTAGTCAACTTGCCTCTTTTACTCAGTTTGAACTCTGGCAGCATTTTTCCAGGAAAAATTTCCAGGACTTTTAGTTACAAGGTTTTTCCAGATGATTGCCCTCTTGCAATTTATTTAGACATAACCTTTATAACCTTCCTTTGGGCCACATTTTCCACTTTACCTTTTATTACATTTTAGAACTAGTCACCACACATTTGGAACACATACTTAGATGTTTCTTGCAGAACTCAAGTTGAATAGTTTAAGTTGAATAGTTTAACACAGTCAAGACATACTCCAGGGTGCGGGCCTCCTGAACACAGTGTGGAGAAGCCTCCTGAGCTTGAGATTAGCAACAACCCTCCTGTGACTATCCTGACTTCCACCCATGTCCAAATTCTTGATCTCCTACTGTGCTCATTTCTTCTGTCAAAACCCTTGTTAACTCTCAACAGCTGTTCCCCAGGTTTGGCTTTTAACATTCCATGCAGTGCTCTGTAAAGGCCTGATCTGAATGACCTCTTAGTAACAGAACTGCCAATTTTTTTTGGTTAAGCTTCAGTTGTTGTTTGTGGCTCCTTTGAAGTCTCTACAAATTCTCCAGCTCAGCTGTAGCAAGCTGGCCATTTCTCCCACCAGGGGCAGACTAATAGCATATGAAATAGCTTGTGGGGAATCTCTTCTGACTGCATTAGAATACATTCATTTTCATTTCTACTTAATTCTGAGCTTACAAATGTCAAGGAAGCCTGCTACCTTCAGTGTTTACTTAAAAGCTAATAACTGCGATTGGCCCTCCCTGGTGGCGCAGCGGGTTAAAGCACAGCACTGAGAAGCTAAAGCCGCTTCCTCATGAGTTCGATTCCCGCCTGCCCCGGAGGTGACCACATGGCGTGGCAGACCTCTCCTGACCCGCCCGCTGCTCCCCTCAGCAGTGTACTCCGTCGATCTGCCTGTTCTGCTCCCCACTCTGTCTCTGGTGAATCCTCTCACCCTCCGCATCTATGGCCTGTACCCCAGTTCTGTATGAATAAATAAATAAATCTTTAAAAAAAAAAAAAAAAAGCTAATAACTGCGCTATTAGAAAGCCCTGGCTGTTTCAATGGCAGAGCAGTGCTTACATGAACCATTTTAGATTTGGCTTAAATAGTGCAGCGTTAACTTGGTTTGTCTGATGGATCTTACTGAAATGGTAGTGACCTTGAGAAGTTAGAGAGAGAAAATGGGTTCCTGGAACTCAGGAGAAAAGTGGATCCAGCGAGAGAACCACTTAGGAGTCACTTAGGGGAGAGATGTTAGAATTTTAAATTATGCAAATGCACTAATAGGGAGCTGGTTAAATGATGGTATATCCCACTCCTGATCCTTCCAGACATGACTAGTAACTTCCATGAGATGCTTTTACACCATGTTTTTCCTACTTAGAGGTGTAATAAATTTTATGAGTTACTATCTACAGCTTCTAATAGTGGCAGGTACCATGAAGATGGGCATTGCATGCCCAACGCTTAGCATCATGCTTGGAAGGTGGTAATAATATACTATGCAGCCATTTAAAATATAATGTGGAATTGTTTATTGACATTGAAAGTTACCCATAAAAATAATGTACTAAATTGTAAGAGTTTAGTTTGACCTTATTTTTATAAAAGAATATTTATAAAGATACATTGATCAAAATGTTCATAGTGGTAGGATTATAGATGATTTTATTTTTTGTAACTCCACATATACATATATTTAAAAAATGTATTTATTTATGCATACAGAGCTGAGGTAAAGGCCAGAGGTTCAGGGGCAGTGAGAGGATTGCCAGAAACAGAGTGGGTAGCAGAACAGGCAGGGGGCAGACCTGGAGAGGTCTGCCACGTCATGTGGGTCAGCTCCCTGGCCGGGAATGAGCTCATGTTGAGGCCAGCTTTGCAGTGCTACGCTTTAACAGGTTGTACCACCAGGAAGGACCATGTAACTCCATATATTTGAATTAAAAAAAATAACATATCGGGGGCCCTTCCTGGTGGTGCAGTGGGTTAAAGCACAGAACATGAATCTAGTCATGGCAGCCTCAGCATAAGTTCGATTCCTGGCCAGGGAGCTGACACACTGGCAGCACAGACCTTTCTTGATTAGCCCACTTCTCCCCTCATCAGTGTCAGTCTGCCGGTTCTGCTCTGCACTCTCTCTGGTGAATCCTTTCAGCCCCCAGCCCCTCTGGCATCTACCCCAGTTCTGTATGCATAAATAAATACATATTAAAAAAAAAATATTTAACTCATTATTCTCTAAACATCATTTAGAAAATTCTTAAGTAGACATTAAAACAACTACTTTCATTACAAATTTCACAATGAGTTTTCCATTCATTTTCAAAATGGTGGATTATATTACTCCGGATTCTGTCTCTGATTAAAGTGAGTTTCAAAAAAAATGGATGAACTTTATTTGAGTGCCTGTAATTACCCATTAGGATCTTTTACATTCTTTCTCAGGACTTGGAGAATAGACCTTAATTTCTTATCCTTTCCTACTTTCTAGCATAATACTAAGAAAATCAGACAATGGAAAGGCAGCTGATTCTGAATGTAAGACATCAGTGGCTACAACATTTAAAGTGCCCTCTGGTCTATGAAGCAAGTTTGTGAAGGAAAAGTTTTTTCCCAACCAAACACCAAAAAAAATTAGCAAAATTCTAAAAGCATACTCATTTTAAACAAACATCTTTAATAGCCTTACTGGTTATAAAACTAAAAGGAGGCATTTTTAATATCAGCCTATAATTTTCCCTTTTAAGAGGATTAATTCATATAAACAAGACATTCACAAATGATAATCTACATACTCCTGGATACCTTAAAAGGTAAACATAATTGCACTTATATTACAGTTAGCATAATTGTGGGAAGATGGAAAATATTTTTGCATATAAATTTCCTTTCCCAAGTGTAATTCAAATTTCACTAGGAGTCAGTTTAAAATTAAAAAAAGAAAAAAACAGGGCAACTACTGTACATAGTATATGGCTACTTGTCTTTCAGTGATATTAATTTTATTGTTCTTGCCAGTTTCAATCCATTGACACAAAGGCCTCAGCACCTTATAAAGAAGTGACACTATGACCTATAAGATGTGACAGCCCCCGAAGAACTATTACACCAGTATTTATTTTCAGTAAAAAGTTGAACAGAAATGTGATAAATATTGTGCCTTAGAACCTTAACCATACAATACAAATCATTTATAATACAAATTGTAATGAACATGTGCTTGCACGGCGAAGCTCTACATATTCTGTGGGATCTCAGAAAGTTCAAAGAAGCCTTATCCATCTTCACTTCATATCCAGTAACATCATAGCTGGATTTTCTAAGTAGGATTTCCACAGATTAGAGAAACGTGACATTGTTGCACCATCAATAATTCTGTGATCAGCTGACCAGCTCACATTCATTATCTGTGCCTTATATACTTCTCCTTTCTGGTTAAATCGGGGAAGGGCCTAGAAACAAGGAAAAGGGCAGAGTCAGCCTTCAAATGCTCGAAGTGCCAACCCTAACAACAATCGTGGTGACAGATGACATCAACACTCCCATCACAGAGAGGGATGGGCATTCCAAATGAAAGCAGAAAGTGCCACTTTCCCATTTCGTGAGCTGTGTCTCAAGTTGTCAGAGTTTGGGCAAGGCATTTCCTTCCTGTCTCCTGCATGCTTTCCATTGGTACCGTAGATTTCATCTCATTTCAATTATTAGCAAATGTTTATTGAGCACCTACTATGTCTAGACTCGGGATAAGGCAGTGAACAAAACAAGTAATCCTTGTAGCAAACATCTGACAGGGGAGAGACAGTGAAGATAAATAAGTAAAATATAAGGATGTTAAAATGCAAAGGAAAAATAAGGCAATCTGCAAATGGGAGAGAATAGGCATGGGATGAAGTTGAGGAACGGTGGCCTCTTTTTTGTTTTTAGCAGAATGAGCAGGAAAGTCTCACCAAGGCGGCCTCTTCACTGTACATAGCAGGAGACAGCCATGTGGATATGAAGGAGAAAGAGAGAGGAGGCGAGACTGTGTGGGACATGGCGCAGTAGAGGGGCAAGGTGAGTGTGAAGGATAAATGGTGAAGGGTGAGTCACACAGTTAAGAGAAACAGCTCTCAGTCTGTCTTTAGTAGGAACCTTCTCATCCACCCCCCAAATTTCTAATCCAATGTAGGCTTTTTTCTAATAATACATTAAGGCAAGTTATTTAAAAAATGAAATTTAAAAAATGATACAAAATATAAGCATTAATTTATTCGAGTCACTAGACATTAACTTACTCTCTCAAACTGCTGTGGGTCTTTTTTTAAGACTGCATCTTCCTTTCTGTACTTACTTCCCCACAACCTTGATGTAAGGCACTGCCCACAGGGGCCCCCAGATTAGGCACCTCAAAGTCACACTAGCAGTGTAGGGTCATGGAGGTCAGGCAGCTACTTTGCCTTTGACCCTGAATGAGATGAGAAGTACTAGAGGTTTCTGAGCAGAATGGCCATTCACTAAATGGTGAGACTACAGGAAAAGCAGGTTTGAGCATGAAGGTTGGTGAGGAAAGGAGCAGGAAATTCTAGAATAGACATTCAGAAGGGTATAAGTTGGGACTTCAAAGGAGAGGTCTGGTCCACAGAGATCAACTTGGGAATCATCACTGTGTTGACATTTAAAGCCATGAACCTGGACCAGATAAAGAAAAGGACCAGGCAGAGCCCTGGGTCTCCAACATTTAGAAACTGGGAGGTGAAAGGGCATGAACAATGGAGACTTAGAGGGAATAGCTGTAGGTAGGAGCAAAGTCAGAAAAAGGTTTGCTTAAGTCAAGTGAAGCATGTTTACCTGCCTCAATTGTAACTAGTAATAAGGAAGATGAGGATTGTAAATTGAAGATGTAATGACTTAGACCACTTAATAGGAGTTCAAAATTTATAGTGAAAACAGAAAATAACAAAGGAGAGATGACACAAAGGGAAGAAGGAATTAAATATTTGGCACAACCCAACAGTTTTAGTTACTTTAAGTCACAGTGTAGATTGAGACTCAAAACTATTCTTGTGCCATAGCTTAGTTACCCATGGGAACAAGAGTAAAATGACTCTGTAAAATGGAGCAGATATTTGGACACCAAAGTTATAGAAGCATTATTCATAACCACTGGAAAAGCAAACAAACCAGATACAGCCCAAATATTCATTACAGATGAACAGAAAAACAAAATGTAGTCTACACGTTCAGTTTCAGTTTGGGAGGACAAAAAAGTTCAAGAGATGGATGTGCAAATGCAAACAGACCTAATACAAGATCTAACATCCCCAAATAAATGGCAAGTTTATGTATGTTTAACACACACACACATTTCAAAAGGGAAAAAAAAAATCTCTTTAAGAAAAAAGAAAAACAAAACTTTGCCAAGCAGGTATGATTAGTTAGGAACTACACAGAATCAGAAATTCTGGATTTCTTTTCTGGATTTTTTTTCTTTAAAGATTTACTTATTTATGCATAGAAACTAGGGTATAGGCCAGAGATGGGGGGGGGGACGCCGGTAAGAGGACTCACCAGACACAGAGTGGGGAGCAGAGCAGGCAGACTGACTGAGTTACACAGCTAAGAGGTGAAGTGGGAGAGACAGGAGAGGTCTGCTGTGCCATATGGGGTCCAACTCCCTAACTGGATCAAATTCAAGTTGCAGCAGTGATAGCCCTGATACTTAACCTTTGTGCCAACATGGAGGCCCAAATCTGGATTCTTATTGGAAGAACATGGGATAATTACCTCTCAGAGAAACCCTTGATTTGGAAAGAAATGTCCTGCTGTGTGCTTTTGTGTTTCTTTCTCCTATCTCCTTTGTGTGCCAGAAGAGAATACAGAAACTTAGAAGAGGAAGGAACTTAGTAGAGCACAATCTACTAGAAAATAAATCAAAGGCAGAATGAAAGTATTTAGGAGGGTTTGGGATGCCAAAATGAAAGTAATAAATGCATGAAAGACATGAGGAAGCAGGATAAAAGGTTCTTTTGAAATTATGAGACTAAAGTCAAGGTTAATATAGCAACAAAAACATTTCACAATGTTGGTACTGAAATGGTCTCCAGGACCATCTGTTTTAATACTGGTATATCTCTACCCTAACTTAATAGAAGTGTCCCAAGTCTTACCTCACCACATTCTCCCTCAGTTGGTATGGGGTAAATGTGAACATATTTTTCAAGCTATCTGATGATGCTAACTAATGTACCCAAGGCGAACAATCAATCAATCCTTATTCTAAGTCAGTGTCTCCTAAGACCCGACCACAGAGGAATTATGTTGGAAATACCCAAGTTCTTTAAAATGCAAGTTCTGAGGGCTATTTCCAAAGCCAAGAAATCTACAATTTAAACAAGTATTCCCAATGAATTTTGAACATAGGAAGTTTGAAAAATTCTCTAAGCAGTGCCTTACTTTGTTGTAAATAGTAATTTAGTATTGTTTACTATTATTCTTTGGTATTATGAAAGATTATTTTGATAAAAGCAGACTGGTTACATCTGCAGTTATTTTGAGCCTGGCATAATGCACAATGGATGAACCACAAAGAAACAATTCAGCTCACTATCATTGATCACACAAAGACAGCAATTAGAATTGTAAGCCTAACCCTTAGGAAGAAATAAGTCACTTACTAAAGCGAATATTAACACTTAAATCTACAAAGCAAGGGAAAACCTCAAAAATGGTTACTCTTCTTTGTGTTTACTCTCAAGTTGATAAAACTCTTTTGCCAATGATTTAATACACATACCTGAATTGATCCGAGAGCCCCAATTGCTACTTCAGGGGGCAGTATCACTGGTTTGGCGTAAGTACCACCAATCTAAAAATAAAAAAGGATAAATGGAAATGAATATATATATTTGTAGTGAGTCATAAGACTCATAATCTTAAATAATGGTTTATGACTCTGAACATTACTATTACTTACTGATCCAATGTTGGAGAGAGTAAATGTTCCTCCTGTGAGGTCAGTGGTGCCAAGCTGACCCGCGGAGCCCAGTTTCTGGAGGCGATTCAGTTCAGTGGCGATCTCAAATACAGAGCAGACCTGCACGTTTTTCACATTAGGGACAATCAACCCCTGCTCTGTATCCATTGCGATCCCAATGTTATGAGAAGCCTAAGGGAGAAAAGTATAAAAATAGGGTTTCACAAGTTAATGGGAAAGAGAGTAGCAATCTTTCTATCTTATGAAAAGATAACTGTCAAAAACCATTTTCCACAGAATGGTGATGATTTAAAGAAATCGAGAAAGGGTAATTTTTGAAAAAGGTAGAATATAGGGCAACAGGTTATTTCTGTACATTGTTATTGGAAATGTAAGCTGGTGTAGACTTTCTGGAGATCATTAACAATATGCACTTGCATTTATAAAAAAGTAGGCTGGCCCTCCCTGGTAGCGCAGCGGGTTAAAGCACAGCACTAAGAAACTAAAGCCACTTCCGCATGAGTTTGATCCCCGCCTGCCCCAGAGGTTACCACATGGCGCGGCAGACCTCTCCTGACCCGCCCGCTGCTCCCCTCAGCAGTGTACTTCGTCGATCTGGTTATACTGCTCCCCTCTCTGTCTCTGGTGAATCCTCTCACCTTCCGCATCTCTGGCTTGTACCCCAGTTCTGTATGAATAAATAAATAAATCTTTAGAAAAAAAAGTGGGCTAAGGAGATAATTGCAGAATTATGTAGGGATATTGAATTTGGACTGTAAGTTTGAAAAAATGAAATCCATAAACTATTTCTCAATAAGCCACTGGCCCAAAAATAACAACAAAGCTATATTTACTGACATGTAATGATGCCCATAGATTAAATGAAAAACAAAAATTTAAGTTATAAATTAAATACATGATTCCATTTTTCTCAAGTATAGAAAACAAAACCCTGACAGGATACACATCTCAGTATACATAAATAATGGGTCATTAAGGGTCATGGGATTAAAAAAAAACCTTATTTTCCTGTCTGAATTGTCTACAACAATAATTCACTTAATTAGGAAGTTATTTTAGTTATATGGGAAGATTTTTCATTCTTGCTCTCTCTCTCTATATATATATATTTTAAAAGATTTATTTATTTGTGCATACAGAACTGGAGTACAGGCCAGAGGCTCAGGGGC
>NW_004567127.1:14277573-14300330 GCF_000260355.1 Condylura cristata | reverse complement strand
AAAGATCTATTTTATATATTTTTTTTATGTATTTTATTTTACAAGAGGTGGGATGTAGGCCAGAGGTGTGGGGGGGTGAGAGGATTTACCAGAGTCATAATGGAGAGCAGAACAGGTAGGCTAACTGAAATACACTGCTGAGGGGGGCAGTGGGTGAGACAGGAGAGGTCTGCTGCGCCATGTGGGTCACCTCCCTGGCAGGGGATGGGACTCATGTTACAGTGGCTGCCAACAGCTTGATAGTACTGGTAATGCTGGGACTTAACCCCTCATGCCACCAGGGAGGCCCCCTACCTGTATATTTCTAGAGAGAAATATAATTAAGGATTGACACCCCCTAATGAGTTATTAATCTTAATAAACTTTCACTCCAGACTTCACAGTTCACTCAAATGGTAGTTAAACTTTCATTTCTTTTCTGGTTTCAATTCTTATTTTTTGTATGAAAAGCTGCAGGAATCCCTTTTTGAGAGAGCTTCTCTTTGAAGGAGTCTATGTAGGCGGGGCAGCATGTCCATTACAGCTGTGTGCTTTCATTCTAAGCAGAAAATCAAAAGGGTTTAAAAAAAACCAATCTGCATATCTGAATAGTATTATTAACTAGTTAAACCAATAAAAATAAAATTATCCTTTAATTTTTTATTCCATACATTTAATTCTCTAAAAAAGAGCACTATTTGAGATACATTAGAAACACCTCTAATCTGCAAACACATTTGCACCAGCTTCTATTTATAACAGTAACATAGAGCCAACCTTGTACGTTATGTTCTGGCAGTTTTCATCCACAGATGCATTCAGGATAGGAAACTGTAACAATCCCAAGGAAGCAGCCTGTTTAACAGAAAGAAAATGAGACTTTAATATTTCTAATATTTCTAAGCAATAAGAAGAGATGTAAAGACAGGAGGAAGAAAATGTTTATCACTCCCAGTGTTACCTTCAAAGCAGTGTGGAACTAGGTTAAAAGACAGTCATATAACTTCTAAATATCAAGGAGAGTTGCACAATAATTATACAGCTTAACGAAAGCACAAAGGAAAATGTTTAAATTCTAACTGATGTGCAAACCTGCATCCATGACCCTACTCCTTCATTCATGCATTTCTACTCTTCCTGTAACCTGATTCTGAGCTTAATCTATGACTTAGTCTTTGGTAAGTGAGTTAAGAACAGTTTCAAGTAACAGAGCTTAAATGCTGCAGAGCTAAAATGCTGCTTTTTCTCTTCATCCCTGCCAAGGCTCTGGGACCACGTGTAGCTAGTACACTGGTGAAATGAGCGAGAGAAGGAAGAGACCACCTTTGCTAAGGCCATTCTACACCAGCCTGCCCTGAGCCAGCCCACTAGCTGTCTGCCAATATCGGCAGATGGTCCTGTTTCCCCCGCAGACTCATGAGAAATAATAAACAGCTGTTTTCCAAACAATTAAATTTGGGGATTGCTTGTTCTATAGCAAGACACACTTGGCTACTTGGTGAGTCTTTCCTGGTTTTCCTGTATCAGACCAACAACCTGTTTCTATCATTTTTTGCCAGCTCAACTTCTGCCTACTCCTTAAATAGTGATGTGAAACGCTTATCCTTCCTTTCTGCACTTTCACACACAGGATGGGTGATCTCAATTGCCCTATCTGCAGATGAGTCTATTGTAGGATCTAGTTCCAGCCTCTTATTCATTGACATCTACAGCTCATTGTAGAGCATCCATTTGCTTGCTAGAGTATCGTTAAAAAGTGGAGATAAAGGAGACCTGTTTCTACCTTGAGTCTCAGCATCCACGGAAGGGACAAATGAGTAAAAACTTGCAATACACTGAGATTAACTACAATGGGAAACAGAAGTCATTTATCTCAAACTATGACAGCCAGAAGGGTCTTGGAAGCAGCTATACCTACACTAAATGTGGCATTTAAGACATGCATACATTTGATGAAGGAAAGAGGGGGTATTTGACTGGGGTTTTGTGTCCTACAAATATTCATAGCTTAAACTGGCTACAATAGATAAAGGACCCATGCGAGAAGAAAGCTGGAGAGCTAGGGAACAGACTCACCTTAATGTTTGTATGCCATAAGGAACTATCCTGGAGCCGGTGAGGGAAACCACTGTATGTAGGGAATACCACAATAACCTGACTTACAAAAGCTCAGTTTTGATGCAGTACAGAATAGAGCTGGTGGGAAGTCACGCTGGGGTTAGAAACGGTATGTATTTTTGAGTAAAACAGACTTGATCCTTACTTATTAGCTATACATGCTTGACAAGATTCTCAACTTCTTTGAGTCCCACTCCTTAAATGCAAAGTAAGAATAGTGGTATTTACATGACAGGGCTATTCTGAGAATTAGGAGATAGATATGCAATATGCTTGGTATGGTGTCTGGCACACAGTAGCTGTTTCATAAATGGTGGTTACTGTGTACTAGGTTGAGCTACTCAAAGTAGGATGAGGGGCTTATTCAGTTTACACCAGTCCCCAGGGTTAGTACTGGAAATGATTCCCAGAAGTATCAGTATTAGTTTGTTAAATGAAGCAAATACATGTTTCACTTTTTGTTTAAACAGGATTTTGCTGGAGTGAACCTACCAGAATTCAAGGATTTACTTAATAGGCAGAACAATCCTCACCTGGCTCAAAGATATAAGTAAGTAAGAATGTGACAGAGAAATTTCAACTTTATAAATTCCTCTGAAACAGTGTATTTATGCATTTTTCTAACTACATGGTATAGGAAGAGTATTTGTATTTGAATCCATAGTTAACACACTGCCTAGCTGCAAATCAATTTTTCTTCTTTTTTTCTTGTATCTTTCTCCATTTTGGAACCATAAATTTTATTTCTCCCCTCAGGTATAGTCCCTGTAATTCTCCCACCAGCACAGCACCCATGATCCATAACCACAGTCCCTTGTGCTCGTCCCTCCTGTTTTGACTCCCTTTCCCCTCCCCTGTTGTATGTCTCGATCTATGGTCAATTTGCAACTTTTGTCTTTTTCCTGACCCTCTGTGGAGTTTCTCTGTATTCCACATGTGATACCATCTGATACTTATCTTTTCCACTGCTGCGTAGTATTCTACTGTGTATATATTCCACATTCTCTTGATCCATTCATCTAAAACATAATTTAAATATTCTACTCAGGCCTTGTTTAAAATGATCAAAATCTCACCTTTAAAAAGAAGGGCATAAAGGAGAGTTTAATTCCACGAGCCAAAGCAATGGGTTTTAACTCTTCTCGTAGTTTAACCAGTTCAGTAACGTTTACTTCATCACAATACCCGAAGTGAGGTATCTTTAGGGCTGCAGACATCGTCTTCACCATAGCTTTGTGAAAGCCTAGAAAAAAAAAGTGGGTTCAAAAATTCTTAAATCCTTTTTTTTTTTTTTTTTAACAAACACAGAAGGATTTCATTTACTCTCAAGCTCTTGCTCTTGGAGCAGCCATCTTCATTATATAACTTGAATTTTAATGGTGAACTACTTACTCTGGTGTTAATGTAACCAAATAACCAATAAGTGCTTTCAATTCAGTGATGTATAAAGAAACTCAAAAGGATGCTAGCTGTGTATTTACCCAGGTGATTTGCGTCAGAAGCCACTCTTCTGGAAGTTACTCATTCTAAGAGTTGATAACAGAGCAGGAGCCCTTATTTTATTTTTTTAAAGATTTATTTATTTGTTCATACAGAACTGGGGTACAGGCTAGAGGCTCAGGGGCGGTGAGAGGCTTCACCAGAGAGAGAGTGGGGAGCAGAACAGGCAGACCAACGAAGTACACTGCTGAGGGGAGCAGCGGGCGGGTCAGGAGAGGTCTGCCACGCCATGTGGTCACTTCCAGGGCAGGCGGGAATCAAACTCATGCGGAAGCGGCTTTAGATTCTCAGTGCTGTGCTTTAACCCGCTGCGCCACCAGGGAAGGCCAGGAGCCCTTATTTTAAAAGCTAACTTGGAGGCACTCCTTGGTGGCACAATGGGTTAAAACACAGCATTAGGAAGCTAGGCTCAGCCATTGCAGCACGAGTTTGATCCTGGCCAGAGGGAAGACCCATGTGGCACAGCAGACCTCTCCTGACTTGCCTGCTGCTCCCCTCAGCAGTGTACTTTGTCAGTCTGCCTGTTCTGTTCCCCACTCTGTATCTGGTGAATCCTCTCATGGCCCCTGCACCTCTGGCCTGTACCCCAGTTCTGCAAGCATAAATAAATAAATCTTTAAAAAGAAAAAGCTAACTAGGGCCCTCCCTGGTAGCACAGTGGCAGCACTATGAAACTCTCCACAGTCACTGCAGCATGAGTTCAATCCCAGTGAAAGGGATGACCCACGTGGCACAGCAGACCTCTCCTGTCTCGCCTGCTGTTCCCCTGAGCAGTGTACTTTGTCAGTCTGCCTGTTCTGCTCCCCAATCTGTGTCTGGTGAATCCTCTCACCCCCTCATACCTCTGGCCTGTACCCAGTTCTTGGATGCATAAATATATATATTTTTAAAGCTAACTAAAAATGATATTTAAAATATCCTGACCAAATCTTCACACAGAACAATTATAGTGTGTACCAGTTTATATTCAGAGAAACTTGCCAACAACTCAGAAATTAACACTTTATAAACTGCCAACATGCTCAGAAATTAACACTTTATAAACTGAAAGACTCTTATATTGTCGTTTAAAAGAATTATATGCTGAACTTGAACTTTTCCTTCAGCAAGGGAGAGCTGAAAATAGTTATTATATACATGGATCTACTGACAAAGCTCCCCCCAAATTACCTATGCTGTTACTGCATTTTACTGTTATTACCTTTTACAGGTTCTGTTCTGTCTTTGCCTGTAAAAACTGGAGGTTTTGATATCGGTATAGGAATAGTCTTGTCTTTTGGTTTTGGAGGAGGCGGCATAATTTCAGCTTTTGGTGAAGGAGGTAATATAGCTCCTGTTTGCTTTTCCAAGTAGTTGAGAATATCTTCTTTAAGTATTCTGCCATCTTTTCCTGAGCCAACAACTTCACTCAGCTTAATCTAAAAAATGACACATTTTAATGCTAAAAATAAGTAAATCCATCATTAATGTTTCTAGGTGAAATTTAATGAATGATAAAAATGTTCTCTGTCCAATCAATCAATGTAGTGAAATTACATTTTCATTATCTTAACAAATGCCATAAACTAATATTTCTGCCTTTCGTAAGTATCATTTGTTACTTTTATACACAAAAGCTTGGCCACATGGTAATGGTGTGATAGCTACATGATATATAATCCATAGCCATGTATGAAAATAACATTCTTAAATTGCCAACTATTTCATCTTTCTTATATAATTCTTATTTGATATTTTCTACTTGTATAGACTATATGAAGGAAGAAAACCCAGTATGAAGAGTTAAAAATAGTAACAAATTGTAAGGCCCATGTTTCTAAGCTTAGCTACTAGTAAATATGTTACAGTTAAAATAACCATCACACAAGACCTCTCTTGTATACTTTGGTGGTGATTTGGAAAGATCAATAAAAATTAATTTTACTAAGCCCATCTGAAATGTGAACTCCCCATCCCACATTGCTTTCTAGAGCATAAATAACAAGTGTTATGATTCTACTTTCACTAGATATCCAAGATACTTTTTGGAGACATGTAATCTGGCCTTATTAATCACTTTCCATGTTTAGCTGCAAAGATAAAAGTTATCAAATTTAAGTCTACTTAACTAAAAAGACACAAACTTGAGTGATATCCTTATATGCCATGTATGTGACACGTTAACCTCTCAGTCTTAAATCTTGGTTCATTAGTATTAGTGATTCTCTAGGGTAACTTCCAAAAAAGGAAAAATTGTATCATGTCAAACATTTGATTTAAACAAATAAATTTTAAGTAGTTACAGCAACTGTAAATGCCACTGGTTTTAAATTTTTAATAAACTGAATTCATAAATATGAAAACTACAAAAAAAAGATTTATAAAAAATTCCACTATTGCCAGGAATTATACAAATATTCCAGCTATATGCACCTTTAAGAGGTACTAAAGTCAAGTCACATATTCCTATAGGTCGCTGTTATGCTTTTCTTTTGCTGAGTTTACAAACTGAAGATCTGAGGCACTTCCACAGGTACCTTTTTTTCAACAGCACGTGCTCACTTTGTGACTATCACATCTTGATAATTCTGGCTAAACTCAAACTTTTTCATTCTTATGATGCCTGTTACAGTGACCTGTGATCTGTGCTCTTTGAGTTTACTATTGCAACTGTCTTGGAAGTAAATGAGGATATGGTGGAATTAGCAAGAGAAAAATTAGACCGGGAATCTGAGATGTGACTGAAATGTTGTAATGTAATGCTAAAGTAGGAATGCTTCTTATGGGTGAAGGAAGGTGGAATCTTTGAGTTGGAGTCTACTCCTGGTGAAGAGGCATAAGCATTGTTGAAATGACAACAAAGGATTTAGATTATATAAACTGAACTGATAAAGCAGCAGTGAGTGGGGAGGGGGAGTTTCAGAGGACTGACTTCAATTTTGAAAAAAGCAGTTCAGAAGTGCTACCAAACTGTCATTGCATGCTACAAGAAATCTTTCTTGAAAGGAAGAGACAATCGAGGTGACAGATGTTATTATTGTCTTATTTTAAGAAAATATCAGAGTCACCCAACTTTTAGCAACCATCACCCTGATCAGACAGCTGCCATCATCAGAGGCAAGACCCTCCATCAGCAAAAAAGATTACCAGGTGGGAAGGGTCAGATGATGGCTAGTATTTTTTAGCATTTGTAGCAATTTTTATGTAAGTAAGATATGTACATTGTTTTGAACAGCTATATACACTTAATAGACGAAAGTATATACCTTTTATATGCACTAGGAAGCTAATTTATGTGACTCATTCTATAGTGATACTTTATTGGGGTGTTCTGTAACCAAATACAGTATCTCTGTGAGTTTATATGTAACTAAGGAAAAAAAATTGGCAAAATGTTTTAGAATCAAAGTAATACACAAATCATTATTTTGCTTGATGCTCTTAATGTGGTATTCCATATTTTACTTTCTATTATGCTAAACTATCTTTACAGCTGAACCTATTTAATGGCTAATATAATGTCAACTAAGGGCTTATAACAATTTACTGAAGCACTTCCCTAATTTTGAATACATATGTGCCTTCTAATTTTGTTTATATAAAACACTTAAAGAATATAAAGTAGACAGTTCCTTTGAGATAGTTCTCTAGAGGAAGGTTAACTTCCCAAAAGGAAGGCTAAAGGGATATGAACATATCTCCAAAATAAAAACCTTTACTTTCTGCCAGTTCAACTTAACTGTTTCTTTCAAAAGCAAACATACAAAAATCCTGCATTGTGGAACACAGTAGAACAAACTCAGGCTTTGGAACCAGAAAGACTTATTTTCAATCCTCAGTCTACTACTTACTTGATTTTAGGCCAACTTAATCAACCTTTCTGCCCTTTCTCATCTGTAAAATTGGCATAATCCAAATCAGCTTGCAGAGTTGCTGTGGATTAAAGATAATGTATGTATAGTTTCTCAAATAAGTAAGTGCTTAAGTAATGGAGGCAATAGAGGCACTGTATAAAGCTAAAAGCACTGGTTTTAAAGTTACAAAACTCTCTTAAGAATCCTGCTTCTACCACTGCCTCAGGTGAGTGATCTTAGACCAGTTATTCCACCCATCTTGGAGTATTCCCCATATCATAGATTTGTGAAGATTAAATAATAGTATGTAAACAAGAGAATTCTTGCCTGGACCATTATGCACATTACCATCCTATCAGTCAATAACTGGCTGAAAGAGGGAATAGAGACTAGGCTCTCTGCATCAATTTAGTACAATTCTGTAGTTCCTCCCAAGTCCCTGAGATAAGGCCAGATTCTCGAGACCACGCCCTGGCCTTCATTTCCCTTCTCTGCCGGGAACATCACTCGGGCCCCAGTAAGCATGCACTCTCTCATCCGTCAATCCACTCAATCACATGTCCCCAAATCCTTGTCTCCAGCTGTTGTTTCCCAAGTATCTGATTCTGACTGACTAGTGTTTTTACAGGCATTCAATAAATCGTAGCTCTGGCTGTTACTGGGCTCAAAGGACAAATAAAACCACATTTCTTAATTAACATAGTAAGTTCATAGTTTCCTTCTCATTTCAAGAGTACTTTTGTGTATTATCTTTCAGTAATAGACATTCTCATATTTAACCCCCACTGGAATCATCTCACTATGGGATAGCTAATTTTTTATAGGTACAAATGTGCATTTTCAGTGCCACCTCACACGTTAAATAGTAAGAAGCCTTACATTGTTTTCCATGGCGAGGCGGCGGACTGCAGGAGTCGCCAGCGTTTTGTGGCCCTTGATCTCTTGGTGCGTGTGCTCGTCATGGGACACAGCGGGGGTCTCAACAACATCTTCTTCTGAATCTGGTAACGAAATAAAATTTTACTCTTTAATTGAAAACATAAAAGAGAGTCTTATTATATGTCAATAAATTCAACTTACAAGTTCATAGCAAAAAAATAGACAACTTCAGAAAGAGAAAAGTGTGTGTGGATGTATGTGTGTTAGTTTATGATTATTACCTGGTGTTTGGTTCAAGTTAAAAATTAGTTTCACTTTTAAAAACTGAGAGCTGTATTTTAAACATTTTCCTCATGAATTTCTCATCTAAATTAGTAGCATGAAGTAAGAATCAAATGTGAATTAGATGGACCATATGAAACCTGTGGCAATCTTAAACACTTTCCTAAGATCGTACAGCATTACATTGTTTTTCTTTATTTTAAGTACGGCTTAGAAGTGCCATGGAAGATTATATTTTCGTGGCTAACATTAATTCAGTGGTTCTGTCTCTAACTCTAGAGTACAATAGGTGTTCATATCCCATCATTCATTATAAGGATGAGACAAAAATTGATTCCTGGCCAGAATCACTGACTGTGGTCTGCATGTTCCCTCACGTCTGGTAACTGAGTTAACCTCCCAGTTACCAAAGCTATGCACTTTGGAGTCACAGGTGTGTCTCAAATGTCCTAATGTGAGTGACTCTGCTGAGGGGCATCAGTGCACAGCTGGTTCCTGCCTTGCACCCTGAGCTGCCAAAATAGACGCTGACAACTTGCAACATTAAACTGGTGGTTGGGAAGGCCCCAGCACATCCCTAGCACATGCTGAGGTATCCGTCTGGAGCAGGTTTGCAAGGCACGATGCTGCTGCTGGGTGAGCAGCCCTCTTGCTATTTATTTCACTATAATGAGCAAGCATGACTGATGATGTGACAATGGCAGGAAAAACAGGGCCCAGGGGAGACAAAGGGTATTCATCTTATGAGGAACAGGGCTTCAAAGGGGTCAAAGGGCAATCAGTTTTATGGGGAGCATGAGAGGGTGTGTCAGTAAGTATCCAGGGAGGTCTTCCTGTGCAGGTGCCTGCTGTAATTTCTGAGCTACTCCCAGGCTATCTTGGACACAATCAGTCAATGGCTGCCTAGGCGTCCCTGGCCACCTGCTGAGGTGGGCCACTGTCTCAGGGCCGTCATGTGTGGTGCCTCAGCCAACTGTCACATACACATGGGTGCACAGAGAGACCACACAGAGGCCCTAAGTGGAAAAGAGGCCACAAAACCGGAATAGGTGATCAAAAAATGAGTGAATGAAAATACAATACTATTAAAATATTAAACTTAAAAGTTGATGTTTTGTGACCAGTAATATGCTGTAGGAACTTAATTCTTGTTTATATCTATTAGCCTATGATAAAACTGGCTTCATTACCCATCATTTCTCTTAAAGTCAATTTCCAAAAACCTTGACATTGAGAATTTACTGATCTCAGGTTATTAACATGTCATATTGCTAATCAAGAAAAATGTTGAGAACATTTGTCAAAATCTGCTAAGAAGCCAATACTTTGTAGCCAAATCCCTGTAAGAATTAGTAAATTGGAGACAAACCTCTGAAAATCAATAGGCAACTGAGTTTGCTCTTAACATTCAATTCTAAGCAGATAAAACTGTCCACGGAAAGACAGTTTCTTTGTCCCTCCTCTTTAGCCCATGAACTTGCTCAGCGGTGCACTCTTATATTTTATGTGACGGGTTCCAGAATATGTCATCCCCAAATATGTCACTTAGATTGGAAATAGTGGTAAGCACCACACCCAAATTTTAGTATGAATTATCGTAACAATCATCTCCTAAGGTGCCACTGATCTCTCCTGAAAACCATATTATTCTCCCCTAAGAGACCTACAGAATCCCTCACTTTTTCCTATGATGACGGTACTTAAATCTAATTCCATTTTTTTGAGTGTTTCCCATGTATACATGATGTTAAACATATCGATAAATGCACTTTTATTAAGCTGTCTCAGTATAGGGTCTCAAGTAAGAAACTCAGAGGGTAGAAGGAAGATCCTATTTTCTCTCCCATGACTGTCTCCTGTCCCAACACTATACTATATATACAATATTTTGATTTAACATTATTTTCAACTATGTAAGATAGATCTTATTAAGCCCACTTTTTCTAAATTTTAAAAAGTGAGGTTTGAGAGATGATGGGATTGACCCAAGAGCTAGGAATCAGTCCGAGGGCTGACTTTGTGCAGTTTCCATCAGTTAACTGTCCTAGTATATTTTCCTTCTGGTCAAATTAGCTAGAACATAACTTCTATAATTTAAGATTTGACTTGACTATCAGAATCCCTGTGTTACCTGTAACTGTTAAAGTCATTAGAAAAACTAATAAACATAGGAACTAAGACCCAAAGGGAAATCAGGGCGATTCAATTGTAGGGACTCCAAATACTAACCTGATTAATGCAATCTGCTGAAATAGGAGAAATGTAAGTGCCCAAATATACCATATATAGCAATTATTTATTTCCTAAAGTAAATTACTGCTATTTACCTTTCTAGAAAATACTACTGAAGATCAATTATAAGCTGTAATATTCCATATTACAATGCAAAAAGCATGAAAATCCCACCATTAGGAAAGAGTTATAAAATTTGAATTTAGTCTTCACTCCAACCCTCTTAGTCATCTCCACATCAGTAAGATGAAGAAATCTGCTGTTGCACTTATAAAATGTTACCATCAAAAAGAAAATATGTATAAAAGTGCCTTGTGCGGAGAATATTTTAATTCTTAAGAGCTTTCTTCCAACTACATGACTAATGCAAACAGTGTGTGACTTCATGCAAGTAAGTTTGTTTTACCACCAATATTCACATCCACATTACTCTTAAAAAGCAGTAATAATTGGCAATATACCAAAATGGTATATATTCTGGAGAGACTGCTGGCTTAGGGCTGCACCCCAAAACTATGTACCTCTAGCCCCCAAGATCAAAGCTATTTCCTAGAATTAACTTGATTATGTCACAATAATATGAGGAACTCAGGTAGGAAGCTAGTCACTGACTAGCCACTGATTGACTTTCCTCCATCATATTCTCATATTGAGTCCCCTCTTGTCAGAACATATACTGCATACAGATTCTTACATATAGAAATCAGCAAGATTTCTTCATCTCTTTATTTTTTTTAAAGATTTCTTTATTTATGCATGGGGTAAGGGCCAAGGGTGTAGGGACAGTGAAAGAATTCACTAGAGACAAAGTGGAGAGCAGAATTGGCAGAGGGGTGAAGTACACTGCTGAGGGGAGCAGCGGGCGGGCCAGGAGAGGTCTGCAGCGCCATGTGGATCTCCTCCAGGATGGGTGATTGAACTCGCACTGAAACAGCTGCCACCAGCTTGCAGTGCTACATCCTAACTCATCAAGCCACCAGAGAGGGCCCGATTTCTCCACTGATGTGGAGATGACTAAGAGGGCTGTAGTGAACACTAAATTCAAATTTTATAACTCTTCCTTAGTGGTGGTTTTCATTGTTTTAGCACTGTAATATATGGGATTTTACCTCATATAAATGACCTTCAGTAGTGTTTCCATGGTTGTTCCTTCTTCTGAATGCTAGTCGCTCCACTTTTCATCCTGACTTTCCTTTTTTCTATTTCTCTTAAAAAAAATTTGGCTTTCATAACTACCATCAACAAGAGTGTGTTTCTTTGCCTTGGTTTTGTTGCTGTTGTTGCTGTTGTACCAAAGGCAACCCATGATGATAGATTTGATCTTTGCATACTCCAGTTTACATTATTAGTTACCACTGTTTACGGCCTGGACTGTTCATTCCCCAGCTTATTTGAGCAGTAAGGTTTCCAGAAAATAGGCCTCCCTGTAAGTGGAGTATTACTATACATGTTGTCAACATGGAAATGACTCAAAAGATAATCATGTGTCACAGAGAGCTTTTCTGGTTTTCTATTTCAACTTGTAAGCCCCGTTTTAAAAATAAACATTTCTTTTAATTGGTACCAGTGACATTACGACAGCAGTAATCAATCTGGAAAACAGATGAATACGTTTACAATACCTTTTAAAGCTTCCGTTTCTATGTCTACTAATGGCTTCCCCACATAGGCAATATCATCTAGATTGTAATACAGCTTTTTAATGACTCCATCATAACGACTAGTGATAGTAACAGAAGCTTTGTCACTTTGAACTTCACAGATGCTATCAAACTGAGACACTGTGTCTCCTTCTTTTACATACCTGAAAGAAAAAGACACAAAACATTTCCATGAACAATCACAAAAATAATCCTGACACTGTAAATGCCACACTGAGTTAGGTTAGTGTCATCTACCCAGCATAGTTCCAGATGATGCACCAAAGGAGGTTCCCGAAAAGTCTATATAATTAGTTCCAGGGTCTCTCTGTTATCTCACCAAGAAATATTAAGCATTTAATTAAACTTTCAGGTTTTCTGCTTCATACCTATTTCATGGAAGGAGTTCAAAAACATGTTTTAAAAGTGCTACTTCCTTTTATTTTTTTTTTTTCTAAAGATTTATTTATTTGTACATACAGAACTGGGGTATAGGCCAGAGGCTCAGGGGCAGTGAGAGGCTTCACCAGAGAAAGAGTGGGGAGCAGAACAGGCAGATTGATGAAGTACACTGCTGAGGCGAGCAGCGGGCAGGTCAGGAGAGGTCTGCCGTGCCATGTGGTCACCTCCAGGGCAGGCGGGAATCGAACTCATGCAGAAGTGGCTTTAGCTTCTTAATGCTGTGCTTTAACCCGCTGCGCCACCAGGGAGGGCCCTTTTATTGTTTTATATAAATCTTTCTTAGTCTTTAAAAGGATGCCTATTATTTATAAAACTTAGTCAAAAAAAATTCCCCCCAATGCACTTCCTTTGTAATTGATGAATTTTGGTTTGGTTTTCTTATTCTGTCTAGATAGAATTATTTTATCCTCCCTCCTGCATATCAGTCTTTTTATTACCTTAATTATTGAAGTAGAACATACAAGACTCTTCTAAATATTTTCAGGAAAATGAACAGAACAAAGATCAAATCAAAATACTATATAAAATTTTGATCTAATACCATTAGATAATGATGTAGTCAACACATTTTTTACTTATTACCATTAATACATTAAGATAATTGTTCGGTCATTCTTATTCCTTGTCTTCCAGTCTTAGCCAGTTCTCGTTCATAATAAAACATTATTCATGACATAAAAACTAGGATTAAAAACATACACAGATGTTCACTTCTAGAATGGCAGAGTAAAGACCTCCAGAATTCTGCTTCTTTATAAAAGCAACAAATACAATAACAAAAGTTACTGAAAATTAACTTTTTCAGAATTCTGGAAATTATAAAAAGGCTTGTAATAGCCATGAAGTACGAATCAAGAAAAGTGGCTGAACCTATTTACAATTAATTAATTAGCTAATTAATTAATAATTAAAATAATTTTATTCTGCCCTTCTTTCTCCAGATCAATATTAGCATTAGTTGAAAATAAACAAACTTACAGTAACAGGACCTGGCAGAACAAGTATGTAGCTCTATTTCCAAGAAAACTGTCACTATTTGACTTGTCTAGAAGTTGCCTGAAAAACCCTTTCACAGGGCTTGTCATTGTTTGATTTGAGTCAGAGCTCCCTCAGGGTATCTGCTGAAAATAATCCATAGCAATGTTTCACAATCACTGCTGGCTGAGGCCACGATAAAACCTGAGGCACACAAAAGGCTGGCCAAACATCTTGAAGGATTTGGGGGATAAGAGGTCCATATATCTCAACACAGAATTACATACTCATCACAATTTCCAATTTTCAACAAAATATTCTAATACCTGCAAAGAAGTAGAGAAGTTTGGTCCATGCATAGGGGAAACAGTCATCAAAAGCAGCCATCTCTGAAGATGCCTGGATGTTGCATTTATTAGACATAGACTTACCAGTATAATCAAGTGAACAAAATAAAGGTTCAAAGAGCTAAAGGATTATCATGCCTGAAGAATTAGAGGGAAATAGGGAAAAATGATACCTTACAAATAGAGAATATCAACATATAGAGGTAGAGTAATTATAGAAATAATGGTCAAAAACTTTATAAATTCGATTGAAGAACATTAATGTTCACATGCAAGAAACTCAACAAACTTCACATAGAAGAAAGCCTAGAGACGCACCCAGATCAGAAACATAATCAAATGACTAAAAGACAGAGAATCTTGAAATTACCTAGAGAAAAACACAGGATCACAGCAATTGAACATCATTTAGAGGTTATCTTTTTTGACTGAAGTAGGGGTTGGGCAGTGAAAGGAGTTTGTAAAAAGAAAAAAACTCCATAATAAATGATAAAGAATAAGATGTCATGATGTATGATGAACAGTGTCACCAGCACATCAGCGACAACAGCTTGACCTTAATGCTTTTAAGAAAAGCATTGTATATATTACAAAAAGAAGTTTCTTGATATAGATTCCAACCATTTTTTACTGAAATTATTTTTTATATCTACTAAAAAGTTTTCAGAATAACTTACCATTCTTTAACAGTTACTTCTCTAATCCCTTCTCCAATGTCTGAGAGTTTGAATTGAACAACCTGTCCCTGTAGAGCTTCAAAGACAAGTGAAAAGTACAGCCATTAAATATGTAACATATTGTGAATAGATACTTTTACAACTAACATTAGAAAACATTCTCGGAGGCAAACATTATTGCATTTTACAAAAAAGTGTTTTATAATTTTTTAAATTATAACCATCAAATATTTAATCAATTATTCAGTGCCAAAGACTTACTGACACTGTCAACATACAAAATAATATTCCTTGACGTGGGTATAGAAGGTCCTTCTCACAAAAGAGATTGTGAAACAACAGTAATGAACAGAAAAAAGAACAATTGGTGTTAAGTATCAAAAACCTTTTTTAAAATGTCAAATTGCTCAAGCAATTCTAGTTTTAAGACCATTTTCCCTGAGAAAATAGAGAAGTACTGAAAGATTTGTGCTCTATAATATTTGTTATACAATCATAATTGCAGAACTGGAAATCAATCAAAAATGATAAATACATGACAGCTCTACACAAAGCAGTATTATGCAAGGAACAGCATGCGCAAGAACATGGGTATAAGATAGTGTATAGCATGGTTAGGGAATGACAAACAGGTATATATAGCTAAAGACAAGATATGTGGCAATAAATCAGCCCATATTTAAAAAGCTTTTGTGTGCCACACTGAGTAAGGTGTTTGGAATTTATCACAGATCAGGAGCCAGAGATAAAGAAATATGGCCACAAATATTCTATGGCTGTCCCCTTAAGTGACAGAGATTATTTCACCACTTAAATCTGTGTTGGCCTGCTAGTTACTTTGACCCATAGGATACAACATAACTGTAATTGTACAAGTTCTAGAACCTAGGCCCCTGAGGATCTTGTAGTTTCTTCCTTCTTCCTCTTGAAATGCTGCCTTGAGATTTCCAGATCCCCTAAAGTTGATCTACTCTAGTAAAAGATGAGAGTGGTCATGTGAGACACCCAGTCCAATACCGGCACCAGGGATTCTCCCTGGTGGTGCAGGGGTTAGTCTCAGCACTATCATGCTATGTCCAGGCACTGCGGTATAAGTTTGATCCCTAGCCAGGGAGCTGACTCACGTGGCACAGCAGACCTCTCCCCTCAGCAGTGTATTTCAGGAGATCTGCCTATTCTGCTCCCCACTCTGTGTCTGGTGAATTCTCTCACCTTCCATACCTCTGGTCTGTATCCCAGTTCTTGTATGCATAAATAAATAAAAAATAAATCTTAAAAAAAAAAAAAAACCCAGCACCAATTGTCAGAAGAGTGAGACCATTTTGGACCTTTAAGACCAGACCATCCTCTAGGCAAACACAGTCCCACTACTGAGCCCAGGCAAGACCAGCAGAGAATGTACCCAACCAACTCCCAGAATCCTGAGAAACTCTAAGTCATCTCTGCTTTAAGCCACTAAGTTGTAACAAGTGTTATTCAGCAATAATTAACTGATAGGGAATCCCATCTACAATGTCCTATCTGTAAGTTTAGATCTATAATTAGAAAGGGTCCCGCAGGAATGAGGTAGATGGGGTTGAAAGATGGATGGGAGAAAAGTTGAGAGACCACTACAGGTATGTATATTTTTCAAAGATGTCTAAAAAGAAGACAGATTTAAAAAATAGATAAGATGGAAAATGAATAGATCTTGGTAATCTGTTGCGAGGTTTCTCCAGGTTTCTAACGATACTGAGTTAGGAATGTAAGAAGAGGATACACCCCAAGCGCTAGCGCTGTGCACTAGGAGGTGTTCAGTATTTGTGTTGAATGAATTTGTCACAACACAGTGAGCGACATCAAGATGATTATTCTCACTTTTCAATAATGACCCGGAGAAATTAAGTAACTTGCTTAAAAGTTACAGTTAGTAATTGGTAGGCCAAGAGCCCAAAGTTCATTGGTATTTAAGAGACTATCATAGGAGGTTGGAGTTTCTGCTTAAATGATCTCTATTTTCTCTGAGAAAAGATCAACTTTTGAAAACAGAAATCTTAACAAAACTGTCAAAATCTGGACAAACTGACCATTTTTTTTTTACTTTGAAAGTTTTCAATTATTAAAAAGAAAAAATACTGAGGAAGATACAAGACATAATTTTATTTTTTGAGATCCTACTTACCAGCAGTTGTTTTCAGGAACTGATGTGGATGACTATACTTGAATGAAGGATAACCAAAGAAACACACATATTTTGGCTTCAAAACATGAGCATTACTACACGTTTGAAAGTAACGAATACAAATCTAGAGATGAGAAAAAAAAATTTATAAATGATCTAACGCCTATTCTCTGTTAAATATATAAGAATTTCAAATCTATCCTAAACGTATAAAAATTATCACAATGTAAAAACACTTGAAATTATCTAGCTCCCAACCAGACAATGACAAATGTATTAAAGACCAGTTATTTCTCAGGCATTTCTGTTCGACAAAATCAAGGACCGAGAACCCTAGCACATTCTGTGGTTATTTAGTACGACTGCAATCCTAGAGTTAAGATTTATTCATATGCTTATGATCTGTGCCTAAAATTCCTTGTGAAAGTAAACACATCAGCTTGTCTGTGTACTGGAGTCATTAAAAGCTTCCTGAAATAGGAGGATAATGGACCAGGCAAGAAAATAATAAGAATAATGAACAGTCATATACCAGAGACATTTTGTGGGGGTGTAGTGGGAAATGGGATCAAAAAAGGGGGGGTGAGGGAGTGCATGGGACAATGTGATGGCACATGGGTGATTTGGTGATGGGAAACCCACAGGGATTACAATTTAGATGGAAAAACAATTACAAAATGATGTAAAAATAAACTATTATATTAAAAATAAATAAATATAGCAATTCATAAAAAAAAAGCTTCCTGAAATAAATCTACCGAAGAATTGAAAAATGACTGTTAGCATGTAAAGACACTAAAAAAGTGTCATATTGTACTTGAAACATTTTCGTACTCTATAGATGACTCTATATTAATTTTATATGACAGCTTAATATAAAATCATATGGTATGGGAATAAATATGCCTGCATGCATTCACTTAATATATCACAATCTAATCTACTTTGAAAGTTAACATCTTAATGTTTTTAATACTCGATTAACCATATCATACTTTTAAACATATGCTACATGATTTTCTGACTTTAACATATATGAGAATACTGGTTTGTATCTGAAATTTTTTCATTAGAAGTATTACTTTTACTTAAGGACATTACTCTATCATCAATTATGTTATCTTTTAGTAGTGGTGAACTCTTAAAATTTTAAAGATATATTGTAATATTGTTATATATTATAGTCATGTTGTAACATATAAACAAAACATGAGTAATCTTAAATCAGGCGTCTTAATTTTACTTCAGGAAATCATCCTAGAGCAACTAATCCTTACAGTATCTACATTTTATTCTGATTAATATTAACATTCAGGAAGCATAAAGCCTATCTAAAATAGACAGCTTACAGGTTAGAAGACAGTGAAAGAATTCTCTTTCTAACACCTCATTTTCCTTGTCCTTTCTTTCTCCTTCATCCCTCACAATCCTGGTCATGGTCAACAGCAGAATCAGAGTAAATCAACCTCTGCTCTATTATAAAATTTAGGTAGGAACAATAAATGGAAGTTTTGAATTATATAGTCACCTTAATTTAAGTAAGACAGTTCATAATTTAAAACTGAAAGAAAATTAAACTGCTCGAAGGTTCCACTTCAACAGCACAACTTTTTTTTTTTTAAAGATTTATTTATTTATTCATATAGAACTGGGGTACAGGCCAGAGATGCGGAGGGTGAGAGGATTCACCAGAGACAGCGCGAGGTACAGAACAGGCAGATCGACAAAGTACACTGCTGAAGGGAGCAGCGGGCGGGTCAGGAGAGGTCTGCCTCGCCAAGTGGCGCTCCTCCTGGGCAGGTGGGAATCGAACTCATGCGGAAGTGGCTTTAGCTTCTCAGTGCTGTGCTTTAACCCACTGCGCCACCAGGGAGGGCCCAACAGCACAACTTTTATTGAGGAACTATTAATGGGTCAAGGAAGGCAGAAAGTATCAAACTTAGCATTTATCAAGTCTAGTATATGCTAAGATCTTTATAAAGACTTTACAAGCATTACCTTCTTGTCTCATAAATGCCAGCTAAAACAGGCCCATTAGTCCTTTTTAATTATATGAGAAGCTAAGGAAGTAATTTGCCCAAGGTCACATAGCAAATGAATGGCAAAACTCAGCACTGAAGCCAAGTAAACTTGACTCCAAAGCCCAGGTTTGTTCTATCATATCACATTGCTACAAGTCAAAAAAATAACCCAGTTTTCAAGGACTGCATAACTACACTGAGATAAACACACACTCTCTCATAAGTGAAATATATGCTCTAATTTTTTGTGATAAGAACAGAATACAGGTGTTAGGTTTTTGTTTTTTTTTTTTTTCATTTAAGGTTGTCTTGACCTAGGAATGCTTCTTGAAGGAAGATTAGAGCTGGGCAATGACTAACAGATATAAATCATTAAAAGTGCAGAAACACCATAAACACAGGAACTGCAACAAGAAATTGATTTGTATGCCTGCTGGAGCAGTGAGTAGCTTGCTATGTCTTCATCAAATGTATAAAAGTCAACAGTAGAAAGACCTCAAGGACCAAACCAAAACTTGAGATACAAACCAATATCCTCAGATATGTGAAAGTTAAGAAACTGCTGGTCAAAGAAGTTTGAGCTTATAATTAGGAGCTACTGAAGAAAAAGGATAAAGAAATTAATTTAGTTGCAGCTTATTAATTAGATTACAACAAGCAAAACCTGAAAAGCAGAAATTAAGGAACCATAATAGTATTTGAAGCAGAAAATGACTCCTGACTGGGGTGACTTACAGCAGCAAAAGAAAAGCAAAACAACATCAGGATAACAAGCACTATGTGATCAATAGCGATTAAATGAAAAGCAAAAAAAGGCTAAAAAATATTAGTGAACCTGCTGGGTGGATGGGTTAAAAAGGTAAACAGAAAGAAGAGGGAAAAAAATGTTTCAAGTGGAGGAAAAAAACAGAACACACAAAAAATAGGAGAGGCAAAGGTTTAACATAGTAAAGAGATAAATAAAATTATTCAGCTCGGTAGTACACATGCCTAAAGAGAGGGATCAGGGGGGCTCGAGGCCTGGAAGTGAAATAAGATACAGGAGCTAGTTCTTGAATTCAAGTTGCTGACACTTTACTACAAAAGATAGGCAAAACAGTACACTTTAATGTGCTATGGTAAACGAAGAATCGAGGCACATAAATGATGCCCTAAGTGTATAAAACAAACATACAAGGCCTTCTTAATGTATTATAGAAAACAGAAGTTCTTGTTGCTTACAAATTTCTATAACATTAAAAATATATATATTTTAAAATAATATAATAGTTTATTTTTACATCATTTTGTGCATTTTTTCATCTCAGTTGTAATCCCTGTGGGCTTCCCATCACCAGATCACCCATGTGACATCACCATAGTCCAGTGTATTTCCTTCCCCCATCCTGTTTTTGATCCCATTCCCCACTCCACCCCCGTAAAATGTCTCTGGTATATAGCTGTTCATTATTATTATTATTTTCTCACTTGGTCCATTATACTCCTGCTATGAGTGAAACCATCCGGTATTTTTCCAAAAAGAATCATTTCTCCTGAGTCATTCAACAAGTGTTTACTGAGTAGCTACCGTTTGCCAGGTATTTAGGATTAGAGAATAGACACCCATCCCTCCTTAATGCAATGTGGAGACCATACTGTGCAAGCATGCAGGTGATTATCAGTGTAGTGAGGGAAACAGAATGTGATGGAACTCAAAGGAGGGGACCTGCCTGAAGAGAACAAACTTGAAGTAAGACATAGGGATGTGTAGGAGTAAGCCAGGGGGTGAGTAGGAGTGCCCCAGATAAGGCCATAAGGGCCTAATGCAAGAGTCTCCCAACAGAGGAAATACATGTGCAAAGGTCTGGTGTCAAGAGAATACAGTCTGTGTTCAATTAACTAAACTGCTGAAAAGATCTAGTGTAATTTAGTGTTAGGTAAAGGTGAAAAATTGTTGAAGTGGGGGTTAGAATGGAGGTTTTATCAAGAAATGAAGTTAGATTTGAAAGACCCAGATTATAAATTTCCTCATAGTCAGGTGAATTTTGGATATTTTGCTGAGGGAAGTTTTAAGCAAGGAAATGGCATTCTCAAATTTGTCTTCTTTTTTTAAGATCATGCTGGCTACACTATGGAAAATAAAACTAGGACATAATTAGAGAAATACCAGGATACCTGCAGTTGGAGAGAATGACTAACTTTTTGGAGAAATTCATAGGCTAGAATCAAAAGAAAAAGCAGTTAAGAGTTTAGTTCTAGAGCCTAGAAAAACCAGTTAAGAGTTTAGTTCTAGAGCCTAGAGTCTCATATAACTTTGAGGGATTATGGCAGACACTGAAATGGCAAAAGCTTCCTTGTGAAAAGCAGTGGCCCTATAATGAAGTCCTAGTCTGTGACTTTTGGCTGAAACCACTCTATACTCCTTCCTGCCTTGGCCATGAAGCTGTAGCAGCCCACTTAAAACCATAAGGGAAAGACCAAATGAACCCACAGCACTGAAAATAAGACAATGATCAATGCTAGCTTTCATCTAAAACTTTGGGATGTTTTGTATGCAGATATTTAATTTCCAATTGGTTGTCTGGGGCTTCATTTACTTGTGTCTGAAAAATACCTTCAGGCAAATGGATATGGACATGCCAACAAGAGACCCCTCAGGAAGACTGGCAAACTTCAAAATTCCTTATCAGATGGCCACTAAATTATGAAAGAAGTAAATGAGAGAACCTAAGAAGTGCAGAGGGCCAAAGTCATTGTCAGTGACACTCAGCCCTCAGCTCCTTGGAGGAGATTGGGATTGAGTAGGCAAAGATGTAGGAAGACTATGGAGAAGATGGTGTCAGTAGCAGAATTCGGAGAGTCCAGAGAAGGGAGGCCAGTTAATGACAGGGTATCCTCTGGGAACCCTCCGTCACCTCCAAGACCCCTCTATGTGTTCTGTTAGCTCCATGCACTTGTGCAATCATGGCACTTCTTAGGCAAGCAGTACTGTAACTGTGTGTTTAATTTCTGTCTCTGCCTGTCCTTCATGACGTTATGCTTAATCGCTTAAGGTATACAAGACGGTGTCTGATTAATAGCTGTATTCCCAGTGCCTAGTACAGCACCTGGCACATAGCACTCTTCTTGAGAGGGTTAGTAAAATCAGTGGTCAACCCTTGTAGAAAGGATCGAAGGAATCGGGGACCCAGGACGAAAATGTCATGCAAGTGGCACAAAACATGAGTCCTGAGAGACAAAGTGTTTGGCGCCGAAAGACTACGTGAAAGGGGGCAAACTGCATGGGACGTGGTGGTTCTGCTTATAAAAAGGCTGGAAAGATTATTTGGTGCAGACAGTAAAGGCATCGACCTAACAGTGACACTCAATCCTCAGCTCCTCGGAGGCAAGGACTTGTGGTGCTACGGTCTGCTCATCTGGTCTCTTCCTCCACACAGTAAGTTTCCCGAGGGCAGGGGTCGTACAATCAATATCTGGCACACACGGGTGCTCAAGGTGCCAATGGATGTCTAAGCACCTGTGGCAAAGACGGTGCTCCCTGAACAGCTAAAAAGAACTAGGAGTGCAGCTGCAACGGGACGGCGTCCCAATGTCGGCAGGAACGGACTCAGGTAAGGGGAGGCAGTGGGTTTCCACACCCGTCAGCTGACCAACCTCTCTGCCCTTCGGCAG
>NW_004567127.1:14210006-14277473 GCF_000260355.1 Condylura cristata | reverse complement strand
GCCCATCACACCAGCCAGCATCGCTGCAGAGACGGAGCGGCACACCTCTCCCGGGGACTCCGGGCTAAGCACACCTCCCCGACCTCAGATTTGCCCCAGCCTGCTTACCAGCCGCCCCGCATTCCGGCTCCAGGTCCTCAGCACACGCACTGCGGCCATCTTACTCCGGAAATGACCGCCGCCGGGTGGTGGGAAGCGTCAGCTAAGCCGGGCGACCAACCAGGAGCAGGAGATCGCGCCTCCCCCTGAGCGGCCAATGGAGAGCGAGGGAACGAGCCTCCCACCCATCAGCCAACCAGGGAGCGGGGCGGGGCCTGCGATAACCCTTGGGGTGCAGGAGCGGGTAGCCAGGGGCGAGCCGGGCGGGGGAGGAGCAAGGATAGGGCCGAGAGCACTCCAAATTTAATTTCGGGGTCAAAGTTGGAGGAGGCACTGTTGTGTAAGTCCGTGTGCACCCACAACCATCCTTTTAGCCCATGCAGCCAGGGAAATAGTGTTAGGGGAAAACAGAAAAACATGAGAAAATCGTGTTGACCCTGAGGGATGAGTGGAAATACAGCTCCTTTCTCCAGCTCTATTACAGCTGATCACAGAAACAGGACATTTCCATGCTTTGTAGCAAGACAAGGTACCACTGGTTGACCTGCAAGCCTTTACTAGTATTCTTCCCAACGACTGGCATTTCTTATTCGCTTGAGTGCCAAAATTCCCTTTTCAGTTTTTTGTTCATGTAATATGAACAAGGTCATCCCATGTGTGCTGTATTGTTAGGGCAGTTTCCCGGAGAAATCAGGTGGCACTCAGAGACAGAGAGAGATTTACTTGTCACACCAGCAGGCTCTGTGGGATCAGTCCCAAAAGGCTGAGCCCCCAATTACAGGAATGGTGAGGTTTTGTACAGGTTGTATGAGGAACATTATCACCCCGCCCATATAGCCTAAACACTCTTTATTGTTGGGGGGGAGGGGTCAACGTAGCCATAACTACAACTGTGGCACACTGCAGGAACTTTCTGCTCCAGCAAGGAGCAGAATCCAAGTAACAGACCCACACACACCCCCACCCCACTTCCAAGCAGCAGGCCTGGCAGAGTAGCAGAGTATATGCAGACTTGGGAACTTCCTGTTCCAATATATTGTCGGTATTCTCCTATTCAAAATGTCAAGCGTTACCGCCCAGCGATGTAATGTATGTCACAGACACAGAACTTTGATGTACTTGAATCTTAGAGAAATGGCAGATTCAGGCCAAGTGAAACAAGTAAAGAAAATATTAGAACTTTAATAGTCAAATATTCCTCAGAGCAACTAGAAAATCAATTTCTAATGATGTCCAAGATGACATTTGTCTATTCTTGCCTTTTACATAGGAATAAAAATCTACACTGATGTCTGAAGAATTACAGAAGGGGGAAAAACACGAACAAAGACATCACGTTTAACATTGAAGGTTAGTTCCTGTGAAATAAATTCTCAGGTATTTCACAGATTTACAAATACTAACCAAACTCACACTTTTTTTTTTTTGCTTTACTTGCTTTTCAGTGTATTTTACACTACATTATTGTAATTAATAATTTAAATCAATGCGTATATGATAAAATCTGCAATAGTCCGAAGAACTTTTTTTTAACTTTCCCATTCGTCAGATACTTCTACAGGTATTATGAGTATGTCTAAAGATCTGACATGCATGTGTTTGTATACAAAGATGTAGTAGTTGTCTTTCCAGGAAGTTATTTTCCTTCCCAGAAACCAATACCACCTTCCTTTTACTTCCCCTTTAACCCCACTGTTTTTCAGAGAAAATACCTAGTCTCCTACCCTCTTTTTAAATATTTACATTTACCACTTTTACTTACAGTAGATTACTAAGGAAGCCAGACCCAAAAGGTCACATATTACAAGATCCATTTATATGAATGTCCAGAGGACAATCTACAAAGACAGAGAGCAGATTACTGGTTGCCTGGGGCAAGGGAGCAGAAATAGGGATTAACTATAAAGGTAGAAAAGAAAAAGCTCTTTGTGGTGATGAAAATTTCCTGTTACCAGATGCTTGCATAATTCTATAAATTTGCTTAAAAAAAATCTGTATGCTTAAAACAGGTGAATTTTATGAAATTTATGAAAATTTCCTGTTACCAGATGCTTGCATAATTCTATAAATTTGCTTAAAAAAATCTGTATGCTTAAAACAGGTGAATTTTATGGTTTGTATATATGCATACATACCTTGAAATGCTTTTGAAACTTATATTGTACACTTACAAAAGAATAATGTAACAGCTAAATCAGGCATAATAACAAAATGCAGTGTACATTTGTGTTATTTCAAGTTCTTTGCTATTACTATCAATGCTGTTGTGCACGTTTCTAATTTTTTCTGGTGTACCTGCAACAGGTTCTTTAGCACAGTGCTTCTCAGACTTTAATCAGCATTCCTATCAACTGAGAATCTTGTTAAAATTCATATCCAACTACGTTGTTCTAGGTGAGCACTGATACTGCTTTTCCAACAAGCTCTGGCTGATAAAAATGCTGTTAGTGGCCCTCCCTGGTGGTGCAGCCGATTAAAGCACAAATAAATCTTTTTAAGATTTATTTGTTTATTCACACAGAATTGGGATACAAGCCAGAGGTGCAGGGGTGGTGAGAGGATTCACCAGAGACAGAGCAGACCAGAGAGCAGAACAGGCAGATCCATGAAATACACTGCTGAGGGGAGCAGCAGGCGGGTCAGGAGAGGTCTGCCACGCCATGTGGGTCACCTCCAGGGCCACGGATCGAACTCTCACTGAGGCGGCTGTGGCCAGCTTGCATTGCAATACTGTGTCCTAACTCATGTGCTACCAGGGAGGGCCCTTAAATAAATCTTTAAAAACAAAACAAAATAGAGAAATGAAGACCAATATTCTTCTGAGAAAGGTAAGTTGCTGAAATGGGAATCCAAGTGTCAGATAATCAAGAGTAGAGCTTTTATTTTATTTTTAATGTATTTTAAAGATTTATTTATGCATACAAGAACTAGGATGTAGGCCAGAGGTGTGGAGGAGAGAGGTAAGAAGATTCAACAGACTGGGGAGCAGAACAGGCAGATCTACTGAAATACACTGTGAGGGGAACAGCCAGCAAGACAGGGGAAGTCTGCTGTGCCATGTGGGTTGGCTTCCTAGCTAGCCAAATCAAACTGGGTGCTGCAGTGACTGAGGATAGCTTGATAATGCTGTGTCTTCAACCCCTGTGCCACGAGAGAGTCCCAGGAGAAGAAGTTTTAAATTTCATCACCACTACCAACTGCTTTGCTATCATCTTTTGCTGACATCATTGTATTTTCCTCTTCAGGCTTAGGACTCTTTCACCTTCCACATACTACCGAAGTCAACATTCTAATATGCAAATATGATTACTTCCTTGATTAATATCTTATATCAAGTCCCAGAGACAATACTGAGATGATCAAGATTGGGTTGAGTAAACTGTGTGCATTCCCAGAACATTCTGTCATACGAGTAGTAGAACACTGCCCTTCGGGGACAAAGGCATTGACATCAGAACTGTGTAGTCTTGTAGCAAATTGTTTTTATATATGCAACTGTATAAAAGGTAAAATTGGTACTTCTAGAAGTTGCAAATGCGTACAGTGCCTGACGCCTAGTAAAACCGGCTGTTTGCTATTCCCCCTTACTCATTAACTTTAAGATCAGTTAATTTTATTTTACTGTGGGTGACACTGTACTTGATTTCAGTTTTTCCAGTGTACCTTCAATGACTTAGAAGTGGAAACTGCCTTACTTTTTGCTTACCTTGAGACTTGGCTTATTACTTGATAACTCAGTTAAGGTCGGAATTGAGCCACAAGCACGAGTCAGAACCTGCTGTTTCTGCCCTGCTCGGAGGGAATTGAGTTAGCTGTTTCCCGGAGTCATGGGCTCGCACTCACTCTCGGACTAGGTGGCACAACGCTGGCGTTTCAGATTTTTAGATTGGAGATTCGAATCCTGCCCTTTTCCACTCTTCCACAAGTCGCATCTCACTGAAGAAAGCGATTATACACTACACAAACAAATATACCGTGGGAAGAACTCGAAGCTTATTGATGTCAATACACCAGGGCACATACACTTCAAGATACAGGCTGCAGAGAAGGCAGATGCGGAAAAAAGGTAAAGGGAGCCTATGCATTTGTAGGGTCCGGACCTTTCTCATGTCTTCATCTCTGCGTGTCCCTAGTTCAGGGGACCGTAAGGTCCTCGAGAAAACAGAGATAAACACAGATGTTTGCCCAAGCCTGTCAATAACTAGGAGATACGGTTACAGTTGAAACGGAGGGTTTCTGCAACCTGAGAGTTTTCTTGGGTCCAGATTCACACTTCGTAGGGTGCAGCAGAGCATCTCCAGCTCCACGCGTCGGCCCGGGTGGTTTCCGATTCCGGAGCAAGAATTCTCCGGCCGCGGCGAGCGACGCGCGTGCGCACAGGCTCTGCGCCGTGCGAGGCTGGGATCGCGGCGCCGAGAAGGGGTTCGCGTCTGTTGAATCCAGTTTCCGGAATCGCGACTTCTTCCGCCTCCCGTAAGGCCCCCGCTGCTTTGAGCGAGCACCGACGTTGCGGCGCTGCGGAGCCGGCTTCAGTATCTCTTCTTCCTCCTGCTCGGGCGACGGCTTTGCCGCTGCGGGCCAGGCCCCGGGGCGCTCCCGATGGCGGGGCAGCTGGTGGAGGTCGATGGCGGGATCATGGAAGGGGTGAGTGCGGAGACCCTGGAAAGCGGGCTGCTTCTGCATCCCAGGCGCGAGGAGCGCTTTCAGCGCTAATGTTCTCTTTTCTCTCCGCACCCGCACCCTGGCAGGGCGGTCAGATCCTGAGGGTCTCCACGGCCCTGAGCTGTCTCCTGGGCCTCCCCTTGCGGGTGCAGAAAATCCGAGCCGGTCGCAGCACCCCGGGTTTGAGGTACCTCGGGGCTCTGGGGCGCGAGGGAAAGGGGGTGTTGGCTTGAGGCCGCCTGGAGCGATAGGGGCGGGGCTTTGGTTACGGGGTGGGAGCTGGAGGTGCGGCGCCAGGTGGGCTGGGATCCCGACCCCAGGTTTGGGGTATCTGGAAGCCGGGACGGGGTGGGGCAGGGTACCGAGAACGGTGCTCCTGATTGGGCGGTTGGGTATAGCCTGGAATGTGAATTCTTGGAAGCCTCAAAAGGCAGGTTAGAAAACAGGACCACGTTTTCTCCATCTATGTGTTTTGTGAGAATAGGACCATGTTGTCTCGTTTCCTAAATAGTTAATCTGTCAGATATTTCCCCGCTTCACCGAGCAGAACTGCCTAGAGGGCAAGGGTACAACACTTTTTTTTTTTTTTAATAATACAGGTACACTTCCTTTTATTGGCTTTTGCAAATATTGTATATTTTACAAGATCCCCCACCCACAAGAATACTACAATTTGCTGAAGTCTCAAGTGATGATTAGCATTTTTTAAAATTTTTATTACAAAAGTTTATTTTTACATCATTTTGTACATTTTTTTCCCCCCATCTCGATTGTAATCCCCGCGGGTTTCCCATCACCAAATCACCAGTGTGCCATCACCATAATCCCGTGCATTTCCCCCCCCCCGTTTTTTATCCCATTCCCCACTCCACCCCCTCAAAATGTGTCTGGTATATGGTTGTTCATTATTTTTGTTATTTTCTCGCCTGGTCCATTATACTCCTGCTATGAGTGAAACCATCCGGTATTTTTCTTTCTCTTTCTGGCTTATCTCACTAAGCATGATCGTTTCCAGCTCCATCCAGGTTGCTGCAAAAGACATGTGTTTCTCTTTTTTGGTTGCTGAGTAATATTCCATTGTATATATGTACCACATCTTTTTTATCCAGTCATCTACTTTTGGGCATTTGGGCTGCTTCCATGTTTTTCCAATTGTAAATAAAGCAGCAATAAACATGGGGGTACAGGTATCTTTTTCAATCCGTGTTTTTGTGTCTTTTGGGTAGATACCTAGGAGTGGGATTGCTGGGTCGTAGGGAAGCTCCATGTTTAGCAGTTTGAGGAACCTCCAAACAGTTTTCCATAGTGGTTGTACTAGTTTGCATTCCCACCAGCAGTGCAGGAGAGTTCCTTTTTCTCCACATCCTCGCCAACATTTGGGATACAACACTTTTTAACCAGTGTATTTTCTGCTACCGCACATTTTAGAATCTGGGAACAGGAAATGACTCTGAGATGTTTGATTCCAGTATCCATTCAGACCTCAAGGGAAATTGCTGAGAATAGGACCCACATTACTTACTAGTTGTGCAGAGGAGAAAACATTGACACTTTGACCTTATTTCTTCTTTCGAGAAAAGTTCCGTGTGCCTCTAGATAGATAAGCTTCAGATATGTGCACCTGTTAGAAGAGCACCTGCGATGATCCCTTGTATTTTGCGTAGTTATACTCCATTGTAGTAGCTCATTACTCTCTTAGTCTTTAATTTTATCACAATCCATTTTGAAATTATTAAAAGCTAGTTATTGTTATGTAGTAATATTAATTCCCTGTGTTAGAGCGGCCGCTTGCATCATTTACTAAAGGAGAACTATGATTCATTAAGACTGTGTAGAAATGTTATTATTCCTTTGCTAGCACTGCCATAAGGAAATAGTACAGATGGGGTGGCCCAAACAACAGAAATTTATTTTCTCACAGTTCTGAAGGATAACGACTTTGATCAAGGTGCCAGCAGAGTTGATTTCCTTTGAGGATCCAGAGGAGGATCTTGCTCCAGGCCTCTGTCTTGAACTGGAGGTGGCCATTCTCGCTGCTTCTTTACATGGGCAGCTCTGTGTCTTCCTAATCCAGAGGTTTATAAACACACCAGTGAGAATGGTTTCAGACCCACCATAAATGCCTCATCTTAATTTAATCACCCTTCTAGATTTGTCTCCAACTACAGTCACATTCGTGACTAGGGATAGGGAGTTAAGTCTTCAATACAGGAATTTTCAGGGAACATAGTTCTGCCATAGATTATTTAGTAACTGAGACTAGCAGCTCTTAGGTAGTTATATCTTCCTTTGCACACTTTTCATTTGTAAGAATATATCAGTGTGTTTGTAGACAAGATAATGGATCTGGAAGGAACCCTTAAATCAATGAATGTTAACATGGTTTCATGCATAACAACCAAAATGAAACTCTTAACACTGAAGATACAGCACTTACTGTGCTTAGAGCTTGCTGTTTTCTTGCCATTGCAGTTTTGTAAATGTGTCATAAAATGTGGGGATGTAGGCACTCTGAATGCACACGTTTTGATGCAGTATTATGACCTGAAGGCCTCAACATTTATCTGGACTGGAAATGATTCGAGATTTGTGTGATGGGCATCTGGAGGGGGCAGAAATCGGCTCAACAGAAATAACGTTCACACCAGGGAAGATCAAAGGTGGAACCCACACAGCAGATACCAAGACTGCAGGGTAAGTGGCCTTATATTCCTCTTAAATATGGACTTTAGTGTGAGACTCATAGTCACAGCTGGGTGCGACCAAGAACTGGACAAATTGCTTAACTTCATTGAACTTTAATTTTCTCATTTCTAAAATGGAGATAAAACACCTTTCAGGGATAGAGACCATAACGTTTTGGGTGCAGCTTATTGCTTTTTAATTATAGTTATGTCTGGAATTTCATCTTGTGTGTAATATGGTATATTTACCTTTTATTTAGAAATTAAATATGTGAAGATGACTAAGTTTTCATGAGCTGTAGTCTTTGCATTGGAACAGATTTAGTTCTTGGCTTCAGCTGGTTATAACCAAATTTTCCTACTTTCAGTCTAGGTATTTTTGTTGTCATTTAATATTTGGATATCCCTATTTAGAAATTTTCAGTTGTAATCTTGACTTTTACCCATTGGAAAATGGATATTAACAATTACATTGAGCCTTCATTATTTTCTAGGAATCCTCCGATTGACAAAACATGGGGGCCAACTTTTGTATTTTCTGGTTATTTAGCTGTTTGCTGTTGTAAGCAACGAACTATCTAAAATTGAACTAAAACAGAATCACAGAACTTTGAAAATGCAAGTGGAAAAGTCGAAACCTTGTATTTAACTCCTTTTGCTACCTGTGATGAGAGTGAAGGCTCAGGTTTTAAGTGACTTCCACAAGTCGGGCAGATCTAGAATTAGCATGGTCTAACCCACTGGAATGGATCGGAAATGAGTTTGAAATTGATGATCTAGCTCTATTCAGGCAACCAAAAAAAAGAAGAAAGCTTGTTCCTAGCAAGAAAATACATGTTATTTACATTCTAACATTTATCCCTAATTGTGATTAAGTACTTCAGCACCATTAACTATTTTCTCAAGTGTCCACCTTGATTTTACAATTCTTTATCCTCCTAACTTAAGGTTTTCTTTACTATTCTCAGATTCTTTTATTGGAGAAAAGAAACGCTCTATGTGTTGAATTCCTCAGAGAGCATCAACTATGAGAATTTTAGTAGTTTTTTTTTTTTTTTTAATATTTATTTATTTATTCATACAGAACTGGGGTACAGGCCAGAGGCTCAGGGGCGGTGAGAGGCTTCACCAGAGACAGAGTGGGGAGCAGAACAGGCAGATCGACGAAGTACACTGCTGAGGGGAGCAGCGGGCGGGTCAGGAGAGGTCTGGCTCGCCATGTGGTCTCCTCCGGGGCAGGCGGCAGGCGGGAATCGAACTCATACGGAAGTGGCTTCAGATTCTCAGTGCTGTGCTTTAACCCGCTGCGCCACCAGGGAGGGCCAAGAATTTTAGTAGTTTTAAGTCTATGTTTCTATTTAACTAAAATTTCCAATTTTTTTCATTTGCTCCTTCAGAAGAGGAGTTGCATTCATTTTCCTTTTAGGTTGCTTGACACATTACACAGTTACTAAATATTCACTGAACTAATGAAATACATTTTTAGTGATACATTCTACTTTTTTTTTTTTTTGAGATTTTGTGTTTCTAATGCATACACTCTGTATGCCACAAGAAAGTTAAGTAAATGCCTGTCATTTTGTGTGGAGAGGCTATGTTAAACTCCAAACTCTAATTTGTTTAAAATATGGCTACTTTCTTTTGTCTTCAGAGAAAGGAGATAATGGCTCATTTGAAAAATCTGACCAAGCATTTAATTTATAAAGTAGCTCATGTTCTATAATTATTTGTCACAGTTTCTTGTTTTATTTGACTACTGTATGACTAAGTGAAGTGAATATAACAAGCATTATTATTGTAAAACATTTTCTATGTGATGATAAGACTCTAAAGTGAGTCATTGTAAATTATTATTCTATCATATCATGTATTCCACAGTGATAGGAACTGTACCTTAACTTGCTTCTGGAATGTTTCTTACACTTATTGGGTTTTCACATACAAACATTTACTATTTCTAGAATGTTAGGAACTATCTCAGATCATACAGCTAATTCATTTATTACTGGTTTCAAACTGAGAATTAATTGCTTTTTTCATTTAAGACTAGTTCTTTCTGTGAAGAATTGCCTTTGGGATTCAGAATTTTATTTCGCAGACTGAAGTGTTTTGCTTGTGATTTTTTTTTTTTAAAGATTTATTTATTTATACATACTGAACTGGGGTATAGGTCAGGGGTGCCAGGGTGAGAGGATTCACCACCAGGGAGAGCCCTGAAGTGTTTTTTTAACTTTAAAGAGGCATCTACCCATCTCAGTTGTCTGTGCTTCAACAGATGGGGTATATAGTGGTAGTGTTTTCTTGTGACTTTTTTTTTTTAAGATTTATATATTTATCCATACAAGAACTAAGTAGGCCAGAGGTGTAGCGGGGAGGGGTTGGGGAATGGGGTCAGGTGAGAGGATTCACCAGAGACAGAGTGAGGAGCAGAACAGGCAGATTAACTGAAATGCACTGCTGAGGGGAGCAGTGGGCGGGCCAGAGGAGGTCTGCCGCACCGTGAGGGTCAGCTCCCTGACTGGGGATCAAACTTGTGCTGCAGTGGCTGCAACAGCTTCACAGTGTGGTGCTTTAACCTGTTGTGCCACCAGGGAGGGCCCTTTTCTTGAGACTTAAAAAGGAAAATGTAGCCAAGCTGTTCTGCCTTCTCCTTAGGAGCGTGTGCCTCTTGATGCAGGTCTCCATGCCTTGTGTTCTCTTTGCCGCTTCACCATCAGAGCTTCGCTTGAGAGGTGGCACCAATGCTGAAATGGCACCGCAGATTGATTACACAGCAATGGTAAGGGCTTTTGATTTCATTGACGAACTAAGATTATCTCGTGTGTCCTTCTGCATCTCCATTCTCTATTTAAATATGTCCTGAGTGTTTTTTGTTATACATTTGTTCCTGGTGTCTAGTTCTATTATAGGAGAGACTGAGAGACTATGCTTACTTTAGATTTTACGTTTTATCTTAGAAGAGTGTTCATTATGAATTCTTTAAAAACCTCCAGAATATTTCTTGAAGTATATATTATAACATTTACTGTATAAATCAATAATTTTATGAATATAGCAATTACAATTTGAAAGAAAAGATTCAACACAACTAAATAGTATGTTTGGCATGTGTTGGTATGGATATGGAGAGAATGGAACCCTTGCACACTATAGCCGGGTCTGTAAAATTGTACAGCTCTTATGGAAAACTCTGTAAAGGTGCCTCAATTAATTAAAAATAGAAATACCGTATCATCCAACAATTCCACTTCTGGGTAGTCAAAAGAGGTCAGTCAGAGTCTCAGATATTTTAGAATTCCCATATTCATTGTGGCACTGTTTATTATTGCAAGATGTGGAGACAGCTTAAAGGTCCATTACTAGATAAATGGATAAAGAAGATGTGGTATCTGCAATGGAATACTACTCAGCCTTTAAAAAGAGAAATTTTGGAATGTGACTATACAGATGGAACTTGAGTGCATTATGCTAAGTGAAATAAGCCAGTCATATACTCGCATGATTCTACTTATGTGAGGTTACTCTCGTCAGATTAATAGAATGAAAGAGTAGAATGGTAGCTGGGGAAGATCAGTGAATTTCTAATGATTTCAAGATGAATAACCTCGAGAGATTTGCTCTATAATATTGCATCTACAGTCAATAATAATTTTTTGTATACTTAAACTTATTATAAGGGTAGAGCTCATGATAAATAGTCTTACTACCATAACATAAAACTAAAGGATTAAATATATTGTGACTAAGTTTTTAAAATGATAAAACTCATAGTTGTATGCCCATGAAACTAGTGAGAAAGATTTTTTTTCTCCAGATTTATTTTGGTGTAATTACTCACTCTTTTCAGTACAAGTTCTGTGATTTTTGATACATGTTTGTGAACCAGCCACTGTAATCAAGATATTGAATCAGTGTGAAAACTTCTTCTACACACCTCGGCGGTCACTCCCATCCTCCTCTTATCCCCCAGCCTTTTGCAACTCCTGATCTGGTTTTTGTCACAGTTTTTGCCTCCTCCCTTCCCCATTATCATATAAAGAAATGGAATATGTGGCATGTATACTGTAGTATATTATGTATAATATAATATTTTTAAGATGCATCTGTTTTCCTTGTCTAAGAAATAAAAGTAAAGCAGTAGTTTATTAAATGGATATCCTGTGTGGCTGGTTGATCCATTCATCTGTTGAGTGGACATTGGGATGTTTCCAGTTGAAGCAGTTACAAATAAGGCCATTGTTTACACATTCGGGTATTTTTTATGTGTGTGGACATAAGTTTTCCTTACTCTTGGGTAAGTTCTTAGGAGAGGACTGTTGGGTTACAACACAGTGTATGTACATCTTACCTTATGAGACACTCTCAAGTTGTTTTGGCACCTAATGTGGCAATAGTATTTTGTATTTTTTACTAGCGCTCTATGAAAATTACAACTCTTCTGCTTCTCCACTTTTTTTTTTTTTTAAAGATTTATTTATTTGTACATACAGAAGTGGGGTACAGGCCAGAGGCTCAGGGGCGGTGAGAGGCTTCACCAGAGACAGAGTGGGGAGCAGAACAGGCAGATCGATGAAGTACACTGCTGAGGGGAGCAGCGGGTGGTTCAGGAGAGGTCTGCCACGCCATGTGGTCACCTCCGGGGCAGGCGGGAGTCGAACTCATGCAGAAGTGGCTTTAGCTTTTCAGTGCAGTGCTTTAACCTGCTGCGCCACCAGGGAGGGCCTGCTTCTCCACTTTTAATGCGAAGGCTTTTTTGTTTTTACCATTTTAATAGATGGTGTAATCTTTAAATTCAACTTGATAGGATAGTGAAAAAAAATATTTTAAAGATTTATTTATTTATGCATACAGACCTGCCCCCCAGGCCAGAGGAGCAGGGGACAAATGGATTCACCAGAGAGAATGGGGAGCAGAACAGGCAGAAGGTATGAAATACACTGCTGAAGGGAGTAGTGGTTGGGCAGGAGAGTCTGCCACAGACTCTTCTGTGGGTCAGCTCCCTGGCTGGGGATCAAACTCGTGCTACAGTGGCTGTGGTAGCTTCGTAGTGCTGTGCTTTAATCCATTGTACCACCAGGGAGGGACCCAGGATAGTGAAAATTAAAGCTTATCTCCCTTTATCTAGTAATTCCACTTTAAGAAAATAGCCTTAATTAAATGTTACAAGATATAACAAAATATAAATGTTAAAAGTATTCGATTAAACTATATGCTATAATTGTCATTATATAATATATATTTTTAAGTAGTAAAGAAAACTTAGTGGATGGTTAGGAAAATTATTCTAGAATGTCATGTAGTTATTCAGATATTATTTAGGAAGAATTTATGGTATTGGAAAAGTACCTTTGTTTACATACTTTAAAAAAAAAACAAAACAGGAGCTCTCCCTGGTGGCACAATAGGTTAAGGCAGAGCACTATGAAGCTGTCTGCAGCCACTGCAGTACCAGAGAGCTGACCCCCATGGCTCAGCAGACCTCTCCTGTCTCGCCTACTGTTCCCCTCAGTATGTTTCAGTAGATCTGCCTGTTGTGCTCCCCACTCTACTCTGGTGAATCCTCTCATCCTCTGCACCTCTGGCCTGTACCCCAGTTCTTGTGTGCATAAATAATTCTTTAAAAAAAATAAAGCATTGTATACTCAATGGGAATTCAACTGTGTAAGAAAAAATGAGAAGACCGAATAGAATGCTGTTCATCAACACATCCTAATTTCATGCAGTATACATTCTGGATACATTACTCTGTAGTAAAATAATGATTGGTTTCAAGTATTTGGAATTTGTATTCCTTTTCATCAGATAAGATTTACACAGACTGATAAACTGTTGGAGTTTTCAATTTCAATTACATGTCCATTATTTTGTTTGAAAATACAACTAGCCTAAACATATATTGCTCTTTATTTATACTATCTCATTACTAACTCAGTGCTTTTGTTTAACACATATACTTGTTGAATCAGTGAATATTGGTGGGTAAAGTAACAATCTTATTTTTCAGGTTTTCAAGCCGATTGTTGAAAAATTTGGTTTCAAATTTAATTGTGACATTAAAATGAGGTAAGTTGCTTGTTTCTTCTCGTTGTGTGAAAACTAATAGAAAACTTAGACTTGGGAAACTACTGTTTTGGTAGCCACCTAATATATCAGATTTCTTGCAGGAGATAATTATGCTTTGTGACTTTAAATCATTCTCCAGTGGGGGTGTAGAAATTTGAAAGCAGCTACCAGTGACATACACTTGCTTCTTGGGAGAAATATTTCCCTGAGACACCTTCACCTGTAGTGTTATCTATACTCAGCACAGACTGAAGCGTCACTGTGCTAACTGGTGGATTAGTCAGGGTCCTGAAAGGGATTTCCTTCCACAGTGCAGTCACAGTCACTGCCCTGAGAAACACACAGACATTTGAGTCTTCCCTTCTGCCATATAACAAGGCTTGATTTCCTGGCAGGGAGTTGAAGTGCTTTGCAGTGTTGTTCCAATATACTCATCTTCCTTGACTCTCCTTCCTCCTTACAACACCCTGTGTGCTCTTAACTGCTGTTGGATCTCTTAAACATACTTCATGTCTCTGACATGTCTTTTTGTCCATGTTTTCTCTCTCCTTTCCTAAAAATTAGAAATCCTTTATTGTTTCAGAATGAACCCTGTTCATTCTGTGCCTCAGTTGGGATTCATAGTTACGCTTCTGTTGTAGTACTCTGGACAGCCCGACGTGTGTCCTGCTGGACAGTACGTGGGGCCAGCTGATGACCAGAGGGGTTGCCGCTCATGAGGCAGGAGCTTTGTCACTTCTATCTGTGTAGTCTCCGCAACTTCTCTAGCATAAATGGAACTCAAATGCTTCAGTTAAAATTTTATTAGTGTTCAGCTACTTAAATATTCATCATTATTTATTGAGCCCTGCTATGTTCTAAACACAGTTTTAGGAATTTAGGAACAAAACAAAGGTCTGCCACTCAGGGGCTGCTATTCTAAATGGCACAATCCAGTAGAACTTTCTGCAGTAACAGCAGTGCTGTCTGTTTCTACTGTGCGAATGGTCCCTGAGCCACAGGAGACTGTTGAGCGGCTGAGATGTGGCTAGAGTGATGGGGAGCTGGAGTTTAAATTTTCTTTTAAAGATTTATTTCTGCAGCCAGAACTAGGGTACAGGCCAGAGGTGCAGGGGCAGTGAGAGGATTCACCAGAGACAGAGTGGGGAGCAGAACAGGCAGATTGACAAAGTACATTGTTGAGGGGAGCAGTGGGCAGGTCAGGAGAGGTCTGCTGTGCCTTGTGGGTCACCTCCAGGGTTGGGATCAAACTCATGTGGAAATGGCTTCAGTTTCTTAGTGCTGTGCTCTAACCTGCTGCACCACCAGGAAGGGCCCAGAGTTTAATTTTTTGTGTAATTTAAAATTAAATAGTCATGTATAACTTTAGGCTAACCTGGGAAACATGGTTTTAAATATTTTAATTTCAAACATGAGTCATATATTTAAAGATCAGTCATGTTATTGTAAATATTGAGCTTTATTTTTGTTCCACAGTTTATCTGAATGTTTGTCATACTCTTTATAGGGGCTACTACCCAAAAGGAGGTGGTGAAGTGACTGTTCAAATGTCACCAGTTAAACAGTTGAACTCAATAAATTTAACTGACCGTGGCTCTGTGACTAAGATCTACGGAAGAGCTTTCGTTGCTGGTGTTTTGCCATTTAAAGTAAGTTGTCCAGATGGTATGTATATATTAATAAGTATGATGTAATTTAAATTTTAAATTTCTTAAAAATTTAATGTTTTGATAAATCCTTTCATTAACTTTTTTTCTTAAAATTCAGTGTTCTCTACTTATTCTCCTTTCCCCAACTTCTACTTTCATTGGCATTTCTTGTATTGAATTTATTCTTACACTGTGAGTTTCTGCTTTGGTTCTTCTGGGATATCTTTTTCTTCTCTGCAACAACCTGCCCTTTCTCAAATAAGGATACTCTCAGTGTGGCCAGGAGAGCTCATGAATGGGTTAATTCCACCATGGGCTCCCTAATTTGTACACTGCCTCTTGCGGGCTTTGTTCATCTGGATGTGCTCAGTGGCCAGAGAATCTCCATCTAACTTCTTAAGTCCAGCATTACTCCCTGCATTTTGAAACATGTAAAAATTAAGTGCTTTGTGGGCCCCAACCACTGTCCAGCTCCAGTGTTTGACCTGGGCACACCTCCCAGCACCACCACTGTAACTATGGGACGCATGTCTTGCATGCTGCTGAGGGGAGCAGCAGGTGGGACAGGAGAAGTCTGCCATGCCATGAGTTAGCTCCCTGGTGGAAGATCGAACTCATGCTGCAGTAGCTGCTAAAAGCTTCATAATGCTGAGACTTAACCTCTTGCACCATCAGGGAGCCTCTTTCTATAAAGTGACACCCTTTAGACACTGGGAAGCTTTTTGCATACACATACCCTTGATGGACCCAGCAGTTTCATGAGTGTTCTTAAAATGAACATGAAGATTTGAATATATTGATTTGCATGATTTTGTAGGGTTTTGTGGCTAAGTGAGCTGTTTTCAGAGATCACCTAAGGCCTTTTATAGAAAGAGCAATAATCTTTACTCTTGAAATCAGATTTTTAGATAATGCTCATACACGTTTCTGATTCTTTTATATGTCTTTAAGGACTTGAAATCAATTGTCAAAACAGTCATTCATTTTATTCTGTTTTTCTGTCTTGCCAAAATAGGTAGCAAAAGATATGGCGGCAGCAGCTGTGAGGTGCATCAGAAAGGAGATTAGGGATCTATATGTTAATATTCAGCCCATTCAGGAACCTAAAGACCAAGCTTTTGGCAACGGAAGTGGAATAATGTGAGGCAATATGCTTTTTCTAAGACATTGCTAGAGAGCCCTGTAATACTCTAAATTAAAAACTTTTTGCTTAAATTTCTACTTTTAAGAAGATATATTTCTATTTAAAACATTCTGATAAGTAAGATAGTTATTTTACTCTGAATTTTTATCTGAGGATAGTTTATTTTTGTAAGCCATCTTTTTTCTATTGTAAGATTTTATTTATTGTGTGTAGAAGAACTGGGATATAGGCCATACGTGCCAGGGGTGAAAGGATACACTGAAGACAGAGTGGGGAGCAGAACAGGCAGATCTACTGAAATACACTGCTGAGGGGAGCAGCGGGCAAGACAGAAGAGGTCTGCTGCACCATGTGGGTCAGCTCCTGGCTGGGGATTGAACTCAGGCTGTTGCAATGAGCCTTTGTGGAGGTAGCTCTGGGACTTAACCCCTAGGCCATGAGAGAGACCCCTGGTTTGTCTTTTATTTTATTGTACAAGCCTTTTCATTTATACAATGAACTTAAATGTTTGTTAACGAGACGTTAACCTTTGAAGCTGATACTAAGAGAAATATTTCCATTTGCTTTTCTTTATCACACATATGAAGTAAATATTAAGATGGAAAAGATCTCTTTAAGAAAGAAATATAGGTACTATTAATTCAAGTAGGAATTATTGATATAAGTATTATACAAATTTTTAATTGATGTTTTTGAAGTATGGTCACTTGCAGATATTTGAATTTTAAAATCTCCTCAGTTTCTAATAGAGTATTAAAAATTCTTTACATATGATAATAATATATAAAGACTATAAAGCAAAACCAAGGATCTCTGTAGAAAGACCTGTTCATTTAAGGTAATTGTAAAATACTAGTACAATGAAATGATACAAATAAGAGTTAGTAGCTTCTGAAAGAGCCATTTCTTACCTGAAAGTGGATTTGAATTTAGTGTCAGAAGTATTGAAGGGTACTAATACCCTGATGAAGGTATAAAATGAGTTTTTATTGCATGGGCAGTAATTCTTTTTTTTTTTCCTACTCCTATATAGCATTATTGCTGAGACCTCCACAGGGTGTTTGCTTGCTGGGTCATCACTTGGTAAACGAGGTAGTGTTAAATTCTTTAATTGTCTGCCAGGATTAGAATTTGTGCTGTGGATGAGTGTCTGAATGACAGATGACAGGTTTAAAAGGGTAAGGAGGGGAGGGCTACCCGATTCTATTTTAGAGTCACATTTTCAGTCTTTTCCCTCAATTTATCACCCATGAACCATCACCATATTCTCTTGTGTTCATCCATCCCCTGTCTTGACCCTCTTCCTTCCACCTTTCTTATTGTATCCCTATATAGCATCATTGGATATAAAAATGGCAGTGTTTACGGGGACTACAATGATATCAGAAAATAAATTAAAAAGAAATACCAAATAGGAGTCTTAGAGTGAGGTCAAAGAATCCGTTTTAACAAGCTCTCTAGGTACTCTGTTTCTATGGTATACTGAACTTTGAGAAGTAGTGATCAGACACATACTCATATGTTAAGCGCAGTATCTGCAATAATCTTAAGAAAGCATGTGGTATCTACAACAGTCTTGAGAAGATAAAAATAACACAGAATAAACAACATAAAGCAGACATTATGAGTGCTTGCCAGGCATAGGAGGAATGTTAGTTCATTTTATTTCTAGTCTCATTGGGTACCAACATGTGCCAGAAATGAGAGCCACCCTCCTGCTTCCTGCTTTCTGGAAGAAGAGCCAGGTGGGTGCTGTAAGTGTGGTGTGGTATCTCCTTGTGTTGCCTTAGCAACACAAGGAGAATAGCTAGTTCTTTTGGGTGGACTGATTGACTTCAAATCTAGCTTCTGCTATTCAGTGATTACCCCAGTGGGCTCTGTAGATAAGTATAAGTTAGCCAGATAAAAAAGTGAGGTCTGAGGAAGAAGAACAAAGGAAAGTGATGACAATAAAGAGCTCTGTGTTCAGGCAACTAAAATGATAATGTAGAAGTAGAGAGAGGTGAGCTTAGAGAGGTGGGCAGAGGCCAGATTTTGAAGGACTCTATTGACCTTATGGAAAAGCTGGGGTTTTGTCCTGTAACAAAGATTTTAAGGAGAGTTTTAATAGCAGATCTCAGGCTGGGTAATTTTTGTGGTTATCCATATGTAGAGGATTAGAGAAAAGCCAGATAGGAGGCAGGAAGACCAGAATTTGTTATAGCAATTTAGGTCAGAAATGCAGGTCTACACCAAGGAATGGAGTGACTGAGAGTTTGTGGTTTCACAATGTTACACAATTGATTGTGTTCTTGGTGGTCCAGCTCTTTATAAGTTTGCGGGGGTAGAACCACAAAAAGAAGGTATATGTAGATTTTTACAGACATCATGGTTCCATTACAGATTTTGAGAAGGAGGAAGGCTAATGCCTTACAGAATGCAGCATGATTTCATGAAGTTTGTCACTGATCTGTGTACCTGAACTATGAAACATGAATATTTGAGCTAAGGAATAGTTTCTCTTGAGAAATAAGCAGTTAATGCATACCAGAAAAGTATTTGCATTATGCTAAGCTCTCATAAGTTTTAAGTATGCATGAAGATCTTGTCTTAAAGGTTCTGTTGGGCTAGTGCAAAAATCTAAAAAAATATTATACCAGTGTCAACTAGGATATATCATTTTTTGCCTCTTGGTTACTCATTCTTTACATTATTCCTGTCACAGGTGTAAATGCAGACAAGGTTGGAATTGATGCTGCTGAAATGCTCTTAGCAAATCTTAGACATGGCGGTACTGTGGATGAGTATCTGCAAGACCAGGTAATGATACTGTTAGCAAAAAAGCCTTTGAACTTGTTAGATTTGAATATTTGGTAATTAGATTGAATATACATTTTGATCACTGAAATTTCGGTCATTGATTGCCATGTATTAGTTCAGTCAGTTTTCAAAATATTCTGGACTTTGCTGGCCTTCCATTCCAGCCCTCAGCTTGACTTTGCTATAGTGCATTAACACAATTGATCTCTCCTTCCTTCTTGAAATCATTTCTTCACTTGGTTCTAAAATAATTTCTATTTCTATTTCACTGGCTGCCCATTCTCATCTTTTTGCTGACTTCTTGTTTTCATCTTCCAACTTTAAATTTCAAATCTGAGTCTAGGTCCTCTAGACTCAGGCTCACACCTTTTTTCTTTATATTCATTTCCTTAGTTCTTTTGTCCAGACTCATGGCTTAAGTACAGTCTGTACTCTAGCAATTCCCTAATACATATCGCTAGCCCAGACCTTTCTCCGTAACTCCATACTTATTATGTATACTAATATCTCTGTCCTCTATTTCACAGACCTCTTGAACTTTAGCACATCTATTGAGAATGCTAGTGAATACTTCTTTTTTCAAAAAAGATTTATTTATTCATACAGAACTGAGGTACAGGCCAGGGGTACAGGGGGTGAGAGGATTCATCAGAGACAGAGTGGGGAGCAGAACAGGCAGATCCACCGAAATACACTGCTGAGGGGAGCAGTGAGTGTGACAGGTGAGCTCTGCTGTGCTGTTTGGGTAACCTCCCTGGCCAGGCATCAAACTCATGTTGAAACAGCTGTGGCTAACTCATAGTACTGCACTTTAACCCATTGCTCCACCAGGAAGGGCCCTAGTGAATATTTCTAAATAAGATATTTCTGACCGTTTTCTGTCTTGATAGATTTTCTGTCTACTACATTTTTCTGTCCTTAATCTAAAACCAGCAGTCTTACGTTTACAAATGTATTTTTCAAAATTTCTTGACCAGCTTCTTCAGACAATTTCCCTGATTTCTGGTCTCTTTCTTCTTGTCTAGGTCTATAGTCTTGGTAATTCTGTATTAGTTATTTACTAGTTAACCTGTAAGAGAGTGGAAAGAATTTGTAATATATATGCTGAGTTGCAGAGATAGTTGGTCTGATTAAATATATTACATTTTGACTGAATAGTATATTCTTAAACATTAATTTAAAATCTGTCTTGAGAACAGCTATTGAAAGCTTCTGTACCACTGATTCCAGGTGATACAGATTTCCTATCTTCTTAGACTTCTGGAAACCTAAATAAATGAATTATTTTTTTAGCTATTTTGATGTTTAGTTGTATTTTCAGGTGGAAAATGATAGCAGTTTCACTCCTAAGTACTAATTAATGCATGAGTTTTTTTCTTGGTTTTGTTTCCAACAGCTGATCATTTTCATGGCGTTAGCCAATGGAGTTTCCAGAATAAAAACTGGCCCAGTGACACTCCATACACAAACTGCTATACATTTTGCTGAACAGCTAGCAAAGGTTAGTATTACATCAAAAAATGGGGTTGCTACTGATAACACTCAATTTGGGGTGGAATTTTAATAACTAGAAAACCTAATGATTATCATGACTGCTGTTACTGGGTACTCGTATCATGGCAGGCACTGCACCAATTCAGCAATTTGTCTGAGTCTTTGGACTTTGCAGGGCCATTTAGAAGGCTATTTATTATTATTCCCTTTATACATATGTGTAAGCTGAGGCAGGGTTTTAAATTAATTGCCCAAGACCTGATCATCTTTAGTGACTGAGCTGGACTTTGAGGAAACCCGGGAAAGCATGAACCAAAGCCCCTATGCGATATGCTTCACAGAGTGAGGAAAGACGTTTTCGTGGGAATTGTGACATTAAATCACAAAGGATTTCTAATCAGTTACAAACGTCGATATTTACGGAAATGTAAAATGTTTATTTTCTCATGATCTATTAGTACATTAGAATATTTGTTGAAATTCTGACCTCTGTCACCAGTTCTTTCAAAGAAAAGAGCTATAATTTTTTTAGTGAAAAAGGCTCTAAGATTGTATAAACCTATATTCATACCTTTTTTACAGAAATCTTTATTTTTTGTTTAAAGATCTATTTTTATTTATGCATACAAATAGAAGCCAGAGGTTTGAGGGGGTGAGAGGATTCACCAGAGACAGAGCGGGGAACAGAACATGCAGACTAATGAAGCACACTGCTGAGGGGAGCAGCAGGCAGACAGGAGAGGTCTGTTGTGCCATGTGGGTCACCTCCCCGGCTGGGGATAGAACTTGTGCTGCAGTGGCTTGGGATAGTTTGATAGTGCTGAGACTAACCCCTGCCACCAGGGAGGTCCCAGAATTCTTAATTTTTTCAAATTATGATAATTTATTTGAAACTTATTTCCTTATGGAAAATAGAGGAAAAAACTGGTCTGTAATATCCCCACTGTTGACATTTAGGTATTTTCCATCTACTTTAAAAATATTATTTCTTTGCATTTCTTTTATAGCTAATGCATGCAGCTTTATTTCTTGCCATTTTCAGCAATACACAACATTTTTATTTTGCTGTAGTCATTATAATATAATTGTATAAAGTAATATGAAATTGACAACTAGAAATTTTATGTGAAGGAAAGTGATAACCTTAGCCATTTAAAAGGATAATTTCAGCAATAGACACAAGTAAAAAGGAAATTAAACACGACAGGAGTGTATGCGGTACAGTCACTATTGCCCTACTTCTAACAGTTTGTGATTCTTAATAATATGTGCTTTTTTGTTGTTATTAAAAAGCATAGCTAGATTTTGGTTACACTGTATAAGACTGATAGATATTGAAGGCAAATTATATTTGATGTTGAGAGAGTGTTAACTGGATTTTCTTTTTTTTAAAGATTTTTATTTTTTTTTTTTATGCATAGAAGAAGTGGGGTACAGGCCAGAGGTGCAGGGGGTAAGAGTATTCACCAGACACAGAGTGGAGAGCAGAACAGGTAGATCTACCAAAACACTGCTGAGGGGAGCAGCGGGCAAGACAGGAAAGACCTGCTGCGCCACGTGGGTCACAATCCTGGCTGGGATGGTTGCTCACTACTTGATAGCACTGACTTTAACCCCTGCGCCACCGGAGAGGCCCTATTTTCTATTCTACTTATGCTCCATTGTAACTGTTACTCCTCTCTCTTCCTTTATGACTGATTTTCTGGCTACCAGGGACCAAGAATTCACTCAAGTCTTTATTTTTGTTTGCTTGTTTAAATAATTTATGTATTTATATATTTGTTACATCATTGTTCATTTTTGTACTGTGTCTGCTTTTCCCTCTCAGGTGTAGTCCCCATAGAATTCCCACCACAGTTCGCCCAGGCACCATCACCATAGTCCCATGTGCTCTTCTGCCCTCGTTCCCTCACCTTCCCCTGCAGAATGTCTCTGAATGATAGTTGGCTGTTTATTTTTGTTGTGTTGTGTTGTGTGTTTGTTGTTGTTGTTGTTGTTGTTATTTTTCCCCCAACCCTTACTTGGTTTCTCTATATTCCTCCTATAATTGAAACCATCCAACATTTTTCTTTTTCCTTCTGACTTATTTCACTGAACCTGACCCCTTCTAGCTCCATCCATGTTGCTGCAAACAGCCTGAGTTTATCTTTTTGATTGCTGAAGTCTTTACTTTTTATGGGACTTTGCATGTAGTAGACATTAATATGTTATTTGTGGCAAATCATAGCAGAAAACATACACATTCCTGAAGTGGGTGGAATGTATAGCTTTTGGTTACTTGTTCAGCTCTGTTGTGTTTTACAGAGTGACATAGCAATGCTGCTTCATCATTCTGTGCCTTGGTGCCAATAGTTCATCTATAATATCAGAGATTAGGGCTACAGACCCATAAGCCTCCTTCCAAAGACTCCTTAAGTTTTTGTAGTTTTGGTAGATTTATATGTAGCCTAGAAATTATTTCCATAAGTTACCATTGTTTTATATTTTTAAAATGCTTATAATTTGACAGGAAAAAATTGCATATAACTATGTGAATAATTTGACTATCTGGATCAGAATTCAGTGTTTATTAACTCGGCAATAATTTTTTTATTTTATTGTAATAGTTTATTTTTACATCATTTTGTGTCTTTTTCCATCTCAGTTGTAATCCCCATGGACTTCCCATCATCAATTCACCCGTGTGCCATCACCATAGTCCTGTGCACTTCCCCCCCCCCCAGCAATAACTTTAATGTCCACTGTATGTCAGTATACTGCCATGTAGCTCTCCAACTGGAATGATTTGTGAATGTTAATATTCACTAGGGAACCAGAGTAATGGTTTTCAAATTGCATTTCAAAGAAGCCTAAGGTTTGAGGCATTCTTGAAATTCCTTTGCCACAAATTTAGTTAGCCAGCACAGTTGTTTTGTTTTATAATTCAGTTTTATTAGAGTGAACATATTTCCAGAATAGTGTGATAGAGAGCAACCATTTCAAAACCAAACATGTACTTATTAACAAGCCAGTTACATTAACCAGTTAACACTAGAATACATTGCTAATCCCAATAAAGACAAAGGAAGATGTTAATCTTTACTTCCTTCCACCTGTTTTCCCTGAAGTTAATCTTTTCAAATTGTTTATTTAGGGAATAAATTAGCAAAAAAAAAAATGTGGGCATTTAAAGGATGCTTTTATATGTGACAAGATAAAAGCAGACTAAATGCTCCAGAGCTTTATAGAAAAATTTTAGCAAGTAGCCAGTGGAGGTGTTGTACATTTGAAATTGATCTTTGCCTAGGGTACCTTCCTGGGGATTCTGGTCCCCTGGCTTGGAATGGCTAGGTTGCACATACTGACAAAAGTCCACAGGTTTGTATATCTTTGAATGATAACTATGTTTCTGGAGCAGTTATTTATATCTAGGCTATTGAGTCATGAGTCATTTGGACTTTTTGCCTCTCGCTTCAATAAAATGAGTTTGATTATTAACTACCTACGTATAAATTATATGCTCATCTTTTTATTCCTCTTTATATTACTTATACACTAAATTTTTTTCTGATTTCAGGCTAAGTTTACTGTGAAGAAATCAGAGGATGAAGAAGATGCCTCTAAAGACACTTATGTTATTGAATGCCAAGGAATTGGGATGACAAATCCAAACATATAGGTTATTCGCTATGTTAATGATACCTCAGTGATGTGTTATACTAGTTCATGATATAAACACTAAAATCCAGTGAATAGGAAGTAATTTATGAAAGGACCTGGTTTAAATTTGGAAATGAAGTACAGAATGCTCTCCATTTTCTAAGAATGTTTCTTAAAATTAATCCTACTCTGAATATCTCTTAGAGATATGAATATAAGAGTTGGTGAATATGAGATAGCTGATTTTGATATTAAAGTATTAAAGTGTTCTTTTCACCTGAACTATGTTTTTCCTTTTGTGTAGTTAAATCAGGGATATAGATTTGATCTGGAATTTGTATATATACATTTGCCCCTTCTCCACCAACTGTTTAAAATGTGCAGGTCTAGGTAGATGTGGGTTTTTTCAGAAGTATTTAGTTGATTCTTGACTGGAATACTATAACTATATTTCCTCTCACTTCACTGTAAGAGTCAAATATATCATACATACACAAATATGGTAATTAACTGTTCATATTATTGATAAGGCTTTAGGTCACCAGCAGTCTTATTAATAATATGTTTTGGGTGAGTCAACAGTTGTAAGTGCATTTCAGCTGCACAGGGATCACACTCCCAACCCCTGTGTTTTTCAGTAGTAACTATAGTTCTCATCACTTTGCTGACAGTATATGGAGGTATTTTTATGTACCTGCTTTGTCAACAATAACATTTAATAAACACTATCACATTCTAATTATATGTATCTTATTTCTCGTGGGCACTTGGTAAATACTTTGTGTTCAATATGTTGTGAAAGCAAACAATGAGAATTGCAGAATTTCAGACTTAGATTTGCCAAATTCAACCTAGATAATGTTTTGTTTGGCTTACACATATTAAAAAATAGCTGAGTGCCTTTAGAACAGAATGTGGTCTTTGTTGTGGTACCTACTTCCACATTCAGGTCAGTTCCTGATCCCTCTGGGCCCTTGAGCTTATGACTCAAAGGGAAAGGGTGTATCAGCCAGTCATAACTGTAATGCCGTGAGAAATTCACTAGAACTTTGTTTAGTCTTGGACTTTATTTGTTGATGACTAGAACATAATTCAAGATATAAATCCAAAGGATGTTTTTTTCTTTTTATATTTATTTACTTATGCATACAAGAACTGGGTTACAGGCCAGAGGTGTGGGAGGTGAGCAGATTCATCAGAGACAAGTGGGAGCAGAAGAGGCAGATATTCTGAAGTACACAGCTGTGGGGAGCAGGGGGGCGGGTCAGGAGATGTCTGCCCCGAAAAGTGGGTCACCTCCCAGATCAGGAATCAAACTGCTGCATTGGCTTCAGATGGCTTCAGATAGCTTCACAGTGCTACGCTTTAACCTGTTGTGCCAGCAGGGAGGACCAAATGATTGCCAAATTAGCCTATAGACAGTATATTTTAAAAAATGACTTGTCAGTGACTTCTGTGACCTAGAACACTTGGGGTCAGTTTGCTTTAAAGATGATGGTTGTGTTACTGACGATTTATATTTTCATAAAGTAGATATACAGTCATTTCTACAATAAATGAGATGAAATATCGATTTTGAAAAGTACTTATACTTTTTTTTAAGTATACTTTTGTATAGTTGTTGAAGTATACTTTTGTATAGTTGTCGCTGGTGAATATTGAGGTATTAGACTAATGTGACCCTTGCAGCTTCTGATGGGTATGCAGTTGTGTTAAGAGATAGACTGGAATATTGACTAGGAGTTCTGCAGTGAGAGATTTAAGGTCAACAGGTTACAGAATGAGTTTATGACCTATCTTGGCTAGGGTGTATTACTATCGTTGAGTCACAATTTGGGTAAAATAGGTGGAACTACAGTAAAGAAATGTTTGCTAAGTCCCTCACAAGTAATATAATTTTCTCTTTTCCCCAAACTTGTTTTCTATTTCTATAATTAAAATTCTGTTTCACTTCTTTTCTGTGACCACCTAATATAAGTAATTCTGTGAAATGCTTTCATATAGTTTATATATGAGTGGCTTTCAAACAGGGGTATTCAAGCCACTCACATTTCAATCTTTTCCCAAGTTTCAAGTTTGCAACTATCAGTCATTTTTAGAGAAGTTGTTTCCCAGTTTCTCTACTTAAAGTACATGCTTCCTCCTAAGATTGAATTGTCTGCTGTCAAGGCAAAATTTTGTAGGTTCTTTTCTGCTTTTCAATTGCAGACTTCACAAAAAAAAAATCTTATTTTTTTATCCATACTGATTTTACTAAGGTGCTTCTGGAGTATAAGACAGCCTTCCACACAGAAAATAAAGGCACAGTTTGAAATATTAGTCTCAAGTAAACCTCCTCAAACTAAATTATAAATCTGCATTTTAGTTTATATATATATATTTGTAGTATGTGTATATGTATGTTTGTTATGTATTACATTTAATGAGGTGAAAGCTTCAGTGTTTATTTTCCACAGATCAACATTATATTTTCAAATAAAACTTATTCTCCTGGTTCTTAAGGGAACATTTCATTAGCTTTGCCAAAAAAGCTAATCAAAAAACTTTTAGTCCATTTATTTAAACTTTGGCACTTTACTGCTCATTGAAAATGATGGATTATTTCATTGTTTTGTTTATAACCACCTAAGACAAACCACATGGAGTGGTTATAACTTCAATAAACTTTATTATTGATATTCAACAAATAGGTACATAATTATAATATCAATTTTTTTCAATTGAGGTAGCTGGAGTATAACATTGTATGTGATTTAGAAGAGTAAGATTACACTTTTCAGGTAATTTGTTTAAGTCCCACACTTATAACCTTTTTTTTTGTTTTTATTTTTACTTTTTTATAAATTTTAAAATTTATATCTTTTATATCGTTGTGTACTCTATAAAATTCCCACCACCAGTTCACCCCTGAGCCATCACCAGAGTCTCTTGTGCTCTTCTATCCCGTTTTGATCTCTTCTCCTCCCCTGCCCTTGCAGAATGTCTCTTATTTATGGTTGCCTGTTAGTTTTGTTTTATTATTATTGTTATTTTTTTTCCTGATTCCTTATTTGGTTCCCCTATATTCATCCTATAAGTGAAACTATTCGATATTTTTCTTTTTTTCTTCTGATTTTTTTCACTGAGCATGATCCCTTCAAGCTCTATCCATGTTGCTGTTAATGGCATGGATTTATCTTTTTGATTGCTGAATAATATTCCACTGTTTATATGTACCACATCTTGATCAGTCATATATTTTTGGGGCACTTGGGTTGTTTCCATATCTTACCTATTGTGAATAGTGCTGCAATAAACATAGGGTTACAGGTATCTTTTTGAATTAATGTTTTTGTGTTCTCAATAACCTTTTTGCTGTTGATGGCCATTGAACTCTGGCTCACCAGAGCAATGAACAATTTTCATCCATACATATCTAATTTTTAAAAAAGCATCAATCTGATTGAGATGTATTTCCATAAAATTTTACTTTTATATTTTAGAGTACTTCAAAATGTGTGCTTGTTATATTCAATTATATATTAACAATATTTATAATTAATCAGGCTAGAAGAAATTAAGGTTTTTAAAAGAAATTAATGCAAATTAACATTTTTATTGCAGAGAAACATGACAAGAATTTCTAAGTAAAAATTTGATAAAATTGTGGAGAAATTGAATGCATTTTTAAAAATGAAGATAGTTGACTATCAAACAGCTATTGTATTTAGAGCCCACGGAGAAATCTGAGGATAATGGATGTTTTGTTTTATTTTAGAATTTCTTTAAAATTTTAATTGAAAAAACATTTTTTAATTTTTTACTAAATGAAGGGAATTTACACACAATATAAGCAGCAAAATCAGAGTGATACACATTAGACTTCATGTAATAGACAATTTAGTAAAGCAGAACAGTTTCAAAAACTACTGGCCATCAATCGTCATCCTGAGGGCTCTGAGGTTAAGGGTTTGGGGGCAGGAAAGGAACAAGAAGACACGAGGGATGGGAGTAGCAAGCAGGAAAATATTATAACAAAATGTTTAGAGTAAGTCTAATGGGCTAAAAGTCTAACAGGGCTTGTATCTCTCTTGCTGGTTTTTATTTTGCATAGTCCCCTGTTTTCCAAATTATTATTGTATCTGGAATAATATAATAAAGTATAAAGGTAATTTTATAGTTTTTAGACTACATTCCTGAAAGTATCCAATTTCCTAAGAAAAGATTGCTTGAGCCTGCTCTGTGTTAATCATGATTTCATTTCAATTATTTCCAAATCACCCAGCATGGATTATTGCAGCCTCTGTCAGTGATTTTCCTCTGCAAATCCAGTGAATCTCCATCTTCACCGTGCATAAGCTTCTTTACCAAGAACAATAGAAACACAACTCCCCCCCCCCCAGACTTCCCCCTCAGAAATTCTGATTGGGTATTTCTGGGTGGCCTCCAGCAAAGATATTTTTTAAAAGATTCACTTTTTTAAAAAATAAAAAGAAGATCCCAAAGTGAGTGTCTTCTGTTTAGCTGGTTCACACCATCTCCTGAAAGGAAGGTGTACAGGAGGCTCCAAGCTGAGGAAGAGCCAGCGAGAATTCAAGTTAAGACTGGGGAAGAAGCAGGGGCCAGTTGTTACTTTGTGGTATGTAGGATCAGATTCCAGAAACAAGTAGAAATACAACCCCAAATCCTTTCTGCCTCATCATTGATTCAACAAGTAGCACATTACCGTGCTCCCATTACCTGCCCAAGTATGCAGAACCTTCCTCTATCTGCACAAGCCAGGCTGCCCCACACAATGGGGGATGGTATCAGATTGCTCTTGCATGACATATCACAGCTACCTCCAAAACCATCAGAGAAAAATAGATGGAAGCCTGACTACAGCTTCAATCCTTATTAGCTGCCAACTTTCAAGTGAATTCACAAAGCCCTTACAGCCTTGACTTTTTATTGGAATCATAGTTTAGATTATTTACAGAAGTATAAATTAAGTCAAAATATTTAATCATTCTAGACCTCATTTTTCTTTATTAAAGATTTATTTATGCATACAAGAACTGGGGTACAGGTCAGAAGTGTGGGGGGTGAGAGGATTCACCAGAGACAGAGTGGGGAGCAGAACAGGCAGAAGTACACTGCTGAGGGGAGCAGCCAGTCTCCCACATCATGTGGGTCACCTCCCTGGCAGGGATTGACCTTGTGCTGCAGTGGCTGCAGATAGCTTCACAGTGCTGCACTTTAACCCCTTGCACCACCAGGGAGGGCCTAGACCTTATTTCTTTTACAAAATGAAGAGGACTAGAATCTTTGAGGTCATGTTCAGCTCTAAAAATTCATTGTGTATTTTACTAGGATCCTATTTCTATTATAAGCTAAGTGAAAACACCGGTGTGGATGCAGAAAATAAAATCACGTTACGATAAAAACAATTCTGCTCCCTCAGGCAGAAAAATTTTAATCAGTCTACCCCTAAGTGGGATGATGCTAAGTACAACAGTGATAACTTCTGGAGAATTCAGCCTACGCAGAAGCTGTGGCCTCTCCTGAACTACTGGCTGCCTTTGGACACACGCCTCAGTGCTGCCTTATCAGACCAATGCTGTGAGTCTTCAGTGGACTTTCTGTCATGGAGAAAGAGAGTCCAGTGATGAGAAACTGGAGTTGTACACACTGACCTTAAAGTTGATGGCCCCGAAGTGGGTTGTAAAGAGTGGATGACGCTAACTTCCTAAGGAGTCTTTGAGCTAAAATAGGGCACGGCCTCTCATCTCGCTCCTGATGTGACTCAGATTTCCTCTCTTTTCACCACTGAGGGATTCAAAGAAAAAGATCTTCCTATCCAAAGACCAGGAGCTTGGATTCCTGCCTTTTCCTCCTTTCCCTCACTTTCCTGAACCCACCTTGTCCACGAAACACACATCGTTAGGTTCATGTAGACAACTGACTTCTCTTGCCCGGTGGAGAATCCAAAGCACAAATACTCCACAGTTGAAATTTTTTCTCAAATGCACTTGGTATCATTCAGCTGGTCTTGCATAGTTACTAAAAGTCCCAGTTGCACATACTTGTGACACAGATTTGCCAGTTTCAAGTACTAAACAGATGCTCTTCTGGGTGTTTCATTTGACTTCTAAGTCTCTAAAAGGACACCCCCCACACCCCACCCACCCCCGCCTTGGGATGATGGCTCCGTCTGTAGGCCTTTTTGGTGCTGGTGGAATTTTTCTCCCCGATAGGTGGCAGATGGCATCACGGAATTGAGGAGAAAACAAAGTGAGCAAATAAATCTGAATCAAGAAAGACAATGACAAGTCCAAGAATGAAGGGTTCCTCTCAGGCCACATGTTGGCAAACTTTTGGTGAGGTTCAGGTGTCTTGGAGATGTTCCAGATGGAAGTCCCAAAAGCAGAACCACAGATGCGAAAACCCTGAAACTGAGTCGAAGTCTAAAGTACAAAGGAAGCACCTATGGGAACAACCTGTGTTGGCATGTTTGATTTACCCACTTCCCTTTTATGAAAAACCCACATTAGTAACTGTTTAATCTAGAAATCAGAAGAGGGGTCTTGCTTTTTCAAGATTTTTTTTTTTTTTTTATGCAGACAAGAACTGGAGTACAGACCACAGATGGTGGGGGGGAGGAGGGGAGGAGTGAGAGGATTCACCAGAGACAGAGTGGGGACAAGGCGGATGTACTGAAACACACTGCTGAGGGGAGCAGCAGGCAACAGAACTCCCTGGTCAGGGATCGAACTTGGGCTGTTGTGCCTGTGGATAGCTTCATAGTGTTTGCTTCATCCCATTGTGCCACCTGGGAGGGCTGAGGATGCTTTTAAGAAAAGCAAAAATGTGTTCAGTGTTTGTTTTGTACCAACTGCTCTTTCGCTATGCAGACACCAAGCAGCAAAAGAGGCCACCAAAGCCCTTCCTGGGAACTGCTCTAGATGATGGAGTATTTATCCTATCCTCCTTGCTCTTGCCGTATGTTAGTATTATTTTAGGATTTACGTGTTATTTGGTATGGATTAGTAGGTTACTTTTGGATTCCTGGAACTCTCAATGTTTCTCCATATAAGTTAGTGGTAATTGCTGCTTCTCTTTACATTATCTTGTCTTAGCTAAGGTGACTTTCGATGGTGGGAGAAGCCTCTATGGTGTTCTCTTCTTGCTGTCTTGCTGAACTCTTGTATGAGGGACCAAGCAAGTGCAATGTAGGAACTTAAAAACTTCTTTCTTCTTCTGAGAGAAAATGATTTGATCTTTTCTGTGATTTAGCTCTTTCCTCTGGCTGTTGGTAAAAGCTTTATTTATTTAAGATTTATTTATGTATACAGAATTGGGATACAGGCCAGAGGTGCAGGGATGGTGAGAGAATTCCCCAGAGACAGAGTGAGGAGCAGGACGGGCAGATTGACTGAAACACACTGTTGAGGGTGCAGCGGGTGGGTCAGGAGAGGTCTGCGGTGCCATGGGGGTCACCTCCCGGGCAGGGGATTGAACTCTCACTAAAGCGACTATGGCTAGCTTGCAGTGCTGAGTTCTAACCCACTGGGCCACCAGGGAGGGCCAAATGCTTGTTCTTCTAATTCAGTAATTATTTTAAAAATTAATGTAAGTATATTTTGGATCATATAGGCACTCATTTTATAGCAAAATACTGTTACAAAATCTTAGCATTAGTAGTTGTACATGTATTAATTACATAGACACCAAAGAGAACTGGGAACTGAACTTCAGAGTGATGTATTTGGGGCCCTCCCAGGGGTACAAGGGGTTAAAGTGCAGCACTATAAAGCTATCGGCAGCCACTGCAGCACAAGTTCAATCCCTGGCCAGGGAGGTGACCCACATGATGTGGGAGACCACGTGACTTGCTGGCTGCTTCCCTCACTAGCATTTCAGTCATTCTGCCTGTTCTGCTCCCCACTCTGTCTCTGGTGAATCCTTTCATCCCTCCCCCTGCACCTCTGGCCTGTACCCCAGGTCATGCATGTATAAATAAATAAATCTTTTTTAAAAAGATACTCACTTTGAGAAATTATTGTAATATCTTAACTGCAAAATCCAATGACTTCATTTCAATTGTCATTCTTCTTCCATAGTATTTTTGTATTATTTACCAATTCCTCAAAAACCTCTACCCTTGATTTGAAGCTGGTTTCTAATTCTCTACCTTTTCACCTCTCCCACCTCTCTTAAAACTGAAAGTTACAGGACATGTTCCTGCCTTCAAAAAAATTATAACATGCAAAATAAATATTGGACTTAATATGTGTTCCAGAAAAGCTACTTAATATAGACTTATTTAATGAATAAATACAAATATCCAGAGATAATTCATAAATTTGAGAAAAAGATATGTAATTAAGGACTTGAGTCTATGATAGGTTAGAAAATTAGAATAGTCTGAAGTGAGACCAGCGAACTAGGGAAGAAAAACTAATGTGAGTTGTACGTCATGGTATGGGGCAGATCTGAAAAGCCAGAGGGAAAAGAGAACCAACTCAAGCCAGAGGGTCAATTCAAGGATAAAATCTTGGCAGCAGGAAGGGTAATGGTGTTTTCTAACGGTGTAGAAGAAACTACAATGTCAGGGGAGACATTTCAGCCCTTGACCTTGATGAAGCTAAATGACAAGATTCTCAAGAGCTGATGGAGGAGTATAAAACTTGACTCAGTGATCACTGGGGCTGTTGAAAGTTGTGTCCATGGGTGGTGGGGCAGTGATGTTAGGCTAGATCACAGAGAGGAAGACTTAGAGACAGAGGCACTATCAGAGAATCCAGGCTGTTAATCCAGGCACAAAGTAGCCAGGGTTTGGGGTATTGACTGAGAAATGGAGATGAGATAAACTGGTTCCTTATATTTGTAACTTAAGGGTGTTTTCTAGTCCCAAAACATAATTGCTCTTCAGGGCACTGACTTGTAAGATGTACCTCCCATCATTCTCTGCTTTCTCTCCCTCGCTCCCACCACCTAAGTCAGAGAGACTTTGCCTGTCATGTAGTGTAGCGTCTAGCTCCATGGTTGACATTTAAACATGTTTTTATAAGTGAAATAAAAATAAAAGAAAAGGAAGCTGAATTTGGGTGGGTGGGAGAGATGATTTTATTCCTCTTGCCTCTTCCACACAACTACCAGCATTATCTTTTCTGTTGTCATGACTTCTGGAGTATATTTTTCTATAACAATAATTCAGCATTCCATGTGCTTCTCTTTGGGACTTTAGGATAGTTTTTAAGTGTCATAAAATGAAAGTGCAGATGATAACTGAAAATATAAGCTTGTTCCTTTAGGGAGAAGTTGGCCATGGTCTGAGAATCATTAACTGAAGTTCTGACCTCATGCTGCTTTCCATTTAAAAAATGACATTTACTGTTCACGTTTTTATAGGAAACTCCATAACAACAGAACTTGCAAAATCCTATAGGTCCCCTGACTCAGTTAATTATTCTCAAGTTTTTTCATAAAACAAACAAGAAAATAAGCAAAAATTATTCAGGGCATGCTTCACTGCCTCTGTTGACTTTGTTTTTTTCTTTCCTTCTCTTCTCCCTCAACTTCACCTTCCACTTGTCTTTTTATCATACTCCCTCTTCTCTCTTTCCTTCCGTAAGGGGCTGTATCTTTGTCCTGAGTCTGGGCCTTAAGGGAAGAGGAGACCCAGAGTAGACAGGGCACAAAGTCTCTTTTCAAGGAGCGGCTCAGGATTTTCACGGCTTCTTGGGGTGGGGCCTTGGAGACCAGGTGTCCAATGAAGAACAGGGCAGCTTTCATCTCTGCTGCTCTGTGGCCTCTCCGAGCCCTGCTTACTAACCCAAAGGAGTTAGTCTCATGGCCTAGATGTCACATTGGTCTTGCCCAGCAAATTCTGCTTTTATTTGGATTGTTGGATTAGTCAATAGTATTTTTAAAGAATTTATACTTAAATAAGGAAATGTTCACAGCATTTTTTCATCTATAAAGAGCAAAAGACATAGACACAACTGTGTGGAGGATGAGGCCAATATCAATTTATTCATCTCTACTTTATACTCACATAAAAATGTGAGTCCCTGTTTTGGCTGAACTTTGGGTGACTTCATTTTTTATACATCACTGTTTTCCCCAAACTTAATGTTTTGTGACAAAGTAAGCACGCTTGCTATTTAATTTAAGTTCCCTCAGTCTTTACCACAGCTCAGAAACCCCACTCTTCCCTCATGACACCCAGCCTGCTTCTCTGATTCGCTAACCCCTGCCTGTTATCTAACACACACAGCCCCTCACTTGGATTAGGCACAGAGTTAGCATTTTGCTTGGTGGGGAGAAATTATATCTAATCTATCAAAATATCCTGCGTAGGGCTGGAGCCTCAGGCTCTGTTTTAGTAGCCAAATGGGAGTAAAGAAAAAAGAAAATGTGAACGCATGCTTCTAACTTTGATCCCCCCACCCATACCCAGTGAAAGGAGCGCCTTCTTCTCTCTCTTTGTCTCTCTCTTTTTTTATTTGTATTTTTATTTTTTAAGATTTATTTATTCATACAGAATTGGGGTACAGGCCAGAGATGCAGAGTGTGAGAAGATTCACCAGGGACAGAACGGGAGCAGAACAGGCAGATCCACGAAGTACTGCTGAGGGGAGCAGCGGGCGGTCAGGAGAGGTCTGCCACGCCATGTGGTCACCTCCGGGGCAGGCGGGGATCGAACTCATACGGAAGTGGCTTAAGCTTCTTAATGCTGTGCTTTAACTTGCTGCGCCACCAGGGATGGCCTCTCTCTCTTTTTTTAAAGATTTTATTTATTTATTCATACAGAAATGGGGTAGAGGCCAGAGGTACCGGGGTGGTGAGAGGATTCACCAGAGATAGAGCAGGGAGCAGAACAGGTCGACTGATGAAATACACTGCTGAGGGGAGCAGTGGGCAGGTCAGGAGAAGTCTGCTGTGCCATGTGGGTCAGCTCCTAGCTCCTAGCTCCTGCTTCAGTAGCTGCAGGCTAGCTTCAGAGTGCTGAGACTTAACCCCTTGCACCACCAAGGATGCCCCCTGGTAGATCTGTTTTTAAGTTTTGGGGGATCTTCCATATATTCTCACAAATAGTGGAATCCTCAACTATATTCTCAACTACATTTATTACTAATTGACTTTTTGATACTAGCCATTATAACCAGTGTGAAGTGAAATCTTATTGTGGTTTTGGTTTTGGTTTCTATTTTGATGAGGGTGGAGTTTTACAGTAGTGATATGACTCCACCTACTGTTTTTGGTCAACTGATGGACTAAGTTAAATAGCAAATCTATTGCAATTATCATACACTGGGCTGGAAGAAAGGATTAACTCCCCCTCTAGTCAACGGTCAACTCTCACTGAGACAAAATATAGATGATGAGTTGTCCACCAAATAGAGCTATGGGAAGGGCCGTCACTGGGAAGGGCCGTCACTGTGTAAAAGCACAAACAAACTGTAAAATGCTCCCTGGCTGAAGCTGTGGCTGTAGCTCCACTGTTTTAAAATTCTAAGGTGAATTTGAACCTTGTCACTATCATACCTGCTCTCTCTATTTTTTTCCAGTCAGGATCCTCTCCTGCATATAATCCTACTTACATGCTGACTAGTTCCTAGTAAACTGCTAACTGACAAAACTTAAACTATTAGCCTTCCAAGCATGGTCTGTGTTTTTATCAGAAATTCTAAAAATAAAACCCGCACACAACTGAAAAAACAAATGCTATCATGAATTTAAGTCTTTTCTATTATACTGTTTGACTGATGACTAAGGCTGATCTCATTTTACAGTAGCATTTATATAATATGAAAATTTAATTTTTATTCACACCTAGCCTTATTTCCTCATTTGACAAAGCAGTTGAGATGACTTAGAATGAGCATGTACTATGAAGGGGTGAGCTACCAACAAGAAATTAAAGTCAGGCCCAGAGAAATAAAAACTAGGGTAAAGGTGATATGCAGGTATAAAAAGAGAATAAAATGAGTAGCTAGAATTGAGTTCAAGTTTGAACTAGGATTCCCGTTCAAAGTGAAAATGAATCCCTTCCTCCCCCATCATCTCCTGAATGTTCCGTATTTTCTTAAGGGAAGTACACAAGTTTCTCTAATATAGGCTGTTAGAAGAAACTTCTTTCTTGGGGCTACACAAACTGAAACTGCCTACCTTTGCATAATAGAAGACACAAGCCAAAAGAAACTAAAGTTTGACTAAATTAAAATTGAATGGCTAACTTTATGCTGGGCAAAGGGGAGCTACATCTACTGGAGAGATGTAGCTGACTGGAAAGAGCTGTGAATTTGTTTACCAATTTATATCTCGGAAGCTAATAACTAGGGATTTGCAAATCCTCATTTGTGTGCTTTGGAAATGCCATGCAATCACCTAATACAGTTGCGTCATTTTTGGGTTCAGCTGAAAATAGTGGTAGTAACATTCACTTGAAAATTTTGTTTTCTAAACTTTGGTTCATGTGTCATTTTATTGCATGTTTAAGTTGTTCTCTGCATGATTAAATACCTTCCTTTAATGGGCCATTGGGGAAATAATGCTAGTCTCTAAGGAAAAGTTTTGCTCAGCGTGTTTATCATTAATCTGGATGAAGAGAGAATATATTGATAAAATTTACAACCAACAAGAAGTTGGCAGGGTGTAGAATCTGTGTCAAACCACGGGTGATAGAATCTGTGTCTCATGCCATCTTGGCATCTGTAAATGACTCAAGTTGTCTAACAAGCTCAAATCCAACCAAAAGCATTTCTGTCTGTGGGATTTTACCTGACAACTTCTTCTTTTCTTTTTAGCGAGTCCATACCGATTATTTACCTTAGACATGATTTTATTTTTTCATTTTTTTTTTTTACTTTCTTACACCCTAGTTTGCTTTTGTACAGCATTTGATTTCTCCTTTCAGGAATTTGAATTCTCCCACTGCCACTTCAGCGTGAACCGTCACCATTGTCCCTGGTGCCTTTCCTTCCCTTTTTTTTTTTTTTTTTAATTTAAAGATGTATTTATTTATGCTCAGAAGAACTGGGGTAAGGGCGGAGGTGTGTGTGTGGGTTGGCAGGGGGGTGAGAGGGCGGTGGTGGTGAGAGGCTTCACCAGAGACAGAGTGGGGAGCAGAACAGGCATATGTACTGAAATACACTGCTGAGGGGAGCAGTGGGTGGGACAGGAGAGGCCGTGTGGGTCAGCTCCCTGGCCAGGGATTGAATTGATGCTGCAGTGGCTGTGGATAGCTTCACAGGGTTGTGTTTGAACCTGTCACACCACCAGGGAGGGCCCTCCTTCCCCTGTTTTTTTTTTTTTTAGATTTATTTATTTGTACATACAGAACTGGGGTACAGGCCAGAGGCTCAGGGGCAGCGAGAGGCTTCACCAGAGACAGAGTGGGGAGCAGAACAGGCAGATCTAAGAAGTACACTGCTGAGGGGAGCAGCAGGTGGGTCAGGAGAGGTCTGTCACGCCATGTGGTCACCTCCGGGGCAGGCGGGAATCGAACTCATGTGGAAGTGGCTTTAGCTTCTCAGTGCAGTGCTTTAACCTGCTGTGCCACCAGGGAGGGCCCTCCTTCCCTTGTTTTGACCCTTCTCTCTCTTCTTCCCTTGCTTTAGGCCTCAGATCTATGGTTTGCTTGTGAGTTTTGCCAGACCACTTCTTGTTCTGAGTTTCTGTTCCTTGCCCTTTCTGGAACTGCTGGTCCACCCCTCTCATCCCACGATTGCTCTAGGTCTTCTTGCTAACTGACCTATTTGGACTCACTTCTCCACTGAGGTCGTTGGCGCAGCTTCCTGGAGATGATCTGGTGTTCAGTTTGGCTCTGTGCCCTGAAGCTCTGTGGAAAAGTGCCTCTGCCTTCCGCTGCTTCAGGGAGACTGACCTAGCCTGACCCAGCCCGCCTTGTCACTCCATGGTTTATGAATGTGTGGAGTGTATCTCCTTTGAGTTTTGTCTGGAGTCAAGGAGAGAGCAAATCTAAGAACTACTCTGAGTTGTTTAATGAAAAGAAAAAGTTCATTCTTGGGCCCTCCCTGGTGGTGCAGCACTATGAAGCTATCTGCAGCCACTTCAACACCAGTTTAATCCCCAGCCAGGCAGGTGACCCACATAGCGCATCAGACCTCTCCTGTCCTGCCCCTACTCCCCTCAGCAGTGTACTTCATCGATCTGCCTGTTCTGCTCCCCACTCTGTCTCTGGTGAATCCATTTACCACCTCTGTCTTGTATCCCAGTTCTGTATGAGTAAATAAATCTTAAAAAAAAAGAAAAAGTTGATTCATTCATGCATTCGTTCATCATTCAACCATCTTTCATCTTATACGTTGTTTGCCAGACACGAGGGCATGGGGTAAACATGACAGACACTGTCCATCTTGAGAGTGTTAATTTAATGGCAAGGGAGGAAGTTATTTTAAGGCAGTATTTTTGCGTGTGATTTTTTTTTTTTTTATCATTTAGCTACATAGTGAACACATAGTTTACTGGACCTTTTGGCAAAGGTGTTATGACAAAGATGGTTTGTCCTTAACAGCAGCTATTAATTTGACCTAGCACAGTGTTTCTAGCTGGGGGTGATTTTATGGCCTCTTTCCCCTAGAGATTTTTAGCAATGTCTGGAGACCTTTGTAAATGTCACAACTGGATGGTGCTACACAGTGGTTAGAAGTTGGGGATGGCGCCAATATCCTACAATTTATAGAACAGTCTTCCATAAGAAAGAATTATTGAGACTAAAATGTCAATAGTAGGAAAGTTAAGATCACTGGTTTGTTTGTATCAATCCACATGTATCTGAAAAACTTCCTTTAACCTGGTATTTATCATTATTAACAGTTGACATTTATTGAGTTATATGCATGGCATTATAGTAAACATTTTAAATGGATCATTTTATTTGATCATTAGAAATTCTATAGGGTGGGTATTATTATTTGCTCTGGAGAAACAGATTTAATAGGGTTAAGAAACCACCTCAAGGCTTTGCTGCTAATTAGAGGGAGAAAAGGAAGTTGAACCCAGGAAGTCGTTACCCTTCATGGGCTCAGTTAGCATCTCTAGCTAAGAGGCTAGGCAGGCCTTCCTTCAGCTGTCCCTTAGCTCCTCAGAAAGTGCTTTAGTGATAGGCTAAGCTAGCTGGGTTACAGGTTTCTGGTGGGAGCCCTAGGGGAAAGAATATTGGAAAATTCAACCCAAATTTGAGGAAAGAAAATTTTGCCTTACATTAAAACATCCACCTCTACTATGTGATTCATGGTTCTCTGCACACAGGTGTGTGCAGCTGGCATATTAGTCTGTCAATTAAACAAAATCAACCAAAACTGTTGGTCATATTAATTCAGCTAGGATTGTGTTGACACAGAGGACGCCACAGTACTATAAAAAGCAGAATCAAGCAAACAGGTTCTGATGTACTCAGCTTGCACTATCTTACATTTGTGTTTCAGTTTTTATTATTTTACATTTCTGCTTTACTAAGAGCTTACTAAGAGGTTTTCCCCCCCTATTTATTTCTATATATTTTTTACATCCTTGTTCATTTTTGCACCATTTGCTTTCCTGTCTCAGATGTAGTCCCCATAAAATTCCCACCACCAAGTCACCTGTGAACCATCACCATGACCTCTTGTGTTCTTCCTTCCCATTTCATTCCTCCCCCTCCTCCTCCCCTGTAGAATACCTCAGATTTATAGTTCTGTTAGTTATGTTCCCTCCCTGCACCCCATTCCTTATTTGATTTCCTACATTGCTCCTGTAAGGGAAACCATTCGACAGCTTTCTTTTTCCTTTTGACTTATTTTACTGAAAATGTTATGGTGGGATTGCACTTTTTGTCAGTCTGGTGTTTTCCAAAAGCGAAGCAGCCATAAACCAGCCACTCATTCCTTTACTTGCATTACAATGCATGAGCACCCTAGGCTGTAATTTGATCTGGTTCCCTAACTCCATAATCTAACTGATAGAAGGTAACAGAACACCATGTCTGCCCATATGATAGGGCAGAATTCTTCTGTCTTCTCACCTGAGTACAACAGGCTTGTGCCACCCAGAAGAATGAAAAGGTAACTCAGAATATGTGGGGTCCTTATAGCCCAAGCGGATATCCTTATGAAGAAGAGGAAGTATGGGCCCCACAAATTGCAGGTTAGTGAGTGCTGCTTGGGGTCTGATAAGTTTCTGAAATGGCTTACTCTCTCTCCTCCATATGTGTGTCCTTATAGATTAGGCTGCTTCACGTTGAGGTTCTGAGCCATGTGTGGGTGCAGGCATTTTTCACAAACTCTAGGCATTTTTAGAAAGAGTAACTTCCTAAATTTTGTGTCTGTTAAACAGACAGTTGAAAACACCTGCTAGTAGGTTAATTGTCAAGGATGTTGCTTTCTCCTTTTATTATCTCTGTATTGTCAGCTGTTATATTCTGAAGGGGAGATGGGCAGGTAAAAATTTTTTTCTGGGTAAACATCTTTTTTCCTGCTTACTATCCAGACTAGTGTGTTACCTTTCTCCCATATAATCCAACAAGTCTCACAGGTACTATTTCATTAGTCATCTGTCTGAATTTTGAGGATATGGTTGGCTCAATTTTTTTTTCCCTCTTGTTCTTTAAAGGTAGAACAGGAAGTCTAGCTCCCTTAAACTGAGTGATAAAGGCAATTACCATGGATATTGACTTTCCTGGTCCAGGTTCAGTTCTTCACTTCTTCAGCCTTCAGTACTCTCTCCCTCTTCCTCTGCATGATAACCCTTTTATTTACGTATTTCTATTTTACAAAGGAAAAAGTGAAATTTACATTAAGTAATACAGCCTGGGTTAAGTTGCACAGCTAGTTAGATAGTAGCTAAGCCGGGATTTGAATTATGATACATATGATCAGCCATTCTTCAGCACCAGGGGCTTTGGGGCTCAGGACTCAGCTGAGGGCTACGATGGGGTACAAGTAGAAGGATAGTGTGAGGGTACAGGAGTGGAAATTTCCTCCCAGAGACTGATTGGATATCAATTTGCTGCTATTTTTTCTCGGTCAGATCCTACATCTATATTTTACAATAATGCTAAAAGTGTCAAACTCCTCTAGAAAAACTGATGTCACTTTACAGATGAATGATACTATATTTTGTGATTTTCTTTTTTTTTAATTTATTTTTATTTCTACATATGAGAACTGGGGTATGGACCAGAGGTACAGGGTTGGGGGGAAATGGTGAAGGGATTCACCAGAGACAAAGTGGGGAAAAGAACAGGCAGATCTGCTGAGGGGAGCAGCTAGTGAGACAGGAAAGGTCTGCTGTGCCTTGTCACTCAGCTCCCTGGCCTGTGTTTGAACTCACCCGTGGTTGGCTGTAGCTTGATAGCACTGAGACTTTAATCCCTGTGCCCCCCGGGAGAACCTACATTTCATTTCTTTAAAAAAAAGGTTTATTTATTTATGCATACAGAACTGGGGTATAGGCCAGAGGTGCAGGGGCAGTGAGAGGATTCACCAGTGATAGAGCGAGGAGCAGAACAGGCAGATGGGCGAAGTACACTGCTGAGGGGAGCAGTGGGCGGGTCAGGCACACCATGTGGGTCACCTCTGGGGCAGGGATCGAACTCATGCTGAAATGACTTTAACTTTCTGTTAAAGTACTGTGCGTTAACCCGCTGCGCCACCATGGAGGGCTCAGGACCTACATTTCATTTTTAAGTGTTCACTCTTAAAATTCTTCCCTATTGTTATTGCTCTTAGGCTTATTGTAGGTAGAATTTCCTACCCTGCCCTTTTGCCATGAAAGGACAAATAGAACTGTAATTAAGAGGCTTAATTGCTACTAGTGTGATTTGATTAGAGATGTAATAGGTTGAGTTATTTCTGCCCAAAGTTCTATAAGTCCTTTAGTGGGTTATTCATAATACTTAAGCTTTGTAGTCTTTTCTCAGACCATAAACCTTTAGGGGGAAATAGGAATGTAGATTCTACCTGAATGTTTTCCAATACTTCTTGGCTTTTATCTGGATTTTGATTCAGTTGTGATATCTACAAAATTTTCATCTGGTTGTCTGCAAAAGAAGGTTCTAGAGTATTTGTTGAGCCCTCAATTCCTTGTCCCTGTGCTCAGACTGGCTTCTTTATATCATCATGCCATTTATCCTCAACCCAAAAGGTAGGTTGTAACGTCATTCCATTTCACAGATGAAAACTCTGAGGTCTAGAAGTTTGGAAGTTAGCTGGAGTCTTGCAATTAGTGACAGAGCCTAGACACAACCATAGGTTTGATTCAAAGTCAGTATTTTCAATTTTGCTTTAATGGTATCTGGGCTTCCAACTAACAGAGTGAAATGTACGAGTGCATTTCATCTTCTTTTTTCTCTGCTATAGATAAACATGCTTTGTTTTTCAACCCTGACCCAGACTTTAGTTTTGAAAAACACTCTTAAGTCTTATTTACTATAAGAGGAAGATTGCAGAATCAGGAAGTACAGGATTGTGTGGCAACATTGCGAATGCTTCAGCCTGGTGTTATAAACTCGCCATTATTTTTCTAGTGTGAAATCCTGGAAACTTCCTTTGAGTGCCCTTTGCTCCAGCCACACTGGATTATTCACCTCTAGCCAGACAGACTTCACTGTTTTATGTAACAAGAGTTGTCGAGGATTTAATACATACAAAGGCGCCCTTCCTTAGATTTGGGGACATTTAAAGAACTCCCCAGTCTAGTGAGGATGGCAGTCGTGAACCCAGGTGCCTTTATGACAGACCTTAGTGCTAGAAGCACCACCAATGACAGTCACAGATCACTTTTTCTAGGAACACAGAAGAGGGAGTGGCTAAATCTGACAACGTAACATTTGAGCTGGTTGTGGGCGGAGAATTTTGACAGATCAAGATGGTGGAAAGCACGTTCTAGCTATGGTAGAGACCATCTCAAAGCTGTGGTGTCCTATCAATAGTACAAAAGGCAGACATGCCAAGGAAGGAGACACTGCTTGCCATGGAGGAGGACAGTGTAACATCAGATATGATTAAAGACAAGCTTGCAAGATGGAGGGAGACAGATGGACAAGCGCCTCAAATTCCTGAGAAGTAATGTGCTTTTTTTTTCATTAGGCATGGATACCATTAAGTTCCCCCATGTAGCCCTCCCTGCTGGCACAAGGGGTTTGTGCCTCTGTGAGATTTCTATCCACGCCCCCAGGGTGACCCACATGGCGCGGCAGACCTCTCCTGTCTCGCCCGCTGCTCCCCTCATCAGTGTACTTCTTTGATCTGCCTGTTCTGCTCCCCGCTCTGTCTCTGGTGAAGCCTCTCACTGCCCCTGTGCCTCTGGCCAGTACCCAGTTCTGTACGCATAAATAAATAAATCTTTAAAAAAGAGAAAAGACTGATTTTTAAAAATCCCCCCATATTTCTAACCAGTTGTCCTAGTATTATTTATTGACCTGTTGTGTTTAAAAACTACTTTCCACATTTCAAACTTTCTGTATGGTTACTTCAGAACCAGTATTTTCCTTTTTCCAATTTCATCACTAGGTATCTCAGAATATAGAAATACTACCTTAGCCTATACTCTAGAGAAATTCTATCTCATTATAGAAACAATTAAAAAAAAGATTTATATATTTGTGCATACAGAACTGGAGCACAGGCCAGAGGTGCAGGGGCAGTGAGAGGATTCGCCAGAGACAGAGTGGGGAGCAGAACAGGCAGATGGAGGAAGTACACTGCTGAGGGGAGCAGCGGGCGGGTCAGGAGAGGTCTGCCGCGCCATGTGGTCACCTCCGGGCAGGCAGGGACTGAACTCATGCGGAAGTGGCTTTAGCTTCTCAGTGCTGTGCTTTAATCCGCTGCTCCACCAGGGAAGGCCCAGCAATTTTTTTTTTCTTTCTTTTTTTTTTTTTATTAAAAAGTTTATTTTTACATCATTTTTCACATTTTTTTTTTCATCTCAATTGTAATCCCCACGGGTTTCCCATCACCAAATCACCCCTGTGCCACCACCATAGCCCAGCAATTTTTAATTGAAGATGATATCAGTGTCCCAAAAGCTGACAATGGACTTTTTACTTGCCCTTTTACCAACTAATTCCTTTAATAAATCTATTCATCACTGACATACTGTGCTTAGTAATAAAAGGTAAAGGCCATTTCTAAAGTTTTTACATGGAAATGAGAGTTCATAGTAGATTTTTTTCTCCACTCTGGAGTTCTTAAATCACACACAAATGCTCAAAGAAAAAGTGCTCTACAAAACAGCGGCTAATAACCATAGGTTTGGGCCTTATAATATCAACCACTGGACATTAATATCTATCTTTGCTGATTATTCTCATTTTTACTTAATACCTGTTCACTGCTTATTAGGCACTGTACCAGAACTTATCCACCAGTGGAAGGATTCCCCCTTTCAGAAACTCTCTGTGACTCTCATGGTTGAAGGATAAAGTAGGAGGGTAGGGCCCTCCCTGGTGGCCAAGCAGGTTAAAGTGCAACATTGTGAAGCTAGCAACAGCTGCTTCACACTAGTCCCCTCCCTGGGAGTTCGATCCCCAGCCAGGGAGGTGACCCATATGGCGCGGGAGACCTCTCCTGACCCGCCCGCTGCTCCCCTCAGCAGTCTCTTCATCAATCTGCCTGTTCTTCTCCCCACGCTGTCTCTGGTGAATCCTCTCACAGCCCCTGCACCTCTGGCCTATACCCCAGTTCTATATGCATAAATACATAAATCTTAAAAAGTAGGAGGGAAGAAGGGAGGGCCAGTAGACTTGACAATAACTCACCCACAGATGAGCTGTAGGCAGTGGGCACCTCTCTTCCCCAGGACACCTTGGGATGGTAAGTGGATGAATTAACAAAGTAACTCTGCTTCCCAACCTTTCAGCAGTGGCTGAATTCCTGGGATTACAGACTGGAGTCCTACCTACAGATTAAAACACAGGGATTCAGGGGAATTGATGGCGTTGCTCCTAGAGGCAAAAGTCAGGGCATCCGGGTATATTATTAAGGAAGTGGAGCCAATGCATGTGGGGTGATTAGATGTGGGTGTAAGTTAAGGTGACTTGTGACTAGGAGTTGGCTTACGCAACAGCTGGGTGAAAAGTGTTGTATGCCCTAAGGTGGTAAAGTCTGGAGGAGGAGGAAGAGGTTTAGAGGCCAAAGTCAAATGTTCTCACCAAGAATATAGAGTGTTAGGAAAGGGTTGAGTCAGGTTGGTAAATCAGTGGTCCTGTCCATTTTATTTTTAGTTCCAGTAAGTGGATAACACTTAGGTTAATGATGCTTTACGATCAAAAAATCACTTAAGTGGAATGCTTAAAGGTCAATGATGTAAAGTTCATCAGGAAAACTTGACCAGGGAAACAGCCCCAGACAGGCACCTTGTACACAAATAATGTGTTAGATCATCACTATGTGAATAGTGAATAGTTTCTCCTAAAAGGAGAAAAAGGACTCCATGTGGTGCCGCCATTTCTGCTCGGGTCTCTGAGTCTTTCACAGAGTTTCGGCCATTGGGAGCTGGGCTGGGACAGAGCATCTAGAGATTCACAACCTAGGTGATACCTAGGTGGTACCTAGGTGCTACTATGGCCTGAGCTCATGGGAAAACTTGCCATTTTTCAGTAGGGAAAAAGTGGCAGTTATTATGATGGCCGTGTACTTTTGTTTTGGGTTTGCTGCACGTTTAATACTGAGACTCCAGCTGCTTAAGAAATAAGGTCAATAAGTCCTCCCTAGAGGCACAACTGGTTAAAGCACAGCACACTGAATCTATCCACAGCCACTATAACACGAGTTCAATCCCTGGCCAGGGGGGTGACCCACATGGCATGGCAGTCCTCTCCTGACTTGCCCTCTGCTCCCCTCAGTGGTGTATTTCAGTACATCTGCCTGTTCTGCTCCCCACTGTCAGTCACCCCCCCCCCCATGGCTGGCCTGTACTCCAGTTCTTGTATGCATAAATAAATATATCTTTAAAAGAAAGGAAAATTGACCCTCCCTGGTGGCACAACGGGTTAAAGCACAGCACAAAGAAGCTTAAACCACTTCCACATGAGTTTGATCCCCGCCTGCCCCAGAGGTGACCACATGAAGTGGCAGACCTCTCCTGACCCGCCCACTGCTCCCTTCAGCAGTATACATCGTTGATCTGCCTGTTCTGCACCCCACTCTGTCTCTGGTGAATCCTCTCACCCTCCACATCTCCGGCCTGTACCCCAGTTCTGTATGAATATATAAATAAATCTTTAAAAAAAAAAAGAAAGGAAATAAGGACATTTTAGTTCATTGTAAGAGGAGTCATTTTATAGATATGAAGAGGATCATTTTAAGACGTGCAATCTTAGAAGTCAAAGTCTTGAAGTCAACACATCAACTATGTTTATGGCATTGAGAAGAAGAGAGAAAGGGAGAGAGGGGGAGAGAGTGGAGATGGGCAAGATCTCTAGCTAACCTAGGGACACGCAGTATCTCCTCTCTGCAATTGTGCTGGGGACCATCATTATTAGCTTGTTTTCCAGAAAGTCAACTAATGAAATCATTCATGTTATTTCAATATTTTTACAAGCTTACAATTTTATTTATGCTTTTATTTCATTTTTCCAGCAGTATTTGTAAAGACAATTTTAACTTCGCCCCCCCCCCAGTTGAGGTAATGGTTGACAACAATGTATATACTTTAGGGGTAAAGATTCATACCTCTTTGAATGTATATTACCCCACCACACCCAGCACCAAAACATTAATAATTCTCCACTCCAGTGCATTCTACTCTCTTCCTTTCCTCCCACCCCAAAACCCTCTCTGGTGTTCTCATTTCTGCAGCCCAATTCCAAGGGTTTGTTTTGTTTTGGTTTTGTCTGTTCTCTGCTTTTTTTTTTTATTCCTCACATGAGTAAAATCTTTGTTTTTATCTTTTTTCCTTCTGACTTATTCTGCTTAGCATAATCCCTCCCCTCCAGTTCCATCCTGTTGTCATAAACAACAAAATTTCATGTATTTTTTTCATACCTGAGGAGTTTCTAAACTTAAAAAAAGTTTTAGAATAAACTTCTTCCATTCTCCAAATTTCTTTTGTTAATGAAAATGTCTCAATAAAATGTGACTCATATATTGTATTTTTTTACATTTGCTATGAGACCTTTTATTATTTAGAGGAAATATACAGTGTTTAGCCATATGTATACTGAATTTATGCAGTAAATTCAGTAAATTGACATTTTGCACTTAATTATTCCCTGCAAAATAAAATGAGCAATTTCTACATTGTCTTTTTAACAGTGTGGGAAAAAAAGAAAAATTCTATTATGGGGGACTTAGTCTAAATTGTTGTTATAATTTTGCATCTTGGGAGATTAACAGAGTATGCTCTAATCTATTTACAATTAATTCAACTATTTTGTAGGCTATTTCTGGCAATTTTAACATCCCTACCCTACTAAGTTTTAATATATTTCATTTTAGCACCCCATTGAACTCTTAATAAAGACCAAAAATTTCGTCTTTCTTATCAAGATCCTTTCCCTCTCCTACTTCAAACTCTGTGCTTAGAACAAACAGAACAATTCCACATCCTTTAACTAGCCTTTCTTTTTTTTTCTCTTTAAAGATTTATTTATGCATACAAGAACTGGGGTACAGGTCAGAGGTGCAGGGAGTGAAAGGATGCACCAGGGACAGAACAGGCAGATTGACTGAAACACACTGCTGAGGGGAGCAGTGGATCAGTTAGGAAAGTTCTGCTGTGTCACGTGGGCCACCTCCCTGGCTGGGGATCAAACGTGTGCTGCAGTGGCTGCATGTAGCTTCATAGTGCTGTGCCTTAAACCATTGTGCCACCAGAGAGGGCCTGTAACTTCCAATCCTGTGGACACACTGATCCCTCAGCTTGGGGAACCACGTCTTCCTCCTTCCTCCTACCACCTTTCTTCCCCTTCTGTCTGTCTCCCTTTGTAACTCTAATCCAGCCTTCAGGTCCAGGATTCTGCAGGTGCTCTTCTCATTGCTTAGCACTGAAGCTCTTCACACATCCTTCCAGTGTTCTTACTAGTCTGTCTTGGATTTTTCCCATGGGGCCTGCTTGGTTATCAACATGTCTTTCTAGAATATAAATTCCTTAAGAACAAAAAGTCAGCCTTGTTCTCAACTATAATTTTGGCATCTAGAACATTGCTAGCAAAGAATAGACATAAATATTTGTTGAATGTATGAATGCTTAAGGAAAATGTCACATGATGATTGTATGATATTCACAATTTAGAAGAAATATACGTTGGGAAAATTAATAGGAAATTAAATATGGCTGTGAGCAGAAATATTTTAAAAAATATTAAAATATACATCGTGTATTTCAAGAGAAGAAAAAATCTTATTAGGTTATTCACATTACTATTATCTTCATTAACAAATTAAATTATACTGTATATGGAATCTGAAGAATAACAAACTTCTTGTGCAGGCAGACTTGAGACATGGATCATAAAAAGTGCGTTCTTTTTTTCCTCCATGGGAATTAATGCAATTATGGATGCTAATAAGAAAAAAAGCAAGAATAACCATTAAGAATCTGTTCAATAACTGATAGTGTTTTGTGATTGGGAAGATGCAAAGGAAAGGTTTCATTTTGCTTATTGAAAATATTATGTTTTTCTGACGTTTCTGTCCAAGAGTAAGCACCAGAAAACCTAGAGTTCCAAAAAAGCATCAAGGGTCACCATGGCAACCAAAGGGGTCAGTATTTGTGCCCCAGGCTTCTGGAACAGAATGGCTGAGAGAATGTGAGCCAGAGCAGGGGAATTCAGAGGGTGCCTTCTGGACCCCATCATACTCTAGGGAGTCCTGTGGTCACAGGCAAGCAGAAATGAAAGCTGTTGCTAACTTATATCTCGTGGATTCACCTTCAGTTGCTAAAAGAGCTTCTCTGTGAGTGTATATTTTGCTTATGTTTTTGCGGAGAAAATTAAATAACTGTACCTAGATCCAAATAGATGTAATAATTTAAGCTTTATTAAAATCACATTTTGGAAATAATTTTAGTATAGGCTTTAACATTCATAATGCATATTTGTAAAGTATGGCATCACAGCATGACACTTTTATTTAATTTTACTATTATTTCTTGAACTGTTATAATTCCTATTCAGTATCAGAGAAGGCTGTCTGATATAATACATTCAGTTGGTGGTAAAGTGATATCTGAAACCCAAGCTTCTGATTATAAATCCAGTATTTCCCCCACTATTCCAGGCTACAAAGAGGAATAGTTTATGTACTCAAGTGATTCACTAGGTTCATCTCCTAACTTTTATTATTCACTTATGCATTCTCCATATATTTATTGAGCAACTGTTTTGTGGCAGTTTCCTCATCTGCAAAAAAGGTAAATAATCATATAACCTACTTTTAGGCAACTGATAGAGAACTTAGATACAAATGGCTGTACTTGATTTTCAATAAAATGTAACTATTATCAGTTTCTTGAAAGAAATATATACAGTCTCTACAAGGGATATTTACTAAATGTGCATGGAGGCGTGAACACTGATTTCAGGTTAACATTGTGGTTCATTGACGGTATTTCTCAGCAGGGTCATGGTGATGGGGGCAGTGTGGTACTTGAGGTAGTGGTGATGGGTGAGGGACGGTGTGAGGATATTACGTATACACACACATACACACACACGTATTTTCTTTTTGCGTAGAAGAGTGGTGCAGGCCAGAGATGTGAGGGGTGAGAGGATCCACCAGAGACAGAGTGGGGAACAGGCAGATTTACTGAAATACATTGCTGAGGGGAGTAGCAGGTAAAGTAGGAAAGGTCTGCTGTGCCATGTGGGTCAGCTCCCTGGCTGGAGATTGAATTCAGGCTGTGGGCACTTTATAGATATACATATATATACACATATACTTAAAGATTTATTTATTTATGCATACAGGAACTGGGGGAGAGGCCAGAGATGCAGGGGGTGAGAGGATTCACTCAAGACAGAGTGCAAAGCAGAACAGGCAGATTGACTGAAATAGAATGCTGAGGGGATCAGTGGGTGAGACAGGAGAGGACTGCTGTGCCGTGTGGTTCACCTCCTTGCCCAGAAATCAAATTCGTGCTGCAGTGGCTGCAGATAGTTTCTTAGTGCTGTGCTTTAACCCATTGCACCATCAGGAAAGACCTACTTTATATATTAAAAAAATTATTTCTTCTCAGAAAATTTGGAAAAACAGATTATGTAGACAGATTAAATTTATTCTTGAATTACTTGTTTCTTTTTAAAATTTAATTCTATGCAATTTAAAACTATACTTAATTGTTAAGATATTTGAAAAACAGAACATACTGCTCAATAAGTAAAGTGCTATTAAGTATATTGACCTGTTTGAATATATTGATCTGGCCACGGAACTTTATTAACTTCCAAATCTGTAGCTGTTACTGGCTGCATTAATCAAAGGTGAGATAATCACTTCACTGAATTTTTTAATTTATTGTCCACAAATCGGTATTTAAGAAATTATATTCTAGGCCCTCCCTGCTGGCGCAGTGGGTTAAAGCACAGCACTAAGAGGCTAAAGCCACTTCCGCATGAGTTCCCGCCTGCCCCGGAGGTGACCACATGGCGTGGCAGACCTCTCCTGACCCGCCTGCTGCTCCCCTCAACAGTGTACTTCGTCGTCGATCTGCCTGTTCTGCTCCCCGCTCTGTCTCTGGTGAAGCCTCTCGCCGACCCTGAGCCTCTAGCCTGTTCACCAATTCTGTAAACACAAATGGATAAATCTTTTTTTAAAAAAATTATATTCTATAGAATACAAGTATACTATTAAAAAAAACCAACAGGGATGGGAAAATAGCTACAATATTCATAGAAATCACATGAATAATAGGTAATGTAATATCTTTCTTTCTGAGATTTTTTCAGTATTTTCTCTAAAATTTTGAAGAAAACAACCCAAATACGATGCATATACATTATTATTGGTTGATGTTTTGTCTCAAAAGTTTAAGAACCATTAGCAATTCTGCCCACCCGTGCAGGTGCTTTCCTTTCTCTTTTTCTTAAAAAACCTGTCCTTTTAAGTTTAAGAACCTATAAGCTCAACAATCTAAGTTGAACTAATTTAGGAGAAAATTGAGAAAAGATTGTTAGTATTAGAGCAAATATCAGCACTTGTCTTGTTTCTACCACCAGCTGTTAGGCAGCTTTGGAAAATTGGTTATCCAATGGAGACCTCGATTTTTCTTCTGTTTTTCATTTTTTTCTCCTATTTTGTAACACAATCTTTTTTTTTTTAATTTAAAAGATTTATTTATTAATGCAGAACTGGGGTACAGGCCAGAGGGGCAGGGGTGGTGAGAGGATTCACCAGGGACAGAGTGCGGAGCAGAACAGGCAGATCGACGATGTACACGGCTGAGGGGAATAGTGGGTGAGACAGGAGAGGTCTTCTGCGCCACGTGGGTCAATCTCCAGGGCAAGGGGGTGGGGGTGTCCAGCTGGCACTGAAGTGGCTGTGGCCAGCTTGCAGTGCTGAGTCCTAACTCCTGCATCACCAGGGAGGGCTTGTCACACAATCTTTCTTTTCTTTTCTTTTTTTTAAAGATTTATTTATTTATTTGCATACAGAACTGGGGTACAGGCCAGAGGTGCAGAGACGGTGAGAGGATTCACCAGAGACAGAGTGGGGAGCAGAACAGGCAGATCGACGAATAGAACAGGCAGATCGACGAAGTACACTGCTGAGGGAAGCAGCGGGTGGGTCAGGAGAGGTCTGCCCAGCCATGTGGTCACCTCCGGGCCAGGCAAGGAATGGACCTCATGCGGAAGTGGCTTAAGCTTCTTAGTGCTGTGCTTTAACCTGCTGCGCCAACAGGGAGGGCCCCTTTCTGGTTTTTACTGTCTTTGATTCTGGTTTGGAGCAGTGGTGTGAGGAATACTATCTCATGTATATTTGAAGAAAAAAAGCATCACTGATTCGTGTGGAGAATATGGCTGGATTAAGCCAAACTTGTAATATTTGTTATTAGCTATTTCATGAGCTACCATGTCTACACACTCTTGATATCCTGATTCTACTGTCATGCCTTTAAAAGACATAAATTTTAGGGCTCTCCTTGGTGGTGCAATGGGTTAAAGCACCGCATTATGAGGCTCTCTGCAGCCACTGCGGCAGGAGTTAGATCCCAGGCCAGGGAGCTGACCCACATGGCGTGGCAGACCTCTCCTGACCCTACAGCTGCTCCCCTCAGCAATGTACTTTGTCAATCTTCTGTTCTGCTTCCCCACTCCGTCTCTGGTAAATCCTCTCATCCACCACACCTCTGGCCTGTATCCCAGTTCTGTAAGCATAAATAAATCTTTAAAAAAAACCCCACATATTTTACTAAAAACTGCTTTAAATTAATTTTGACATCAGAGAAAGAATTGTCGAAACATTTAAATAGTTCAAATTACTCAAGTTTTTAAATTACTTACTGCACTTTTTTAAAAATAAAGATTTATTTATGTATACAAGAACTAGGGTACAGGTTAGAGGTACAGGGTGGAGGTGGGTGACAGGATTAACCAGACACAGAGTGGGGAACAGTACAGGCAGATTGTTAGTGGGGGTTTCTATTGGTTCTTGCTTCATAGTTACACTGGAAATAAAATTTTTAGAAAGTTTGAAGTGTGTATTTTTTTAAAGATTTATTTATTTACATATACAGAACTAGGGTACAGGCCAGAGGTGCAGGGGCAGTGAGAGGATTCACCAGATTCACCAGAGTCAGAGTGGGAAGCAGAACAGGCCGATAGAGGAAGGATACTGCTGAGGGGAGCTGTGGGCGGGTCAGGAGAGGTCTGCCACACCTAGAAGTGTATCTTCTATATTTTCATTTACCTGTGCATATAATTTATTATCATAAGTTACACAAAGGTCCAAACATATTCTTGTGAGTGATTGCTGATAATATAAAAACAGAACATAAATCTCACAACTGTCATGGTTTTGCTTATCCTGAACAAGTTCTTTCTTGCCTTTTTCCAACAAGAGAGAATAGTTTCCATTTTCACTAGTTATATGATAAATCTTAGTTCTTTCAAGTGTTTTTGTTGCCTTTACTCCATCTGAACCTTCCATCACTTTTATCCTGACCCTAAAACTGGTTACACCAGCTCATCATCTGCCAGCGTTTAGATCAGAGATACATTATGAGAATATAGATACATTGGAGAAGAGGATAACTGATCAGCGAGAGGCCTTTGCACCATGCAATATAAGGAAAAGCTGAAGAAAATATAGCTTTAATATAGGGAGAACTAAGCCAAGGGGAAGAAGTCCAAGGGCACTTCCATTGCATTTTGAAGCATTGTCTTGAGTAAGAGTGATGAAAGGTGTTCAAACATCCTCAAGGGACAGAATTAGACCCCCGAGGCTGTGACATATTTGGGGGTTGCCTCCAGTGGGGAGTTTTTTTTAGTTCTAGAAGGACCAGCTCTTGCCGGCTTTGGACCGCTTCTGAGAGTCTGAGTTGGAATTCAAGCAATGGTTGCAGAATTTACATTGTTTTGTCAAACTTCAGACATTTTTATCTGTAACTGCTAAACTTCTGTGAAACATTACCTTTTTTTCTGTAGTGGAGTAACATCTTAATTCTCTTAGCATTTATTGTTGATTACAGTAAATGTCAATTCCTCACAATTATGTTAGATTGGGTGATTGGAAATAAGTTTTTTGTTCCATTATCTTCTCCCACTGACTGCCAAAGTATGCCTTTATTATGAAACTACCACCAGGAGGAACTTTGACCTCAGGGTGATTGCAGAATAATGTACATTATGATCTCATGAGAACCTTGACATGTATGCATGCTGTATATTCATCACTGTTCAGTTATTTCTTGCAGAAATTTTTTATGATCTTTATGTTGTGTGGATTTTGGCTTATTGAGATTTAATTATACTGAGAATTATACTGAGAATTAAAAAATTACTTGAGTCCTATCAAAAATTTCACTATAATTTTTATATCATAAATGTTAAAGGAAACTAAACTTTTTCATTTTGAATTAGTTTAGATTGTAAATCACTCCTCATCACCAAAATGTCTAAGTTGAAGAATTATATGGTAGAAAAGATTTTTGTAAATTCATTTTAGTAAATAACAAGATGTTTAAATTTGCCTTTTCTGAAATTGTGAATAGTCCTTTTGTTTGGATAATTTACCTTGTGAAATTAAAAATTAGGTATTGAATAAGTAGACTTTTTTCTAATGCAATTTTTAAAATATAACTCTTGAAAAAATTGTTAGAAAATTTGTTAAGCAAATTTAACTTCTGCAAGTATTTTCAGTCAGCTGATTTGGAAATAGATCACCATTTAGTCATTTAAGCAAAGTGGATACCGTTAGCGGGACAGGCATTCATATCCTTTGTTTTTCCATCTTTCTCAATTAGAATTTTTTTCCATAAAATAATTTGAATTGGTTCACTTGATCGTTGACACCAGGATTTGGGGGAAATAAATATCAGGCAAACTTCAACTAATTGTGTGAGTGTGGACAGGCTGGAGTCTTTAGAACTTAATGGTCAAGTCCTGCAGCCTCTAAAACCTGGAGCATCTGGAGTGGCAACTCTTTTTCACAATTATTCCCACCTTAAAAGTTCTTTTGCTATACCTTTTTCTAACGTGAAGATTATAGGCGAGTGCTCTTTAGTGATTCTTCCAGCTTTAAATTTATATGGTTCTAAAGAAATAAACGTATATAATTCTACTCATAAAACGTTAAGATACGCTGATTACAATTATAGAGATGTCCTGAATCCCCCCTCCCCAATACTGGAGTAACACCCGTTTATCATTTTCTGTGCCTATTTAGCTTTTTGAACCATCCACGCAGGCTAACGGGCTAAGACCAATGTTGAGCTTTTCTCCCGCCCTTTGAGCGCTTTTGCAAAGTTCCTTGGCTTTTCGCTTGTGCGCCCCCTTCCACCCTAGAGGTAAACAAGCGACCGAGAAGCCAGAGGCCCGCACAAAATCCCTTTCTGTTTCTGGAGAAACCACTCAGCGCATGCTCCGCGGATGCTGGATTTGTAGCGCCATTTTCGTACCGCAGAGACTGTCCTCTGGGTAGGGACGTCCGGAGGACATTCAGCATTAAAGTTGCTCAAAGTGTATGTGAATCTTCACAGAAGCAAGTCAGGGGCCTCTTTGAGAGGAACCAGTCCCAGCCGCGCTTCAGCCGAGACGGAAAACAATTCTTTTATTGTAATTTCCCCCTCGAGCACTGACCGTCTTCTCCCCCATCCCATCCCGGCCCGCCAGTTTCCTCGCGCGCCCCAGACTGGCCCGGAGCACCGCCCCCCTGAGCCCCCCCCACCCCCCGCCGGGATAAGAACGCGGGAAAGGTTAGGCATTTGTGATGATTTTGCGCCCCGGTGGCTATCCAAATGAGAGGACAAGGGGGAACCGGATGGGAACCTTTTCCCCGATGAGAACAAAGCACAAGTTATGCCAGAGTCTAGGACGTGCAGAGGAAACCAGCGCGTGCTCTTCTGAGCTAGGAGGTAGCGCTTCTTTTGAAATTACCCATTTTATAAAATAAACTCGAGTTGTAGGGATGGTGGGTCGTTGAAAGATTTGCTAGCGCCAAGGCACGGCACAGAGACGCTCTGAAGACTGGGTGTGAGAAAGACTTTTAAAAACGTGGGTGAGTGGGGCTACAGAAAGAGAGAACGAGAGAGACAGAGAAGAGAAATGTGGAACGGGGAAAGATTGTGAAGGTTGAGCTGGAAGGGGCGTCGGTGCACCCTGGCCGCGAGTAGGCCCGCGCGCCCTCCGGGACGTGCACTTGCCAGGCCACAGTTTCATTCATAAGTTTGGGTCTGGAGGCCCCGCCCGGCTGCTGAGGGCCCCGGGCCCGGCTTCCTGCGCTGCAATTGGTGGACCGCAACAAAGCCCTAGCAACCGGCTCCTAGAGACCCGCCCGGCGCCTGGTAACTGGGGCGCGGGGCGCGGGCGGAGAAGGAGCCGGGCTGTCCCTTTAAGGGATGGCCTCAGAGCCTTGAAAGTTGGAGGGGGGCCGAGGGAGGGCGGGGAGGAAGGTCTGGGGGCGGACCCAGGGGGAGGAGGAGGAAGAGTTGCTGCTGAAAGGAGGTGGCGAAGGCGGAGCCCGAGCAGCTGCTGCCAGCCCGCGGGCGCCGGAGTCCAGCCCGCTGCCGCACGAGTAGCCACGGGCGCGATCGGGGCCAGACGTCTCCTCCTCCATGATCACTTTGGGGGCCGGGGGAAGACTTTGCCCGGCCGTGAGAGCTGGTCTGCGTTCCCCAGGCGCAGCGGCGACGCAGCAGGAGCAGCAGCCGGGTCCGAATCGGAGCGGCCACAGCCCGGGGCGTGTGCGCCCCGCGCGGAGCGGGCTCGGGTTCCCTGCGGAATGTCCCCGGGGCGCCCGGCGCGCTGACCCCCCAGCCGCCTCCGCCTTCCGCGCCTGCTGCCTCTCTCGGGCGGGCACGGTGTTCGGGACTGTAAGCTTCCCGGCTTTTGGGCAGTGGAGAAGCCCCCGGGGGCGGGTGACCTCAGCTGGCCACAATCTAGCCCTCCCCGGTGCGTATCTCGCTTAAGATGGCAGCGGAGTCAGGGGAACTAATCGGGGCGTGCGAGTTCATAAAAGGTGAGGAGCAACCGCCCCGCACCCTCCAACCCTCCCTGGCCCCCAACTCTTCACTTCTCTCCCCTACGTCCCACCCACTGCCCCTGGCCTCTTCTGCTGCCCCCAGTGACCTGCAGCCGCGGCGCGCGCTCTCCTCTCTCGGTACTATCCTGTCCCCGAGGACCCCTGCTTCCGGCTTCTCTGTCTTTCCTGCGTCCCTCGTTCCCACTGCAGCTGTCTCGGATGGCCTCCCTGCCCGGGAAGGGGACGACGCTGGCTTCTGCCCTGTTCCTGCACGCCGCAGCTCGTGGGGCTGCAGCTCCGTGGGATCCTTTCGGTCGCTTTTATCCCATTGCAGCTAGTCTCGATTTTCGGGACACCCCCCAGCCACACCCCCTTGTCTCTCCTCTCTTCCTTTGCCTGAAGTCTCCTGAGCTGAAGGGAGAGGCTCGCTTCTCTTTTTCCCCTTCCGTAGTTGCTGAGGTCTGGAGATTTTCGAATCTAACTTGCATCTCCAGTTCTGCGGGAATCCCCAGCGCCCATCACTCCCGCTGGCCTGAAACAAGGGAGATGTGGGTGTCGAGCCCCCGACCCTCCTGCTAAGTGCCACGGTCACATCCTCTTCTCGGTCACATCCTCTTCTCACCTTTCTGACAGTTGTTCTTGGGTCCCTTTATGGGCGAGATCTTGGGTGACTTTCCGGGAGAGAGCAGATGAGGAGATCGTCTGCAAGAGTACCACGTCTTAATGGGGTGTTTAAATAATGGGTAACAGTTATCTTCCTGTATTATCACAAGCCCCCCACCTCCAGTTTCCCTGCTTCTCATGTTTTCTCCCGTCTTTTAAATTTGTCTTTCAGATCGTTTATATTTTGCTACTTTAAGGAATAGACCAAAAAGCACAGTAAATACCCACTATTTCTCCATCGATGAGGAGCTGGTCTATGAAAAGTAAGTTTGCATTTTTTTCCCCTCAACCATTTAGCTTGTTGGCTTTTTGTCCAGGTAACACTTTCACCTTTATGGCAGTTTTATTTACTTTGCCCCAGTGCCCCAGTGGTGCAAGTCAAAATGACCTTTTTTTTTTAAGGATCAAAAATGTAGAGGAGAGGTGAAGAGAAAATTAACATAATTTGAACCTGTCAACACTGCAGTCCTTTTAGAAGTCTTTGTTAGGTCTTCCTGCCACAACTAAATGCTGCTGTAGTTTCTGAACACTCCCCAGAGTAGGACCAGAGAGACACACTCTGTCCTTGCCAGACTCTGTAATTGGTCTGTGAATCAGTCACTGAGCATTTATGGAGCATCCACAGAGCAGGGGCAGTGGTGTGTGTGTGTTACAATGTGTGGTGTATTACAGGTGTTCAGTTTTACAGTTCACATGGAGGCTGCTATAGCTTCCATGCTTTTGTTCATGCGACTTGCTTTCAGAAAGTGGAATGCATTAGGTGCAAGGAATTGTATCTCTGTTCTACCTCTGAGTAAGATTTTGCCTAGATGACAAGTCAGTGGAGTTAACAAGCTTCTCAGTATTATTTTCTTTGTCTTTGAAGAAGTGGTATAGGAGTACTGATTTATATTTGGTTACTTTGCTTCTGTGGGATTAGGATTTGAGAATATAAGGTGAGGGGAGGGATCTGTTTTTTGGTGGATGGCCATTGATCTACAGGAAAAAAAATCTTTGTACTTTAAGTATACTAAAAATTTAATTAAAGAGAGGGAAAGCAGAAGACAATAAAGAATAAGAAGGCTGAATTGGCTTGATTATATCCTTTTATTAAAAGAGCTCTTGTTTGAGAAGAGTCTAATAGAGTCTAGCTTAAACATTTAATTTTCCTTTCTTGTTGTCTAAACCAAGTGTGCAATTAGATGAACATAGTTAAATGAATCATATGTAGCTAAATGAATCACACTCACTTTGGTAAGCTTTCTAGGACGTGTCCAGTTAAAAGAGATTTTAGCATTTTTGCCTAAGGATTTGTGGGTACCACCAGGCATCCAAAGAGTGAGAGTGCTTTAGCCTTCAAGAGCATACATTTTAATCCAGGGAAAACAACCTTAGTTGTCACTTCATTTAGGGATTGTTGGAAACTCATTTCTACAGGACGTTTCTCTTAGTGGTGCCTGGAGCTGGATGCTTCTTGAATGACTGAAGTGCAAGTGGGAATGAAAGAGCTCTTTGCTGTAGCTCCTGAATGCCCTGAGTGGCTGAGGGAATGAGGGCCAAATCCCTGGTGTCGGATTACAGCATGGCTCCAGACCAAACGGAGTTTGCGCTGCGGGCTGGCTCTCTGACCCCGTGTACCTGGGTGATTGTGTACCTGGGTGATGTCACTGCCAGCAGTGTGTTCACTCTGAACTTGGGAATGTGATGTAGTGGCTTTCTTTTTGTGAGTGTAGGCTTGGAGGACCCCTAATGAGTCTGAGAGTAGGGACTTTGTGTGCGCCATTATGCTCCGTGCTGCAGTGACTAATGTACCCGTGGTTGTTAATATGACATTGAACAAGCTCCAGTCATTGAAGTCTGAGTTGCTTCTCTTGGGATTGCTAGTCAGCAGAATTAAGAGAAACCTATATTTAGACAACTGGAAGCTCCATGGCTTTTTGATTCTAATATTGCTATAGATTTTTGCATTGTTTTAATATTGCTCTTTTAGGGTAGGGCTACAGATCACATTCGTCTTATGTTTATTCTACTCTATTTATGGTGTTTTATAAAGAAAGACTCGTCATAGAGGCCATACAATTTATACTGTGAGTTCTGGTGTCATTGGAAACTACAAGGACTGCAGTCTGGGCAGAACATGTACTTCTTTTTGTTTGGACTTGCTCACCTAACCTGTCACAGCAGAAGCTGTGTCCTGATCACCTGCAACTCCATCTTTTTTATCCCAGCATCTTGTGCAGGGCCAGGTGATACACAGCACGCAGTGGTGGTGAGTGCACATCCTGTCCTCAAAGAGCTTCCAACGAATGGAGAGAATGAACAGCCTGCAATTAGAGGCCTAGAAAGAGAGAAACAACCTCTGCGTGAGGAGGAGTTATAGGAGGGTGGGACCATAGCTGGTTTAGAGATTCAGAAAAAGTTCCATGGAAGATCTACGATTGGCTTCAAGGATGGACAGTTTTATTAGGCTGAGATATGAAAAGAGAGATTTTTGAAGTACAAACAACAAGGTTGAGAAGGGAGGTTCAGGCGTGTGTTCCAGACAAAGTAAGTCCTCTGATTTGCATGGTGTATACACAGATCACATGGAGTATGAAGCTGAAAAGGCAGTTGGGTGCCAGGATGAGGAACCATAGTTTCCTTGGTACGCCATGGATTCTCTTGAGGGTTTGGGGGCAAGTTGTGGTAGGACTGGGTCTGTGTTAATTGTAAATAATCGCAAACATTTGTTGAGCTTTTGAATGTGTGCCAGATACTGTTCTGGGTGCTTCACATGTATTAATTCATTTTATTTTCACAACAGTACTGTGAGTCAGGTGCTATTATCATCTTCAGTGTGCAGATGATGAGACTTCAGAGAAGTTAGGTTAATTTGCTCAAGGTCACAGAAGTAAACAGGAGCAGAGCTGGGATTTAAAACCAAGCCCTCTGGTTCTGGAATATATTGTGTCCTTGCAAACAATTAATATAATAACATCACTTAAGGGGGATTAGAGAGGAGGTAGGAGGCCATTTAGAAAAATTCTGGAATGTTCGGGGGAAGAAACAAAGTGGCAGGTTGGTGGCACTGGTGGTGGAAGGAAAGAAATTGAATTCAAGTGGCTTGGCAAGGGATCAGGTGGGTGGGTTGGTGGTTTGCTGAGTGAAAAAAGGAGTCAAAAAGTCCTTCAGGCATCTTGGGTCCCCAGGTGCTTCCTGGAGCTTAAATATGAGTAGGGCAGAGCATTGACATTTTGGGGGGAGATCAGGTGTTCCAGTTATGATCACGTTGAATTTACAGGGTTGAAGAGCTATTCCCTCTGATATCATCTAAGCTTGAAGTCCTTAATTTGGACATTTCTTCCAAAGAGATGATAAAGCTGGGAGAAGGTGTAGTTTCTGAAGAGGAAGAGGAGATGCTAAGGTCTGTATTTCACAGGCAGGCCAAGGTGAGAGGAATAAGGGAAGGAGGTAGAAATAAGCAACCAGAGAAGTGGACAAACAGGAAGGAGGCTGGAGAAAGTGGAGTGGGAGAGAAGCAGTGGAATCCAGTTTGTCAGATTCAGTGCATGGGCTTGTAGAGTGAAAGACTGCGGTGCCCCTAGAAGGACCTTAATCACTGGGGTTCTCTCTATGGAGGATGAACTGTGGTGGGAAAAATCTTGACCTTCATGTTGTAATGTCCAAATATCTCAGGAAAGGTTTATATTTATGTTCATTATCACACAGGGCCTTGCCCAGCCCGGTAACTGTACTGATTTGCTGAGTGTCAGAACAAAACTCCACCTTTCTGACTATATCATAACCTTAGAAATGTACCTATTATTTTTAAATCAGGAAGTAGACTTTGTAGAATTTAAATATAAGGCTGCTGGTACTCTGGATACAGCTGTGTTTTGTGTAGATGTTTGTTTAGTAATAAAAGACTGTTAGTGCCGGGTGAAATGGCCAACCTTATGAGAAGCTTGTGGAAAACATTTAACAAAGTCTATTAGATAGGAAAGTCTGAGCTTTCTGTTTGATTTTTAAACAGAACTTGCCTCACTGATATAAAGGCCTGAGCAATTTTAGTCTATGTACCTGATAAGAAATCATACTTTTGTCCCGGGGTTATGACTTCTTAGATTAGAATTAAAATAAGAATATAGGCTGGGGCCTCCCTGGTGGTGCAAGTGGTTAAGACATAGCACTATGAAGCCCTCTGCAGTCACAGCAGGGTGATTTCAATCCCTTGCCAGGCTGCTGACCCACATGGCACAGCAGACCTCTCCTGTCTCACCTGCTGCTCCCCTCGGCAGTGTATTTCAGACAATCTGCCTTTTCTGCTCCCCACTCTGTGTTTGATGAATCTTCTTTTTTTTTTTTTTTTTTTTTAAAGATTTATTTATTTATTCATATAGAACTGGGGTACAGGCCAGAGGCTCAGGGACGGTGAGAGGCTTCACCAGAGACAGAGTGGGGAGCAGAACAGGCAGATTGACGAAGTACACTGCTGAGGGGAGCAGCGGGCGGGTCAGGAGAGGTCTGGCTCGCCATGTGGTCTCCTCCGGGGCAGGCGGCAGGCGGGAATCGAACTCATGCGGAAGTGGCTTCAGATTCTCAGTGCTGTGCTTTAACCCGCTGCGCCACCAGGGAGGGCCTGATGAATCTTCTTAATCCCTCTCTACCCCCATGCCTCTGGCCTGTACCCCAGTTCTTTCATGTGTAAATAAATAAGTCTTTAAAAAAATAAAAAATAAGGCTATTGACTAGCACGGTATAGGACAGAAATAGCCCCATGCAAATGGAGCCTTGAAAAATTATCTATATTTGAATAAACTACAAATAATATCCAGCTCTCTAGAAAGGTTAATTCTTTGGTTGGTTTTAGATTCCAAGTAATGAATTTCTGTAACTTGACTCAAAAGTTGGCAAAATCAAATTTGTTGACTGTTAGAATCTTTGTGTGCTCCTCTTAAGGATGATGGTGGGAGTGCTGGATACTAAGGCCAGAAAGCCAGTTTCCCGGAAAGGATCGTGTACAGGGTCTTCATTTTCAGTCCTGTCTGTTTTCATTTCTTCTCTATTTGTGGTTGTGAAGGAAAGATACTGAAAATGCAGGGGAGAGCTCTTCATGCACATGCTGTAGGGACTAAATATTCAGCACTTTCTGAAGGCTGGAAGGATTTTACCAAATGTTTTAGCCTGGAAGAATGAGCAGTCTCTAGGGAGGACTAATTAGCCAAATGAAAGATGTAAATAATTTCAACTACTCAATTTTCACCTAAACTTTATGAAAATAGCCTGATATTGATCCCATGAGGAATTTTTGGATGGTAATTTTCAGAAGAATATCTCTTTTATATAGCCTATAGCATAGAGTTGTATCAAATTGTTCACATTTTTGAGAGAAATACAGAAAAACTTGATTTGCCAGTATTTGTGGGAATATTTAAGTTAAGTAGATGTGCGAAGAACCTATTTGGTTATTCAGTTCTATTTCAGATTATGTAGAAAGTGGAAAGATGAATGTGATTTAAGCACATGCACCCACATGCCTATGTAAAATCTTATAAACCCTGAGGGCCATCATTTGGTGTCTTGGCTCTCATAACTGCTCTGATATAGACATAAGAAGATATGATTGAATATGGAGACAGATTTTTTTTTTAAAGATTTATTTATTTGTGCGTACAGAACTGGGGTACAGGCCAGAGGCTCAGGGGCGGCGAGGGGCTTCACCAGAGACAGAGTGGGGAGCAGAACAAGCAGATTGACACAGTACACTGCTGAGGGGAGCAGCGAGTGGGTCAGGAGAGGTCTGCCATACCATGTGGTCACCTCCGGGGCAGGCGGGAATCAAACTCATGTGGAAGCGGCTTTAGATTCTCAGTGCTGTGCTTTAACCCGCTGCACCACCAGGGAGGGCCTGGAGACAGATTTTAATATGGGAATACAAATAAAATCGTAACAGCAGCTAACACAGTCCCATGCCACCAAGTGTTCTGCATGTTTTACATATATTCGTTCAATTGACCCTGGAGTCCATGCTGTTATCCTTAAGTTCCCATTTGTCCTGAGCTCCCAAGCCTTGAGCTTGAAAAGAAGATGCAGAACAGCTCTTTGGTACACTTGACCTCCTGAGTTGGATGGCAGTGGCTTTGGGGAGAAATATGCTGTGGACAGTGTGTATGTTCACGTTGTATGAGAGGTTGTGGCAATAAAAAATTGTTTTTCTACAATTTCACTTTTGTCAGTGCAATTTTGCGTTTCTCATTTCATGGACTGCTGAACACACAACTGTATGTGGTAGAAGGGGGAAGAGAATCAACTTAGTCAATTATCACACTATATAAAAGTAGGATGGGTGAAGAACAAAGAAGTACAGTTTTTATAAGCTTATAAAACAGCTTTTGCCTGTCTGCTGAAATGTTCTCGCTACTTAGCTGGTGTAACTTACGTTGTCATGGCTTCTGCTTGGAATTCCACTGAAAACTCGCAAAACTATTTAGCTTTTATAGGATGGTAGATTGAGGCCCTCCCTGGTGGTGCAGTGGGTTAAAGCACAGCACTGAGAATCTAAAATTGCTTCCGTATGAGTTCGATCCCCGCCTGCCCCGGAGGTGACCACATGGCCCGGCAGACCTCTCCTGACCCGCCCGCTGCTCCCCTCAGCAGTGTACTGTGTCGATCTGCTTGTTCTGCTCCCCACTCTGTCTCTGGTGAAGCCCCTCGCCGCCCCTGAGCCTCTGGCCTGTACCCCAGCTCTGTATGTACAAATAAATAAATCTTTAAAAAAAAAAAAAGATGGTAGATTGATACTTTTTTCCTCCTTTCTCCTTACCCTCACCTTGCAAAAATGACCTCCTATTTTCAAGGCCACTTGCTTTCAATGCTCTTGTTTTGAACACAAGAGGTTTAGGCTTGTTTTATGTGAGTGAGTGCTGAATGAGTTCCTTCACCGCCTAAACATTCACCGTAGGTAGATGGTCTCTAACATGATGACAAATTGTTATTTAGTTCTTTCAGTTTGCTTGAGATATGCTGAGTGAAATCACAACATCTAATGGAGGCGCTGAGGCAGTCAGGGAGAGGGATTCAGTGGGCTGCAGGAGAGTCGCATGGGGAGCTGTCTGCCATCCAAGTTCTTTCCAAGCCAGGTCACCACAGGGCGGCTTCATTATTTTGTTTGAAGTAGATCGCTAAGACATCAGATGTTCTCATCTCTAAGTTCATAAACACATTCCAAAGCCGGTAGTAAATGACTTTTACTTAGCCACAGTTCAGTACCTCTTTGTGCTTTATAAAAAAAAAGGCAAAGGAAAAAAGACAACGTATTTTTATGTGACGGGCTAAGCTTGAAAACTTGAAAATTGCTGTAGAACTAACTAGAAGGAGTTCATTCTGGTGGAGAGCACTGTGCTAATTCTTTGGGGACACACAAGTCATAAAGACAGAGGTGGGGGGCCCTCCCTGGTGGTGCAGCGGGTTAAAGCACAGCACTGAGAATCTGAGGCCGCTTCCGCATGTGTTCGATCCCCGCCTGCCCCGGAGGTGACCACATGGCGCGGCAGACCTCTCCTGACCCGCCCGCTGCTCCCCTCAGCAGTGTACTTCGTCGATCTGCCTGTTCTGCTCCCCACTCTGTCTCAGGTGAAGCCTCTCACCGCCCCTGAGCCTCTGGCCTGTACCCCAGTTCTGTATGCACAAGTAAATAAATCTTCAAAAAAAAAAAAGACAGAGGTGGTAACAAATATAGTGCAGGGTAATATATGACAAAAACTGCATTTATAGGTACGAGGAATCCAAGAAAGGATGAGATTACCGCTGCCAGGGTGACAGGGTCCTGGAGCAATGTTTGAACTGGCTTTGGAAGGGTGTGTAAGAGCATAGAGTACACTTTATGATTGCTGCCAGGACAAGTATGACCTGTTTTTGCAGTATCTAGCACACAGATGATGCTCAAGAAATTTTAAGTTGTATTGCTGAAGAAGGAAGGGAGGAAAGAAAGAAGTGATTTTAGTGTTTGGAAATAGCAAGATTCTGTTAGGTGAGGCATAATATTTGAATGTATTGTGGTCACAGACTGGATTTTGAAGAGCCTTTCAATTTCAGTTCTGCTTGCTTATGAATGGCAGGGAGACTTCTCAGGGTTCTTCCTATGACAATTACTATAACTGTGAGCTTGTTAGGTCAGGTTAGGGTTGGACTAGGGTTATAACAAGGGCAATGGAAAGGTCAGATTAGGGGGAAACTAGAAAGGATGGGTTGATTATATTTGGTCAAATCAGATGGAGGAGGAATTGAAGGACAGTTCAAAGTTTCTGCCTTGGACTACTGTGAAGTATATTAACCGGATGGATATATTACCTCTTTGTTGTTTTATTTAGGGGATGAGGAGGGGACGTATAAGGGGAATCTACAAAGAAAATAAAACAGGGGGCCCTCCTTGGTGGCGCAGTGGGTTGGAGCACAGCATAGTGAAGCTGGCTGCAGCCACTTCTGTGTGAGTTCGATCCCTGGCCCCGGAAGCGACCTGTATGGCACAGCAGACCACTCCTGTCTCCCCTGCTGCACCCCTCTGCAGTGTACTTCATCGATCTGCCTGTTCTGCTCCCCAATCTGTCTCTGGTGAATTCTCTCATCACCCCTTCACCTCTGGCCTATACTCCAGTTTTGTATGCATAAATAAATTAAAAAAAAAAATAACAGAGGAGGCTTTAACTTTTGTAATCTTTTTGCAGAAAAAGGACCATATCTATCCTGGATATCTAGATATTTACTTGTTTAATGTCTGGAGAGGGAAGCAGAACAGCTAGATCTCCCAAGTTCTTTCTGGTGCACTGACTTTTAAAAACACAATAGTATAGATTTCATTGTTTTTTTTTTCCCCAAAATTATAAAGCTTGAAATTCAACTTACTTCAAAAGAATGTTAGTTTTATTAGTCAACCAGATATTTCCAAAAGGTCAGCTATGAATGAAAGCCATCCAAAATTCTCTATTTATTGGAAGTGCATTTGTGCTTGATAGTGAATTCCTTTAATAGGAAATAATAGGAAGTGTAGTTTTTGGACAAAATTTTATTTATTTGTTTAATATTTTGGTCTTAAAGATGTTTCCAGCTTATGATAAATAGAAGAATTGGCCAATTTGGACTTGTTCTTACGTTATAAAATTTTAATTCTCTCTTGAGAGCCAGAAAAGATGTCTTGTTTTCAATTTGATCTCTTTGATAGGTATACTCTAGGAATGCATTTACCCAGTTTTATTTGGGAATGTGGTATTTCAGTAAGGCAGATACAAAAGCTTCTACAGAGAATTGGAAAATTACATCTTGAAATATCAAAGTAGTTTTATAATTTATAGAAACCATTCTAAAATGAAGCTACATTTATGCCTTCTTAAAGAATGTACTGATTAAGATTTATTTTTTTCCCTTGTAATACTCAGACTCTTTCATTACAAACACAATGGTTGCACTGTTTCACTGTAAGTCAGGGGTACTTTTAGGGCCTCCTATGGAATAAAGGTCTTTCTACTTATGTTCCAGATGGTGCTTGTTTACTACGCATTTTGACTCTTTTAGTGATTTTAATGTATTCAGATTTTATTGATGACGATCATAAATTTGGTATTTTCTAAATGCTACTTATTGTCACTTTAGCTTTTGGTATTACTCTTAGTGTATGGGCCACTAGTAATTGCCTTCTCCTTATGATCTTTTGTTGAGTCTAATCCATGGTGGACATAGAAACTAGATGTCACATTTATTATCATGTGATACAAAATAAGGCTAAATAGACTTTTTGAAATTGATACTTTATTGCAAACACAGATACAGGGCACAGATATTATAGCAGATTTTGAAAGAAACAATATTATTTATTTTTGACTTAGTTGTGATTTTTCACTAAATATTCCAAAGATTTCTGTATTGGGGATTCTTGTATAACCAGTTTCTTTCTTTCTTTCTTTCTTTCTTTCTTTCTTTCTTTCTTTCTTTCTTTCTTTCTTTCTTTCTTTCTTTCTTTCTTTCTTTCTTTCTTT
>NW_004567127.1:14138409-14209906 GCF_000260355.1 Condylura cristata | reverse complement strand
TCTTTCTTTCTTTCTTTCTTTCTTTCTTTCTTTCTTTCTTTCTTTCTTTCTTTCTTTCTTTCTTTCTTTCTTTCTTTCTTTCTTTCTTTCTTGATTGCTTGTTTTCCTTTCTTGCTTTCTTTCTTGATTGCTTGCTTTCCTTTCTTGCTTTCCTTTCTTGCTTTCTTTCCATACAGAACTGGGATAGAGGCCAGAGGTTCAGGGGTGGTGAGAGTACTCACCACAGTCAGAGTGGGGAACAGAACAGGTGGATTGAGTGAAAAACACTGTTATGGGAAGCAGCAGGTGGGTCAGAAGAGGTCTGCTATGCCATGTGGGTCACCTCTCTGGCTGGGGATTGAACTCATGCTGCAGTGGCTGTGGATATCTTCATAGTGCTGCATTTTAACCCATCACACCACCAGGAGGTCCCTATTTTTTCTTTATTGTACAATAGCATAAAATTTAGAATGGTTTCTTCTAGGAAACTGTGAATACTGAGTGTATAAAATCATGGCTTCCCTGCTCTACAGGATGCTTTCACTAGTGTCAGATTTTGTGTTTTGTTCCACATGGCCTACAACAAATTGCTTGCAATTCTAGAAAACTCAAAACTAAAGGCTTGAGATGATTTTAGGGACTCCCTGTTGGCATCGGGTTTAAGTCTCTGTGCTGTCACCAATGTGGCCTGAGTTTGATCCCTGGAAGACTTCTCCTGTTTCTCCCACTGTACCCCTTAGCAATGTATTTCAGTAAATCCAGCTGTTATCCCCACTCTATGGGAAATCCTCTCGTCCCCTACACCTCTGGCCTACATTCCAGTCCTTCTACACAAAAGGGAAGACAAAAAAATAAATACAGATGAAGGGACTGCCAAGAAAAGGGAGCTAGGTAGGTGCATTTAGGGTGAGCCCTCACTAGATTGGGTTTTATTCTAGAGCATGCCACATGGGGAACAAGCCCATGTTAAATATTCAGGCTTTAGGGGAACCTATGGGAATGGGGTGCTCTTGAGCTTTCCCTGCTTGATATGGGAGGATGAGGGCACCATTTTCCTTTTTACTGTGCCTGCGTTCTTTAGGCCATTTTTGTCAAATTTTTCTATTTAGTTTTATTTTGTACCAAATATAGTAAAATATAATACCTGATATGTCTTCCCACTTTTTTTTTTTTAAGATTTATTTATTTATTCATACAGAACTGGGGTATAGGCCAGAGGTGCAGGGGCAGTGAGAGGATTCACCAGAGACAGAGTAAGGAGCAGAAGAGGCAGATCAACGAAGTACACTGCTGAGGGGAGCAGCGCGTGGGTCAGGAGAGGTCTGCTGTGCCATGTGGGTCACTTCTGGGGTTGGGGATCAAACTCGCACTGAAGCGGCTGCAGCCAGCTTGCAATGCTTCTTCCTAACCATTGTGCCACCAGGAAGGGCCCGTCTTCCCACTTTTAACCTGCTGAATAGTTTGGAAGGATTAGAATGGAGGAAGGTAGGCTATTTGCAGTTGGACCAAGCACATCTGCGTCTTTGATACACTTACTCAATCATCTTGGTGTGGGTGCTTGGGAGACTCTAGTGAGAGCCAAGGCCTATTCTTATAGTGTTCACGGTATAAGAAGGGAGGACTCTGAAGGAAAGACCTACAGGCATTTGAAAGCTTCAACAGAGCCTGACCTGCAAATGTGACACTACGTGTGTAAATGAGTGTATATATGTATGTTAAGCGGGTGTTGGCAGAGGCGAGTAGGAAGGGAGGGGAGGGTGAGGGGACAATTACCTGACGAAATGTGACTGGAGCTGAGACTTAAAGAATTAGTAGATGTTATTAGAATAGGCAGGTAGTATGCAGGCCTGAAGCTTACTAGTGAAAAATGGCAAAATGGTGGGAAATGAGGTGCCAGAGAGACACCAGTAAGGGGCTGTACCACTGTGGACCTCACAGGCATGTTTAAGGGTTTTGATGACTCCCGAGAGCTGAGAGAGGTAACGTAACCATTGCCACAGGTTTCAGAGTCATTGTTTTCCACTCCAGGGCCTCAGTTGCTTTATGAAATGTGAAACGGATTAGTCTTTTCTGTCCAGGAGATCAGTCGTCATTGTGTTTTCCACCAAATCCATGGGTATTCTGTCTCCGTGGCCTGTTGCCTTCAATAGCTGCTGTTGAATAAAGGAGTTAATTTACACTGCTGGAGAATGTTTCTGTGGGAGTGAATTTTAATCTTGCTGCATTCCTGAAAAAGCCTCTTTTTGTTTTCATTAATCTGGATCTGGAAGGGGTTTCTTTATTAATGGACTTACTCCAAAGAGGGAAGTCACAGAATTAGAAACCCTGATGCTGGAAGTTTCCTTGATGCCATCTAGTCTGTTTGGCTTTAAGGCAAAGTGACAATACTAGCCCACCTCACCGAAGCAGCAGCTGACGTGGCTCTGCTCTTTGCCTCAGTTGAAGGCGGCCTCCGGTGCAAAAGGCTTCAGACTTCCAGGGTTGTGCACCTCCTCTTCTGTGAAAACCTAGATAATGTGCCAGGGATGGAATTGAGTTGATATTGGGGCTCTCGCCTTCCTTTGTGAGCTCAACACATGTTCAACTTTATGAGTAAACAGCTGTGATGTCAAGGTTCCCACCTTCTGAAGTTGCTTTCTGGTCTGTAGTTCTCCCACTTTGCAGAAATCATAGTGAATTTCAGGGAGAAGGTTGGTTCTTTTGACCAAGGAATCTGTCTGAGGGAAATGCCCCTGCAACCAGACTCCCAAAACACATTGAGAAGGGAGGAAGGCACCAGATAGAAACATTTGCACTGTTGAGCAGGCTTGCTCAGTGTGGATAACTGTAGCTACAGATTTTCTATACTCTTTCTGTCTCATAAATATGTGTATGGCAGAGGTGGGTAGGAGAGAGGTCAGGGGTCAGGTGAGGAATATATTTAATGTGGTCGTCTATAATACATTACATACTGGGTGTATAGTATATTTTAGTACTCAATGTATGTTATATAATAGCATTTAATATATAATGGAGAAAGAGTTGATGAGATAATAAGATATGATAAGATATTGGGAAGAAACTTCTGAAATCCTACAATTCAGCAGCTTCCTTTGATATAGACAAAGAAGTGGAGGCTGGGAGAGGCAGAGCTATCAGGACGTTGAGTGAGCAAGTTGAGACTGGAACCCCCTTTCTTCCTGATGATCTTTAGTTTTCCCTCAAACTATCTGTGGCTGCTGTGGACTTGGGAAGCTTCTTCATTATATAGCATCCCTACGAAGTTGTTATCAGTGTGATTGTGGTTTTTTGTAAGGGCTTTATTAAAAGCTTGGTGTTGTACCTTGATCTTAGATTAGTGTTTGCTGAACATTAGCGGGTTTTTTAGAAGTTTCAGCCACGAATAGGGACTTCATCATCTGACTGGAGGGGTGTGGATAATATTCCACTGATGGGAAAAATCACAAGTATTTTTCCTGATAGGTATTTTTGTAGCTCAGAGGGCTGTGCTGATCATTTCACTGAACTTTCTCTCTCTCTCTCCCTCTCTATTCTCTCGCACTGTGCGTTGGTGGTTGTGGGTATTATCATATTAGCATTTATGACACGGTAATAAGATTTTTACTTGTCTTCTCATTAATTTGTGAGCACCTTGTGGTTAGTGACTGGTGGTAGCAGATTTTCATTCAATATTTGAATGCATGAATGAATAAGAGGTGTCCATAGTTTTGGTAACAATAGATCGATCAAGCCTTAGATTGATCATATAGTATTTTTTCATCCTGTTTACAGAGCAGTAACTTATTATTTTGTATACTGTCAGCACTCTGATTAGTATGCTAACTGGGAGTGCTCAGAGTAAGTGGTCATATGTTTTGTTGAATGATTATTGCTTGGAATATAGCTTATCTTTTTGTTGAGGAGTTGAACATTTTCAGATGAAACTCTTGATATTTAGAAGAAGGTACAACAGTGTTTCAAGCAACGATTCCTCTAGGAATGGAGGTACTTAAGTTAGAGCTTGTTAAAAAAAACCAAAGCCACAAAATAATGATACATCGTAAACTTCCTAAATCTTATGAGAAGACCAAGGTATGATGGGTATAACAGTTTCTAGGCTCAATTTTTTAAAAAAAGATTTATTTATTTATGTGTACAGAACTGGGGTACAGGCCAGAGGTGCAGGGGTGATGAGAAGATTCACCAGAGACAGAGCGGGGAGCAGAACAGGCAGATCTACTGAAATACACTGCTGAGGGGAGCAGCGGGTGGGTCAGGAGAGGTCTGCCACGCCATGTGGTCACCTCCGGGGCAGGCGGGGATCGAACTCATGCGGAAGTGGCTTTAGCTTCTTAGTGCTGTGCTCTAACCCTCTGCACCACCAGGGAGGGCCCTCTGGGTTCAATTTTTATTTCCCTTCAAATAGGACAAGATGTTGTAGGTAGTGGGTGGCCCTGTGGAGAGTCGGTGACCCTGGTGAACAATTTTTCTGACCCAGAGCTCCCCTTTCTTTGTCTTTCTCATAAGTAGATGATTCTCCCTCCTCCTCCCAGCGTCCTTCAGGACTTCAATTTGAATTTCTTTCCTGTTAGAACATGAAAAAATTTACATAAACTGAGTTAAAAACATTGATTTTCATTTAATTTATGAGTTTCGTTTCTTGTTATTGGTCTATAGTAATAAGAAGAAATGAATAAATAGGTAAGGGAGTGTCATTCCTTTATTCTTGTTTTTATTTTGAAAGGAACCTGGGTTACTCTGCAATAATAAAACAATATAACCAGTTTGCCCTGCTCACACGAGGCCAGATTCCCTCACTTCCCTCACATAAGAGTGTGGGTGCAGGCTTGGTTGTGGTGCTGAGGGTCTCTGGCAATGGCCAGGATGAAGAAGACACTGTTCACTGCTTTCATATTCAATGCTCGGCCAGTGCTGTTCCTTACTGTGTCTCCACAGTAAGGATGTATTTCTCCTTCTTTTTCCACAGTCTCTAGGGTGACGACCTTCTATTTCTCTCTCTTCTCTACCTTCAACCTAGCTCTTTTGTTCTCTTGACTTGCTTCCAGGTTGTCTAAGTACATATTTTATTCTTTCTAACATGTTTTGAGGAGTCACTTGGTTTTTGTAGCTTGATGTTTCTCTCTAATACTTCCAGGTCTGGCTAATCAGTGTTTCCGCATTTTTCACCTCTGGTGAGGAGGATTCTTACAAAGCAGTATGTTGTTGGGAGATGTCTTTTGTTCCTGGCCTCTTATTTTTATCACTAACTAGAGTTAGCGATAACTCAGCCAGTGCCAGCTGTGATTATTTTTGCCCCCAATGATCTTGACATTTTAGAAATGGATTTAGCTTGTGAGAAAATAATATACATGTAAAACTAGATTATTATGTAAGCACTGGAAGAAAAGGATATATGAAGGACCTTAAGAGAGTTTGTTGACTTTATTTTGGTGACTGTTCTGAAGCTCTGGAAGAGCTGATCTCAGTTGCTCCTGATGTGCAAAGTTTTTGAATAAACTTCTTAGTGTGACTTGAAGCCCATCATTCCTTTTCTGGGATAAAAAAAGCTGGCCCATTCAGCTTTAAATATCTGAGGATTCTTCTATATTGATTGCTTGTATGGAGTATGATCAGGTAGAGTAACATTCATTGTAGCTCTCTGGTTTTCTTAGAGCAGCCAGTTTCCTTGAGGGACAGTTAAAGAGAGTGGGAGCTAGATCTGTTCCTCTTCTATTTTTCCACATCTGGTTAGGTCCCAAGCTGGATTTTAAAAGATGTGATCCCCTTCAGAGACATTCTGTATGGGAGGAGGAGGGAAAAGAATCAAAATGAGGGTGGAAAGAGTCAAGGGACTATGGTGATGGTGTCAGGGTGAACTGGTGGTGGGAATTCCATGGGGTTACACCCTAGGAAAGAAAGCACACATTGTAAGGGAAAAAAGAGTAGAATTACTAATTTTAAAAAAGTTATATAAGAAAAAAAAAAGATGTGATTTCTTTTAAACAAAGGGCCAAAAATTATCAGGATCCACTCTTCCTGCTGGGAAATATGTGAATCCCCCAAAGGGGAATGGCATAGCCTTCAAACAATTTTTACCAATATTTCACTTGGGATGAGAGTGATCACTATGACTGTTTCTGTGGTGTTTTACTGCTGCTTCTGTTCCTGTATCATCTTTTCATCTTGATAGTGTTATCTGTCAGTCAATGCAGAACATTTTCTGCAGTGACAGAAATGCTCTGTATTTGCATTGTCCAGTTCAATTGCCATAATCCACATGTAGATTTTGTACCCTTGCAATAGGTTAGCTGATGAGAGAACTGAAATTTTAATTTATTAAATGTTAGTTAATGCAAATAGTCACATGTAGCTGGCGGTTACAAGGAGAGTGTAGAACAATTTAAGGGTGAGGTCTGTGTTTGACTGACTTTTACCTGTGCTACGGAGTACACTAATTTATTTTGCCAAAAAAGAAACTTGCAACAATTCATATGCAGAGAAGGTTAAGACTAGAACTGGATTTTGAGGAAGCTACAGGTAATGAAAGAGAAAAGGGTGTTTCAGGCTGAGACCACTGTGATCATAGGCTTGGATTAAGAATATGCATGGGCCCTCCCTGGTGGCACAGCAGGTTAAAGCATTGCACTAAGAAGCTGAAACCACTTCCGCATGAGTTTGATTCTCGCCTGCCACGGAGGTGATCACATGGTGTGGCAGACCTCTCCTGACCCACCCGCTGCTCCCCTCAGCAGTGTATTTCAGTAGATCTGCCTGTTCTGCTCCCCACTCTGTCTCTGGTGAAGTCTTTCGCCACCCCTGAGTCTCTGGCCTGTACCCCAGTTCTGTAAGCACAAATAAATCTTTAAAAAAAAAAAAAAGAATATGCATGGGCCCTCCCTGTTGGCGCAAGGGGCTAAGTCTCAGCCCTATGAAGCTCTGGGCTTGAGTTTGATCCCTGGCCAGGGAGGTGACCCACATGCCATAGCAGACTTCCCTAGTCTAGCCCACTACACCTGTCAGCAATGTTTGTTAACCAGTCTGCCTGTTCTGTTCCCCACTCTGTCTCTGGTGAACCCTCTCACTCCCTGTACCTCTGGCCAACATCCCAGCTTTTGGATACATAAATAAATCTTAAAAAAAAAGAATATGTTTGGAGTGCTTGAGAATGAGCGGTTCATATTTGCTTGAATGATTCCACGTGGGACCTGTAGGAGATCTGCTTAGCCTGGAGGTGAAAGATGTGATGGGTAGGACTTTGATTGCTGGACCAAGTAATCATTCTGAAGGGAATTGGGAACCATTTCAGTCTTCTTGAATAGAGGGAAGATATGTGAGACTTCATGAAGAGAAATCTCTAGAGTAGAATGTTGGGTGATTGAGCATGAGAGAGAGCATTTAAATAGTAAAGATGTGCAATGAAGAAGATTTGGACTTTTGCTGTTAAAGTAGGAATGGACAAAGAAGCTGTTGCTTGGAGCGTTAGCCTATTTAATCTCGGGAATTCAGTTAGGATTTATTTGTGCCTATTGTGGTTGGGAGATTCATGCCAGAGCTATTGGGAGAAGCAAAATGTTTTTACTCTGGAGCGCAGATTAGAAGGAAAATGGGTTGAGTTTTATACAGTCTGAGTTCCCTTAGCCACTTGAAGATGTGAGAGATTGGTGCCAGGTCTCCTGCATAGGAACAATCTATTTGTTGTCGGGTTCTACGCTTGACATAGGGAGGGAGAGATCTCTAGGGTGTGGTATTCTGAAGTGGTTAGAAGGTGCAGAGAGGGAGATGCACCCTTCCTGTATCATAGAATACAGGAAGTTGAGGCAGAATGAAACTGAAAAGAGACTATTGAGTTTAAGCATTGAAGCAACATTTGAATGACAGAGTGACAGCTGGAGCCTGGAGCTCATGAATATGACAGACTGATGATGTGTAGGATACATGCCCATGATGTTCATGGGTGGGGAGGGGTTTTTATTTATTTATTTTTTAACATTAATTTATTTTTAAAAAAGATTTATTTATCTGTGCATACTAGACTGGGGTACAGGCTAGAGGTGTGGGGGGTGGTGACAGGATTCACCAGAGACTGGGGTGGGGGGAGCAGAACAGGCAGATGCATTGAAATACACTGCTGAGGGGAACAGCAGGTGAGACAGGAGAGGTCTGCTGCACCATGTGGGTCAGCTCCCTGGATGGGGATTGAACTCATGGTGAAGCTGCAGCTAGATTTGCACTGCTGCGCTTTAATCTGGTGGTGCAATGGGTCATGGGGGCCCCCTTAAAAAATATTATAATGGTTTATTTTTACAGCATTTTGTACCTTTTTCCATGGACTTCCCATCACCAGTTCACCCGTGTACCATCACCACAGTTCCATGCCCTGGCCCCCCCCTACCCCACGGGGGCCCTTTTAATGCCTGCTTTTCAATCCCTTTAACATCCTGCTAGGGAGATAAATGAAGGTGGGACTTGAAGCTGTTCAATTGGCTCCAAGTGAAGAGACTGGCTACAGTAATTGGATGGCATTAGTAGTGTGATACCATTATTTGGACTACTGTGAGTCAGTGAAATACCCTTCTCCCTGGAGTTAATAAAAATTTGATTATTGCCTTAGTGAAAATAAAAATAAGCATTGATGTTTCTAGAAACTATATTTCTACTAACTACTGCTTTTAAAAAAAATCTCAGTTTCTATGCAGATTTTGGACCTCTGAACTTGGCAATGGTGTACAGATACTGCTGTAAACTAAACAAGAAACTAAAAGTGAGTATTGTAGTGTTGATTACATTTTGGTATTGAAAATCCAAACTGTGAAATCTGACCGGGGGTTGCTGTGCACATACCACTTACTTAGGTAATTTTGATCTTTGGAAATTTATGTGAGTAGTTCAACTAGAAGTTGAAATTGATCCTCCTGATTACCCCACAAAGGACATGTTAACCTCTTTTCATTTTTCAGGATGAATTGAAATAGGAGCTGAATGAAGTCATTGGAATAGTGAGCTAAGAAAGAAAGCACAAATCCTTTCAGGTTGTCATTAATGAATCTATCAGATTCCCTTCTAGAATGATTTTTCTGGAAGCTTCAAGTCTGTTTCCAGACACTGTTATCAAGTGATAAAAGGACTCAGCTCTGCTCTGGGAGCTGTGGGCATACTTTCTGTCTGATTGATAGCAAAATTCTAGCATATTTCTTAAATATTGTCTCCCTAGTTTTAACAGCCAGGTGAGACAGGTGAAATAGCAATACAGAGCATGAACTTTACATGTGACAGAATTTGGGTCATGCATTCAGTATTCGTTCATATTTTTGGTTTTATAGGGGTGTCTGGTTTCATTTTTTGTACTTACATGTAGATTTTAACATGGCATTTTTTTCAAATCTCCAGTTTTATTAAAGATACTTTCCACAAATAATCATGGTATTTCAGGACAAGACAATGGTGGATAAGCATTGTCTACAACAACTTTCACACTCTCCTGTCCTATGGACTATTCAATCCTTGCCACCCTAAAATGCCACCCTAAAGCACAGGGTAAGCCTCACTTGATGCTCTGACCACGGGAAGTTTCGAGTGAGGGTTGACATTTTACACTTAGCATGTTTTTTAACTAAACTTTTTACAAGTCAACCCTGACTTTTGCAAAATGAAATGAAAATGAACAGAATTATCACCGGATGATCTTGAACCACTTCTTTTTTGTGGGATACCATCTCAATGGTGCTGGAAAGTCCAGAGTGCTTGACATACTGGCAACCACTTTTTTTTTGAATCTGTGCTGAGGCAGAGAGAGAGAAGAGGACATAAAAATGAGTTTTAATTTTTCTCCATTTACAAGGTGTTTGTGCCATGGTGGCTAATATATACCAGCGTCCAGGTATCCCTTCTCCTGAGAACCAAGAGGAACTTGAAGGGAAAAATGTTTTCCCTTCCCTTAAATTAACCCAGCTCATATTCAGAAGATATCCACTAATTATTAATTAGTGATCTATGCCTTCCCTCCAAAAGAATGAAGTGTTCTACATGTAAACATCAAACCTTACAAAAAGATGTAGAGCAAATTTTGCATTTTATAAAATGTGATAACAGAAAACATTTCAGACTGTACACTCTGAAGAGCACACCCTTCCCTGAGCCTTTCGGGCCCTTCCAGTGTTCCGGGCTGGTCTGCATGGGCATCTCTGACTTCTGCGGGGTTATTCCCTTCATTGCCAGCATTAGCTTTCCCCTTTTCCCAGTTGGGTCCTTTCTTTCCTTTGTCGAGGCCTCTTTAGGTCTCAGCTCTGGCTTTGGAGCAGCACTTAGCTAACCTTGTGGATTTTCCTGGGGCTCGTCCTTCACCTTGGAGTTACCTACTTTGGTATCCCTTTCAGCTTTTCCCTGTGCAAGATGGTGATGGCTGGGCATGATGGGTGAGGGATGCAGGATGTAGGTGCGCCCCTGGGGGACACAGCAGACCAACTTTGGTTGGTCCAGGGTTCGTTCTTGTCTCTTCCCCTTCACACCATGACTTCCTCTTCCCCCATACCCTTCAGCTCTGGGCCGGTGTAAGGAAAAGTGACACCCATCTACCTATGTATCCGAGTTTTCCTATACTTATTTCATCACATAGAAATGTTTACCTTTTTCTTCCCGTTTTCTAAATCATCTTAAATGTAATGTTTCAGCTTTGAAGGCAAAATTCCGCACAGCATGCTTTTAGTGTTAAGAGCTAAGTTTTATTCATTTTTTTCTGGGAAAAATGTTAATAATGTGACATAGTACAGTTCCTTGTGCATATTAGCTGCTTCATCATTTTTTGATTTGAATGATTTTAATTGTCCTTCCTGATAAAAGAACCTATGATGGGGGATTTCCTATTGAATATGTTTTGTTTACGAATTCACAGTCGTTTGCTGTTTATCTCAATATACTAAATAGTCATGGAATGGCACTGAAGGGAGATATTTAGTTAGTAATCATGTTACATAAGATGTTGCCATCAACCTTTCCAGGAATTTGTATTATCTGATAAAATATATGCAAATTCCCTTTAACTAACTTGGTCTACATTTTTCACATTGAGGCCATTCCCTGTAGTTTAGAAAATGAAATTGAAATGTTTGTATTCACTAGGAAAAAATACACTAAAAATAGTTTAGTAAATATAATAATAGGCTAATATAATCATCATTTCACTAATTTTGAACTGTCAGTGCATCATGGTAATTTTCACATTGTTGATGACTGTCCAGGGTTTGAGGATGTTGCTATTGAACTGAAACCAAATTCCTTTCTACCACAAGACATCAATCACAGTTTAAATTCAAGCCTCAATTTGCAAAATTCATAATAATTTAGTGATGGAATTAAAAAATAGAGAATATAAGTGTGTGGGTTTTGTGCAGGTATTGATAGCTTTTCAAATACTATGATTTTCACTTTAGTTATTTTGTTTTTGAATGTAGATGCCATCTTTTATGAATCTAACCTGCCTTTTTCATTACAGAACATTTTGTTTCATGTAATCAGTAAACTTTGGCATGATATAAAAAATAAATGCACTTTTAATAGATGAATTAGCAAGGGAAGAGTGGTTCATAAAGGAAGTGTTCTTTTGTGTCCCTAGAAATTTCTTTGCTTTCTTGATTAGTTGGTATGTAGTAGGCATGAACTGGGCCGTGAATTGTTAATCATAATTAACAACGTGGGATACGACCACTATCTTGAGTGGTAGAAAGCAAAGGAATCATTATTAGGAAAAAAATAAAGGTGCCGGGCCTTATTCACTATTTACTTATATCAGTTACACAAGAGTAGGTGACTAGAGTTAAGGTTATTTTTCTGCCATATGCTGTTTTGAAGACTACACAAGGATGTATTTGGATTTGTTTTCATTTACAAAGCTTTCTTTCAACAGTATGAAAGTTTAATACAGTTAAACAGTACCCTCTATTCATTTCAGTAACCAGGTAATCTGTTGGATTTCAGAATGACATTGTTAGCTTCAGTACAATTAGTGGGAATCCTATTACTTACCGAAGGAACAAATTTTTGAAACCAAAATGTTAGTAAGTAGGGTTAGCTCAATGAAGCATGCCATGTAGAATCTGTTTTAGGAGAAACAGTGTTTATCAATTCAAGACTATGCTTGCTTTAGCCTTGTGAAATCTCTTACTTCATTTATAAAACAGGTATTATAGAGCTCCCAGGGTGGAGGTTAATATTGCAAAGAGCTGTGTGAATCTTAAAATTCCTACATAAGAAAGTCACTAGTGTAACATATTTGAATTTTGTTAGGGAAATATGATATAGTTCTCACCAAAGTTTAGGAATACCTTCTCAACTTCATAGCTATTATTCCATATAAAAAGCTGTTCAATATAACTTAAGGACTCTAAATGGCCATTTAGTCCAGCCTCCTATTTTAGAGGTGCAAAATGGGAGGCCTGGGAGAGGCATGTGACTTGTAAGGCTGCCAGGTAAAGTCCGGATTAGAGTTCCTGACTCTTGACTGCATTTTAATTAATTAATTAATTTGTTTGTTCATTCGTTCATCTGTCTGTCTGTCTGCCTGTCTGTCTGTCTGTATCTATCTATCTATCTACTTATCTGTTTTTAACTCTGTGCAGAAGAACTGGGGTATAGACCAGAGGTGTGAGAGGATTCATCAGAGACAGAGTGGGGAGCAAAACAGGCAGATTTTACTGAAATAAACCACTGAGGGGAGCAGCAGGTGAGACAGGAGAGGTCTGCGGCGCCATGTGGGTCACCTCCCTGGCTGGGAGCAGACTCAGGCTGTGGCAGTGACAGCACTGAGACAGAACCCCTAGGCCCCCAGGAGGACCCCAGGACTGCATGATTCATGCCTTTTTTCTTTACCTTGGTGCTAGCTGTAGCCTCTGGATTATAATCATGGCAAACTCATGGAACTGCCCAGAATGACTTCACCCTTTTGTCCTGCAGTGGCTTTGAGGCTCTCTGAGGCTCTTTGACTGTTACTGACACTCCAGCTGCTTTGCTTCAGGGATTGACTCTAGGCTTTTCTACAATGAATGTGGCCTTCTTGTTTACCCACCCTGTCCTATCTCTCCCTGCCTTTTCCCTTTTACCCTTTTGTTTTTTCTAGATCTTTAGGCTTCCTGTTCTCTATGTCCATGGCCTCCCTCTTGATGTTTTTTGCTTTACGGGCCATGGTCAGTCATTTTAGTCAGACCTTCAGGCACCTTGATTCCTTACCTAGACAGCCGCACATGCTGTTCTGCACAATTGCTGGTGACTCCTAGTCTGATTGGAAAGCCCTTTCCCCTCTAGTTTGATAACTGCTGGTTCTTTAGAGTGGTCTAAGCTCTCTGGTTTAGAACTTTAGAACGTTCACCACTTCTAGGAAACATCTCTTTGCCTATCTGGTGAGGTTGGAAGTGCTGCCATTTCTCTCCCAGAATTCTCTGTGTAGATCCCTAGTATTGATGGATGAGAGTTTTCTGTTTGCATCTTTCGCACTAGACTATAAACTCCTGGAGGATGGAGGAATGCACTGCAACTTCGTGTTCTCAGTGCCCAGCTCAGAAACTTCCATTGACTTTATCATGATCCTCTTGAATTAAAAAGCTTCTTTTGGCCCTCCCTGGTCGCGCAGAGGGTTAAAGCACAGCACTAAGAATCTAAAGCCACTTCAGCATGAGTTCGATTCCCGCCTGCCCCGGAGGTGACCTACATGGCTCAGCAGACCTCTCCTGACCCTCAGCAATGTACTTCATCAGTTGGCCTGTTCTGCTCCCCACTTTGTCTCTGGTGAAGCCTCTCACCGCCCCTGCACCTCTGGCCTGTACCCCAGTTCTGTATGCACAAATAAATAAATCTTAAAAAAAAAAAAAGCTTCTTTTATCCTTTTGCTTCTAGATGTTTCAAAATAATCTGCCTTCAGCATGTTTACATTCTCGCTCTGCAGTTATCCCTTTGCTTCCTTCTTTACTGACACTGCAGAAGTGATTTCTTGACATCATTACCGAGGGCACTTACTTAATCCTCAAACTCTCTACCTCTATGAATAATTTGGCACTATTTTAACCAAAAACAGTGTCTTGGAATTTGCCTGTGTGATGCTTCACTCCTTTAGGCATATTTTATTTCTACTTTGAAAATTTTTATTTTTCATTAAAGCTTTTGTGACTCCTCTCCTCCTTTATTTGAGGTCTTATGTAGATAGGCAATATTTTTGAATACATCTTATTTCATACCTAAACTTATTTTTTTTATGTCAAAGGTATTTTTTCAAGTTGACAGTTTGAAGCAGTGATTTATTACTATTTTGTGTGTGTGTATGTTTTTCAGAATGGGTCCTGTTCCTGGTGTTCTTTGTTAATTTGGGAACTGGCCATTTTGCAGTGGCCATGGCTTTAGTTGTATTGATTAGAATAAAAATTATTATTCATCAAACAGCTACTTTGATAAATTATTATTCATCAAACAAAGCTGCCATTAACAACAAAACCCCTTGTTTTAAGCTATAGTCTAAATAAAGTAAAAGTGCTAAGAATTCTGCAGCAGTGATAGATCACCTGTTAATGAAGGAAGCAGTCAAAGAGGAAAGATTTTTTTGAAGAGTAGTTTTCCATATTATTTTATGTAAAATGTCATTAGTGGTTGATAGTCTAGAACAGGAATTATTAATCTGCTCTTTCAAGGTGTCTTTAGACCTCTGAAATTACACATAAAGTATTGTATTTACATTTTACTTCTGAGAGAATTCTTAACTTGTCATCAAGTTTTCAAACGGATTCTTGCCACAGATACTGCTAAGACCACCTTGCTGGAATATCAGGGATCGGAAATGAGAAAGATGATGTTTTATAAGGCAGAATACTTCCCCAAATATAATCAATTAAAAAACTTTGGAGGCCCTCCCTGGTAGTGCAGCGGGTTAAAGCACTGCAGTAAGAAGCTAAAACCATTTCAGCATGAGTTCGATCCTCACCTGCCCTGGAGGTGACCACATGGCATGGCAGACCTCTCCTGGCCCGCCCGCTGCTCCCTTCAGCAGTGTACTTTGTCCATCTGCCTGTTCTGCTCCCCACTCTGTCTCTGGTGAAGCCTCTCACTGTCCCTGCACCGCTGGCCTGTACCCCCAGTTCTGTACACATAAATAAATAAATCTTAAAAAACAAAAACAAAAACAAAAAACAAAAAAACTTTGAATTGCTGAGCTAATAATCTGTATGTTTTAGGAGGTCAGTGCAAATTAAGTGGAAGTAAGTCAACTCACTCCAGATGGGACACGAACCTGTATGTTTTATAAACATGTGGTTGAACCTGCTTTTCCTGAAATAGCCAACACAATTTTAACTGTTGATTTCACTTTTCTTCCGAGTAAAGTAAAATCTTTGGGAGGAGAAAAAATCTGTTTCACTGAAAAAGGGGACATGTTCTAGGGCAGTGATTTTAAATATAATATATCTGCTTATGAATCAACAAGGCAGCTACAGTAATCTCAAGGACTATTTTTAAAACGTTTAAAAGAATATGGGCAGAAATGGGAACGAAAATACTCAAAACATCGCATATCACCCTTTCACGGTAAAGGAGGAAGGCGGGATGGTGAAGTAGGTGATTATATAAAGTGCTGGATGAACCTGGCAGATGGTAGAGCTTGGGAGTGACCTTGTTGCCAAATCAACCCGTGCAGTTATCCTCGCTGGCAACTGGGCATCTGTAATGGTGTCAGGTGGTTGTACACAAGAACTCTTGGTAGAATGATCAGACCACCTTCTCATAACTATACAACATTTCAAGATTTCTTCATGAGATCACCTTCTGTTTCAGATTCACGGGTTTTTGTAGGAAGGGGGAGAGAACAAACTATCTTCTAGAGACAGTCATGTAACTTACAGAGGTTCTGGGGGGTCTGAAGCAGTGTGAACTCATGTGCTGGTGAGCAGACAGAGTAAGTCATGGAGTCCTTCAGGAATGTCTAGGCAAGATCCCCTTTCACAGAGAATTCCAGATGCCCTCAACTCTATTATAAAATGTCTGTAGGGCCCTCTCTGGTGTTGCAGCGGGTTAGGATGCAACACTGCAAGCAAGCTGTTCAATTCCTGGCCCTGGAGGTGAGCCACATGGCGCAGCAGACCTCTCCTGACCCGCCTGCTGCTCCCCTCAGCAGTGTACTTCGTAGCCTGCCTGTTTTGCTCCCTACTCTGTCTCTGGTGAATCCTCTCATCACCCCTGCACCTCTGGCCTGTACTCCAGTTCTGTAGGCATAAATAAATAAATCCTTTAAAAAATATTTATAGCAACCTTTGTCTGACATGTAAACTACTTTCATCTGATGTGCCATGTTATTAATGAAATATATTGTGTTTGTAACAGAATGTACCATGCACAGACACCATTTTTTTTAAAGGAAACTATTCAATCTCTTTTATTGTAGCTCTCAATGAAAACATAAACCATGTTTTGTTTTATACAGCCAAAGAAAATTTTCAAGAATATCCCTTTCCTGGGAATGTTGGAGGTAAAACATGTAGAGGTCATGGCTGCTCACAGGAAGACCTGTTCATTTTATGGCTTTTGCAATGAGATGACCACTGATTGCTGTGGAGTTTCTGAATGCTGTGGCCTTTCAGGCTACCCTAGTCACCTGTAAGATGCCTTGGTCACTTTCCTCCCTGTGCTGTGATGTCCTTAGTTTGACCACCATCATTGGCAAAGTTTGCTTGTATAGGGAAGTGCACGCATGGGCTCAATTTTTATTAAAGAGTACATTATGCAGACTGCATTGATTCTTCCTAGCTCAATCAGAATGACTCACACAGCTCCATGAAATGTGTCCTAACCAAGTGACTTAAAGATTTTACTTTTGAGCATGGTCAACAATTTATCCAAAGGCTGCTTAAAAATCTGTGGTTCTTTAAATGGATTCTTCACTCTTCTTTTTTGGCTTAGAGCTTAATTGTGTTACCTTTTGTCTGTGACCTCAAGGTCTAAGCTGGACATGTGCATGTCACCTCATTCCGCCATAGCCGAGGCTCTGTGTGATTTGTGCAGCATGCCATCATTAACTCTGAGTTGCTGTGGCTCACGTTTTACAAGGAGTGATCCCACTAAAAGGCAACCTTTCATGTAGCTTTCTTTTGCCAGACAAAATGTCTGGGGTCAGTACTTCATTCTAACTTGTTTTGTCATCATACTTTGGATGATAAGCATGTTAAACATTTATGTGCTGCATCACATACTTGGATTTAGGTAAGAGTGCTAAAACTGACTCTCAGGTAAGCAGTACAGGTCTGGACATTTCTGTAAGTTTGACTATGTTAATTTATTCAATTCTGAACCCTTACTTTTTTTTTTTTTAATCTTTCTTAAATGAAACAGTTATTTAAGTGCCAGTAATTATGATCTTTTCTTTTGTCCTTGCTGTGCTGTGAATGCATCCTTGGACATTCTCTTTCTTTTGTAATAAGATTTGGCTTGATGTTTCCCTTGTTTAGCATCATCAAATAATCATTCAACTGTGAGCATTTAGGAAGCTAAAGACTGGGGTTCCATACCCCTTGTTGCCACATGTCTTAGCACTGTGCTGGTCCCATAGTTACTGCTCAGTTTATGCTGATAGAACCAATGGAATTTTCTTCAGTCACCACCTCCAGTACCTACATTTGGTAAACTGGTTGTTTATGGACTATATTTAGTATATGGATATATTTTGTTGAGTGTGAAAGCTATTTAAGAATTTTGAATTCATGATCAATATCTGTACTTTATGAAATTAAGAAAAAATTCTGGACTTCTGGATTCTTTTAAAATTGCAGTATCTGATTTTGGGTCCAGATTCCCATACAGGAGCAGCAGGTAGGAGCTAGGTCTGATTTGGATGGGGTATGCAGTTTTTTTTTTTTTGTGCTCATAGATGTACTTCATATTCTTGGCCCCTGAGAACATTTTAATTTTGAGCCTTTGGAATAAATGCCATTTAAAGCAGCTTAGTTACCAAATCATTAAGGAAACTTGTTCTTAAGGTATATCACCTGGATTGCATGAATTCACATTGTAATAACGTTTTCCAAGGAATTTGGGGGAAATGTGTTTTTTATAACATGCTTATGTAAGTATGGGCCCTGATGTAGATTTCCTAAGAATTTAAATGTCTTTTGGGGCTACTTGACTGGATGGAAAGTATTTTAGGATTCATATGGGGTCAGACATGTGTCTGTAAAACTTTCTCTAAAACTGAGCACTGGTTTTCTGTAGTACATTTCAATATGTGGATTCTGAAACATCAGCTTTACTGAGGAACCTGTTAGAAAGGCTTATGTTCAGGCCAAGCCCTACTAATCAGAAACTCTGAGGTCGCGGCCAGCAACCATATTTTAATAAAGCTTTCTAGGAAGCAGTCAACCAGTCTGATAGGAGGATGAAAGATAATAATAAAATATCTATTGACATTTTGTTAATTTCTGCAAAGCTTTGGTCATATTGACCATGGCAATCTGAGAATTATTTAGATTTTTAACCATGAAACTTGTTATGGTCCTCTAAAGGACATTTACCAAATCATCAAGCTTAGGGAGAGAGTTCTGGAATTCTTCCCTCTATTATGCCTGTGGTGTCAAAGTTCACAGCAGGCCCTCTCTGGCTTCTAGCTTGTGTATGCATATGCTGGTATTTCAGCCCTGCCCATTTCTGGTTTGGGAGTCACTGTATCTCTGTCAAACTGGCCCTGTTCCTTTTGCTTTGGGAAATGATGCATAATAGCAAGTCACCAAAAAATGTTAGCTGCTGTTGCTGCTATTGTAGGGATCTGGCTGTGCTCACTTAGGTAAGGTCTATATTCTAATTTCCAGGTAGAAATCTGAAATATAGCACAGTGACTACAGGTTATAATTTGTAATGGGTCATGTGTGGCTTTGCTGCAGAGTAAGCAAGTAGGGCTGAGGCCTTACTATTCCTTCTGATATCATCTCTGTATTTTCAGATTACATTCATTTTTTTTTTTTTTTGGCCAATTTCTAACATTACCTTGAATCTGCAATAGAGAAGTCACTGGAAGCCACAGTTGATGGTATAATTTTGCAGGTGTTTTCGTTAAGGGACTGGCCAGCAGTACAGAACACAGTAAGGCCAGAGCAAGGAAGAGATAGCTATTGAGTTTGGAGACAGTTCTGATAGCAAGGCAGAATCTGACTCATTCATACATAAATGGACTCATTCATAACATAAAATCTGATGATCTTTAGACGGTGCCTTTCTTTCCTTGCATGATAAAGTTCTTCCATGAAATTTCTCAAAGGATGAGCCAGATACTCCTCTAAAGTTACTTTAGTCATCAATATCTCCAGTGTTGCAAACCCCCGGAGGGGTCCGCTGACTGCTCCGTGTGGGCAAATGTAGGAGACTCTGAGATGCAAAAGAAACTGAAGCAGGAGTCTGGGGTTTAAAGTCCGAAGTCTGTTTATTAGGACTGCCCATGGGTATATATGGGGTCCGTAGGTGCAGGGAAAAACAGAAAATTTGCCCAACACAGGGTATGCGGTGCATGCTTGTACTGGACCTAGAGGCTTCTTGTAGCTTCTGCTTGATACAAAGTAGTGGCTGCAGCTATTTGCAGGACAGAGTGCACTGTGCTCTGCTGGCTTGTTTGTTGGCCTTACAGGGGCGTGTGCTCACCCATGCACAACATCAGCCAGGGTGGACAGGTACTTGAGGTCTTGCAGAGTTAGCCACACTCCAGTGTATTGTTTCTTTGATAGGTAGCAAGCAGACAGTTCTTTTTCTTTCTTTCTTTCTTTTTTAAAGACCAGGATATACATAACATTTGAATGCAGATAACATTTGTTTTGGGATATAAACCAATCCTATAAAGCATCAGCTAAAGAGTTGGTAAATGTTTTGTTATGCCTGAAATTTTTTATTCCAGCACCAGAATATTTCCCCTGTTGAACAATTGCTGCTGTAACTGGCAAAGGATAACCCATAAGAGGGAGGTCAGGAGGGAAACCAGAAGCTTTGTAGTATATGGGTTTTCTTCTTTATCATTCACTTCAAATTAGTTTTGACTCCTCAAATGAGAACTGAACTCTCTGAGCTGACCAAAGATCTACTTGGCTGGCAGCACTAAGCAGGTCTTTTTGTGAGTATAGTGTTTTTGAGCATTACCTGAGAAAAATGCTTGAATTCCAAAAAACATTTCAGCAAGGTAAATAAGTCACACAGAATTATTAAAAAAAAAAAAAAAGAAAAGAAAAAGCACCCAAAATAAACATTTTAAAATTTCTCAGTGGGCTTTGTATAGTCTTTATGTGACATGATTTCAGAACACTTAAAATGTTGAAAAAAAATTCTTTGACAGTGCTTAAAATTTTAATTTATCATATTTACTTAGAAAAAATTACAGTTATACAGTGAAGAAAAACTTCCCTCAGAATTCTGCCCTTTTGGCTTCCTGGTTCCCATCCCAGGATGGCCACTGCATTGCACATGCTTTAGAAAGAGAGAGAAAAAAATGAAAACCAAGCACACGAAAAGTTACTGGGGAAAAAAGACACTGAATAGGCCATGGGCGATAAAAGAGCAGCAATATGAGTTTGTCACTTTTGGCAGGTGGATTTGTAAATTGAATTCCACATGATGAAATGAAATATCATTTCTTAGTAGAAAACAGCATCAAAACAGATAATCCTGACTTCAGGCTAGATTGCTGATAGTTTCCTGTCACCTACGGTGTTTCAGGGCACAAGAAGTGTGAATAGATGATGAGCCAGAGAGCTGTGGAGTCCCAGTTATGGGAAGCAGTCTTCAGGTATGAGAGCCAAAGATAAGGATGCTTAGTTCTTAAAAGCCTTGCCTCCTCTTCCAGTAAATCAAGCCTAACTCCATGGTAGATAACAATAGTGGCAAACAAATGCGTAGTAAGATAAGAAAAGGAAACATGTAGACAGACGGTTGAAGTCTATGTCACTTCAGTGTATGAACTTGGCTGAACTGCACTCAGTAAAATGTGGCTTTCCCCTCTTTATTGCTTAGGAGTATTTTTGTAAGTGTCAGGAAATACGGACTATGTTACCGAGAGTCCCTCGATGAGGCAAATACTGAGGGCAACATAACTTTCAGAACATGTGACTGCTGATTATCAAAGAAGTACCTGGCTTGAAGTGGTGAGGTATCGAAGAGAAATCTATACACCTATAGCTATGTTTCCTGTGGTTCTGTGTTACCATTTCATCTTAGAATAGACTTCAGAGTTGAAGAGGGGATAAAGAAACATATGGTTGAGCTCTATTTGTATTTTCTTTTTTTTGTATTTTATCAGAGGCTTTAAAAGCAGAAATTCTATTTGGGGTGTGGTGAAAGTGTAAGATACAAAAAACAGCTTTCATAGTTAGGCATTTATTGGTAATTATTAAAATGTACTTATGTGTGTATATTTTGAAAACCACAGGTCAAGATGTTTGAACTATTTTGATGTAGGAGGAAGCTGAGCAGATTTCACTGAGTTGTGTCTGTGTTCTCATTGTTGTATATTTGAGTTCTGATTAATAATTTGGCTTCCTTTTAACAGATTTTTTATTTGTATACTTTTCATTTTAAGCATGTACACCATATTGTTTATTTTGGAATTAAATGGGCATGCAATACATTTGGTGGCAAGTAGATTTTTTATAATTGCTTGAATTCATTCAATTAATATATGATTACTCTATTCAGATATTTGCTGATATAATCCTTGTGATAGTTCATTTTTTTCTGTTAACTATTTTCAGATAATTAAAAAGAGACTTCTAGAAATTTCTAGGAAGAAAACATTAATATTGGTGCTCTAATTTTAAAAAGTTTTTAGAGAGGAAGGTAGACTGGCTGGTATGTCTGAAAACACTGTATAATATAAAAGTATAAATAACTTCTGGGAGTGGGAATGGTATGTGGGAAAGAATGAATCCACTTTAGAGAGAGCATTGAGAGCAAATCTTCAAAAAAATGGTTCCTGCTAATAAAGGTGCCAAGAATGTACTGTTGTTAGTCTTCTTTCTTGGTTGGAAATACAGTTGTTCTATAGTCAATTCTTACATCATGAATGGATGGAAAAATGTCTGAGCCAGATGGCCCTCCCACTGGGCTCCCTCGCTCATATCTAGATGTCATAGACATTAAAATAGAAAGCTGTTAAATTTACTGATCGTGACACGTCTTTGAAAATTAAGATAAAATTAAGAATTAAATTAAGATTAAAATTAAGAAAATTATCTTCTGTACATACCAGTGTTGTCTCTATAGTTGCACTAACTCTTAATTCCTTTTCTAGTCATACAGCTTATCAAGAAAGAAAATAGTGCATTACACCTGTTTTGATCAACGGAAAAGAGCAAATGCAGCATATTTGATAGGTGCTTATGCTGTAAGTACTTTTTCATGATTATTTTCTATAATCAGGCCAATGGAATGCTGACAAATAAAATCAAGGCCATTTTGTTTTGGTGGAATTGGGAGATGGTGAGATTGCTAAAATCTGGAGAACTTAACCTAGCATGGAAGTGGGGACTACCTCTGAGAGATTGTTTACTCTTGGGTTTTACTTTCCAATAGCTAATGAGAATTCTGGAACCTCAGTATATAACTTGGGGTTTTAGTTAAAAGAATGCCCAGGAAAAATATGTCCAGAAAAAAAAATTATATAAATTCTCTCTCTTTCTCTTTGGGGTACAAGGAAATCTGAGATTGCATGGGGGGAAGAGTTAATATTATAATGATTGCTATTAGCAACCCAGTCATTTATAAAGTGTGGCTGTAGACAAGTTGAATATAAATCCTGCATATGTTACAGCCTCTTTAATAACTGTTGAGCTGTCAGAAAGTCATGGCACGTTTCTTGTACAGAAAACAGAAAAAAAAAAATGTAATGACTTTTCCAACAATTCAATAGATAAGATTTAAAAATAATTTTGATTAGAAACACTATTGTCTTGAGTGCAGAAATGTAAATATAGGTTTCATGTGAACACACTACAGAGTTTCAATATATTTACATATATATGTGTATATATATATATAGATTTTTTTTCTATATATATTGGGATTGGCCCAAAACTTGGAAAGAATAAACCATTACTACAAATATGTACTTGCAACCTCTAATAACATTTATGGATCTGTGTGATACTCGGTGAAGAATATGTGTTCTAAAGGTGGAAAGAGATGTCATTTCCCCTCATCTTTAGGGAGGGTCTGTTCTCCTCTGAAGCTTGGAAGCACGCTGCTGTGTGACCTTTCAAGGCCTCCTCCTGAAGACCGTTTCGGAAGAAGGCACTTGCTACTAGACATCAAACTATGCTACATCAAACCAGAAACTCCAGGGGTGTTGCTGGAAAGACTGTCAGCTGTTGGAGAGTGTGGGCTAAGCGGTGTGACAGGCAGGCAGGCAGGCAGGCAGGTAGGCAGGCAGACAGACAGACAGGCTGGCAGACAGACAGGCAGACAGACAGACAGACTGCTCCAGGGCCTTGTCTCCAAGACTGAGATGCCCAGCTCAGCTCTTCTCTCCTAATTGGGCTTATAAAAAAGGGACTATTATAAAATATTTTCTAAAGAAAATGTTAAGATCGGTCTTTAGTTAATGTGGGTATTTAAATGTTTAGAAAGGAAACTAGACTGATAATGTTTAAAAACACGTGTAATATGCAAAGTATAAAAAACTTTTCTGAGAGTGGGGGTAGTATCTAGGGAATGAAAAATGTAAATTGATTTTATAGGAAAGATCAAATCTCCAAAATGGCTCTTGTTAAAGAAGCTGCTGATAAAGGAATGGATTGATGATACTACTATTAATTCCTCTTCCTCCTCCTCCCCCTTGCAATTAAGATTTCCTCTTATCTCAAGTGAAACTTTGGTCCAGCGCTTTGAGGTTTTTCCTCCCCTCCCCCCTTCTCCTGTAGATGTCTTGGTAGAACAAGGAATCATGGCTAAAAAAATCAGAAAACATTTTTCACCCTGAAGTGTTTCTGGGGTGATGGGTATACCCCTTGATCTCTCAGCTTTCTTTAGTATCCTTAGCTGGAAGGAAGAAGCTTGGATATAATGATCTCTAAGTTTTCTTCTAATACTGAGAATACTAGGATTATTTGTAGTGCCAGCTAAGCTGTTGCTTTTAAGAGCATACAGGAAAAGCTGGCTGTTGGCATGAAGGTTCAGTGAATTGTTGGTAAGCTGAATGAAGTAGGCATGCTTATTTTTCACTTTGCATTGATAATGATTATTTATTTGAAAGTGATAATTGGCACTGCTTTTAAAATATCAAAACCTGTAATAATGTCTGGACTCAAGCCATGTAAACAAATGTCTTTCCTAAGGGGCTTTGTGATGTCATGTGAGAGTGTTATTGGTGGGTCCTTTGTCATAGAGATTGCCCCTGGGAAGAATTCATCTGTTTCTTTCCTCCCTTTCCTATTTAATGCCTGTCCTGCCTCTTACTGGTGTCCTCCTTAATTTCAGCATGGCACCCCTAGAATTTTGAAAGGAAGAAGCTATAATTGATGTGTTGATTTGGGAGAAAATGTCTTCTAATGTTGGAGTTTCTACTACCGTTAAGCAACTGACTGTGGCTTGGTTGTGGAAGTGCTGAAATTAGTAGAAGCTTATCTTACATGCTAGTTTTCAGTCCTGAGTTGTGCAGCCTGATTATTCTTGTATTGGCCATTTGCCAATTGGTTTTCTAATTTTGGAAATGCATTCTCCAGGAAGCCTTTTTTTTTTTTTTTTTTTAAAGATTTATTTATTTATTTGTGCATACAGAACTGGGGTACAGGCCAGAGGCTCAGGGGCGGTGAGAGGCTTCACCAGAGACAGAGTGGGGAGCAGAACAGGCAGATCGACGAAGTACACTGCTGAGGGGAGCAGCGGGCGGGTCAGGAGAGGTCTGGCTCGCCATGTGGTCTCCTCCGGGGCAGGCAGCAGGCGGGAATCGAACTCATGCGGAAGTGGCTTCAGATTCTCGGTGCTGTGCTTTAACCCGCTGCGCCACCAGGGAGGGCCTCCAGGAAGCCTTTTAACATAACACTCAATAAAAATGAAAACCAAGAATTGTGATCTCATCTTGAAGAGAACTTTGTGCCTTATTTCCTACAGTCTATATGTACTTAACTAGTGACACAAATCTTGTAAGAAGCTATTAGTAATGAGCATTATACATGCATCACAATTAAACTTTGCATGTACTTAATATGGATGTCTCAGTCTCCTTGGGGAAACCATTTAACTCAAGTCTGCATAGCCTATACAATGAGCAAGTGGTGGAGGTGTGATATTTTTCCAGAGAGAAGTCTTTAACAGTGAAGACAGTCCTCTTTTTAAAAATATGGAATCAGCCTTCTGTCATAGGGCATTGACTAATAAAAGGGATTTTGTACTAAGATAAGTCTTTTCCTCTGATCCTTAGTTTTCTCATTTGTGAAATTTGGATCTTGTCTGCCTTGTAGGATTTTATACAGGTCCCAACTACCTGATAGCTGCCCACATATATCTTAAGTAATATCTCACATTTATTATGGCAAAATGGAACCTATTATTTCTTCTCGCCATAAACCTACTTGTTTTCCTCTTCATAGTCTTTTTAGTCAATGAACTACCATCATTGACTTGCTGGATCAATGGACAGTAGTTATTTTGATTCCTCTTATTCCCTCTTCACACATTCTACTCATCAATAAGTTTATACCACTAAAACCTATATTGAATCAGAATACATCTTTCCATTTCTCTTGCTATCACATTCTTGTTTATTGGATGACCATAGCTTCACACATCAGTTCCTTTTTATTCTCTTGTTTCCTTTTAAATCCAGTTGTCAGGCAATTGTCAGTGTAATCTTTTTTAAAACATGTAAATTCAGATTATTCATCACCCTGTTTTAAATGTGTAATGATTACTCACTATTCTTGGCATAAAATTCAGTCTCCTTACCAGTGTCATTAAGATCTTCCATCTGGCCCTCTCTCCTTGCTCACAATATTCTATCATGCAACCATGAATATCTCAGCTGTACTAGACAGCTTTAATATTTCTGTTCTCTCTATGTAGAATGTTCTTATCTCAGACTTTTGCCTTCCTGGGTCCTTCTAATGTTACTTCCTTCAAGAGACTTTCTCTTAAGTTTTACTCTGTTACCATCATCCCTCTACTTGTCTTATTTTCTCTTAGCACTCTACTATTTGAAATTATATTTTTATGTATTTACTTACTTATTATTTCTTTCCTAGACTAAAGGGTTGGGCTCTTGTCTCTTTCATTCTTTGCTGTGTCTAGGGGGTAATAAAGTATTTAACAAGTGGTTAAGCCCAGGCATTTACCATTTGAAATAGTTGCTCACCTCAGCGGATACTTCCTGCTGTGCTGAATCATGGAGAAGTCCAGGGTGGGGAGTCTCAGGGAAGAGACAATTGTAGCTAGGGTGGACAGGGCCAAGTGCTGTGAACTAACTGTTTCAGCTTAGAACTGTGCCTGGCACATTACAAGTCCTCCATAATTATCTACTGAGTGAATGAATAATAAGATGAAAGAAAGAAGGAAGTTAGTTTTCTCCAGGTAACTCCTTTTTAAAAACACATTGGGCATGAAGTATAAAGTGATATCTTCCTCATGACCAGAATACTTGTGGTAATGACTGAGCCAATATGGTCTTCAAAGTTGTAGAATCAAAGCAGAGATCACAGGCCACAGGCAATTCCTGTTATAGGAAGTCACGTCCCTACCTTGCTGGGTTGGCTTTATTATTATTTTTTTAGATTAACTTTTTTCCCCCACTTTTTTCTTCAATCGCAGTAAAGCACAGATAACATTTACTGTCCTGACCTTTTTAAAGTGTGTAGTTAAGTGGCATTAGCAAATTTATGCTGACCCACAATTATCTTTATACATTGCTTATGTGTGTGACAACTTATGGTCACCATTGTGTACCTGCAGAATTGGGGTTCTGCTTGTGATTTTCCACTAGAATATGACTTGTGGTATGTCACAGAAACTTGTGCTTCTATTTCCCTCTGTCTAAGTGGGGAAAGCCTTTTTTTTTTTTTTTTAAATGTTTCATCTCTGAGAACTGTCATGCAGATTAAAAGGAGAATACAGAACATCATCTTTGTGAGGAATCCATAAGCTCGTCTCTGAGGGAAGTCTAAAAACCAAGATTGTTAAGAGGATGTGACCATGGGCTGTCACAATGACACTTAGCAGATGACAGGCACGCCTTTCTGGGAAGTCCCTACTCATGAAGCTTCTCTTCCATGCCCTAAACTTTGATAATGCTGTAGACAATGTCATTTTTGAGTTCGGTTGAGTTCGGTTGCCTAGATCACCATAGCACATATAAATTTGAAGAGGATGTCTTTAGAAAATTATAAGTAAAAATTAATGTAGTTCATGCCGCAGGCTTAACTATTATTTTCAGTCCATGGACCTATCTGTGGTTGAGATCCAGGAGAATTTGAGTGAGGCCTTGATGACTGAAGGGCTGGGAAAATAATGTCATCAGAACAAGTTTCCTAAGTGTATTGTTACAGAAAATTGAGAGTTAAAGAATTATTGTTTTCTTTTTTAGATATAGGGTGGATGCCCAAACAGAGGTGCTAACCACATTCTATCTTCCTTGGCCAGTACTTGTTAAGTGCAACCATTGCTCAATCATCACTTAACTGCAATAGGAGGAAACCAGGTATCATGCATGACAAGGCTGAGGTTTGCAGACTTTCCAGCCATTCTGTGGACGACACTTTACTAGTTACAGTTGACCTCAAAGTTTGCCACTCATTGCAAAGAGTCATTCCCCATCTGCCAACTGAGATTGAGATCGATGCCTTTGGCTGAGCCACAGATCTTAAAGCCACTGATAATAGTTGTATGTCTGCGGCAGATTATTTCACTCATCCAGGTTCCTGTGTTTTTCATCTTTTAAATCGAGATCTCATGCCAAGGCTGTTGGAGGACTGAAAGAGGTCATGCTCATAAAGGGGTCCACTCAGTGTCTGGCAGTTGAAGCATTAAGAGTGGTGACTATGTGGTAAAGTTCTGGGTTTTGGAAGAAAACATACAGAAAGTTCTCTGAGTCCATATCTTACTTCCTGCTCCTCAGTTTGGTGCTTAGACCTTTGGAAATCTGAGGGCTGTTCCCAGCTTTTTGTCTATTTATCTTTGCCACTTTTGTCTTTTTTTAAAACTTGAATCCTTTCTTGGCTCAGTAGCATTCCATGGCTGTGAATCTGTTTGGGAGAATTCACTAAAAGATGTGAGTGTAAGACTATCTTCTCTTTTGTTAGGATGATACTTTCTTGCACTTGAAAGGAAGAATGTGTCTAATCAAATGAATTTCTCTTCCATAACTGAAGAGTTATAATAAGTGTTCAGGCACTCATTAAGTCAATCAATGTTTATTTAGCTCACATAAGCACTGTGATGGGCTCTCGGGAATAACTCTGCCTCCCCCAACAATAAATGACAATAAATGAATGAATGCCTAGCTTAAAATGGGGCCAGATCAACAACAAAAATTTTGCAATGTGTGCAGGTGGTGCCAAACTTGGGTAAATATTAATGCCCTCACCAAGTGTTTATCATACATCATGCTTGTTCCAGGAATGCAGGACATTGAGGTGACTAGCTGGTGTGGGGTTTGGGGAACCTGGGTCAAACCCAAGGGAAGCAGGGATCAAAGAGGGCCAATTCCAGCAGGTCAAGCTAGGGAAGGAGTATTGGATGCTATTTTGGGGGAAGGGAAAGAAAGGCTGGGAGATGACCATACTTTAAGTAAGTAGGTCAGAAAGAAGATATTTTAATTAAAGTTAATTTTTTTTAATTTAAAAGGTGACCTAACTATATTATAGAAGAAAAACAAGAAAATCCTTTATTGCATCACTTTAAACCTGAACTACCTATTATTAACTTAGGTGTAACTTCAGTGCAGCTATGTGAACCTTTTTTGCACTTGGCTTACACATTTTGCCTTTTTTACACTCACATGACCAAATAATATTCCATTCAGAGAGCATATTGTTTGTCTAACCTCTTAATTTCCTGTCAAAATGCTTTATAATGTGACTAACATCTTTCTGTGTTATAAGTGTTTCTTTTTGTGGATTTTTTTTCTGTCATTAGATTGCCAGAAATAGGAATAGTAGGTTTAAAAAAATTTTTTTTGGACTCTTGGAGAAAAAGCTATTTTTAATACTAATTTGCACTGAATTTGGTATTCTGTGAAGTCTCCAGTTTCATATACCTTTGGATATGATATCTAGATAGCAGAGATTTATGAGCTTAACTGATGGAAATGATGCCTCATTATTTTCATGAATCATTTCTTTACTTTCAAAGTTTATTATCCCTGTTGCTAGAAAAGGCTTATTATCATTTTGAAATATTTGTGCTTTTAAAGTTTGTTTTCTGATTTTGGCCCTTTTAAAAGTTGAAAACTGACTACTAGCTTCTTGCCTTCAAAAACTACAGTAATTTCCTTGTATCTAATATATCAACAGATGCAAACCCCTTGAAATTACTGATCCTAAATTACTCTCTTTACAGTTTTTTTCTCTTTACAGTTTTTATAAGAAATTAGAAATTCATATACTTTAAATTCTATTTCTTATCAAAATGCTGTCTTAATAACTATTTCCATATACCTGAATACAAAGATAATTTATTGGAACTGCTGATAATATCCCTATTGATTATTCAACACAGAGCTGGTCTAGTGAGTGATATTCAGAACAGAACTATTTAAAAGTGGTGAGTGTGTGGAAAATGGTAAACCAGGCCAACTTACTCCGAATTTGCTTTTGTTTTCATTGTTTGGACCAAACATGTTTGTTTCCTTATCTCCAACTTTTAATTTATCTATAAATTGCTGCTTGTCATTAAACAAAACAAAACTATAGCTTACACATTTATGTAAAATGCAAGCAAAATTACCAAGGCAAATAGCTATATAAAATAGAGGCATTTATCTTAAATAGTTCCTGAAACAGTCACATAGCAGATGTCAGGTGCAATTGCAGCAGCTTCTTGATAAATCTAACAGATAACGTTTGCTTCTGCTTGTGGAAGTTTGTGGAAAGGAAGGGAGGAGGGCTCGTGGCTGGGGCAGGGCAATTTCCTGTGTGCAGTTCCTTCCTTTTATACTTTGATAGGCAAGAAAGAGGCTTTTGTGATATTGCCTGTAAATGGGCCAGACAGGCTTTTATCCTTATAGGCTTGTAATTTCGATGGCTTTGAAAACAGGTCAGACAGTCTAAAGTTGTACAGCATTTTCAATTTCACACTCTTTGAGTCTGCAAGCTCTGTTAGTCATTCCTGTATGGGTAGAGCAGTAGTATTTTTTATTCAACTTTCCTTAGTTGTTTCATTTAGCTGTAGGTTAGGAAGATCAGTAGTTGACGTTTTATTTGTGGAAGGCTTGTTTTTCAAGTTAAGTGGAGTAAGTCCTTCCAGTATTTTTTCCCTATTCTTCCTCTGGCATCCTGCTAGCAACTTGGCTCTGTGCTGTAAATAAACTCTCAGATTTGAATGCGCCACCACACCTGAACACACACCCCTGTACTCACACACGGTCATACACACTCATATACACTTATTGTACCGAGTAATTTTAAGTGTTAATATACTGTAAGTGCTTACATAACCTTGAAAAGACATATACCTTCTCTTGTGACAAAGTTTGTGTTCATTTCTTTCACTTTTGTACTATATTAAAGGGGTGTACTTTTTAAAAATTTTTATTATATTACTTTACTTTTTACATATTTTTGTGCATTTTTCCATCTCAGTTGGATTCCCCTTGGGTTTCCCATCACCAAATCACCCATGTGCCAAGGGATGTACTTTTTAAAGATTTATTTATGCATACAGAACTGGGGTACAGGCCAGAGGTACAGGGTGGTGAGAGGATTCACCAGAGACAGTGGGGAGCAGAACAGGCTGACTGATGAAGTACACTCCTGAGGGGAGCAGTGGGCGGGTCAGGAGAGGTCTGCTGTGCCATGTGGATCACCCCTGGGGTGGGGATTGAACTCATGCTGAAGTCGCTTTAGTTTCTTGGTGCTGTGCTTTATTTAACCTGCTGCGCCACCAGGGAGGGCCCCAGGGATATACTTGAAATTTTATATTTATGAAACAGGGACATCTATTTTGTTCCTTACAGCAGCCCTAGCATCTTGAACTGTATCTAGCAGTTCGAAATGCTTGCTTAAGTATTTGTGGGATGAGTGAGTGACTGTTCACTTGGTAAACATTAATAACATCCATAGATACCATGATAGAATCATTATCTTCCAGTGGTTATCTTCCACAGTTCTTGGAAATATTAATATGGACTCATTTCTAAGCTGGGGTGCTTAATAATAAAGATGTTAGTACTACTTAAAAATAACAGTAAGAATCAGTGTTTTGATCACCATTCTTTTAGGTTACTAAGCAAACAAGGATGTTTTATATAGCTCACTCCAAAATTTTAGAGTTGACATGGGCTTTGTTAACATATCCCAAACTACAGTCAGTATGGTGAATGATAGTCTTAATTTTCACCCTGTGTTGTTTCAGTTTTTTTTTCCCCCAACAAGGGAACCTCGTTACTTATACATATAAGTACTTGATAATGTGAGTAATTTAACAGCTGTTTCCATAATCTCAGGATAACTTTTAGTAGGAAATAATCTAAGGACTCAAAGAAGAGTACAAAAAAAATTTTTAATCAGACCGAATCTTTAAATATTTTAATTAAGTGCAGTTTTTTTTTTTCAGTACTATATGCACATATAACTGGGGTGCAGGCCAGAGGTACAGGAACGGTGAGCAGATTCACCAGAGACAGAGTGGGGAGCAGAACAGGTGGATCTATGAAGCACACTGCTGGGGTAAGCAGCGGGTGGGTCAGGAGAGGTCTCCTGCGCCATGTGGTCACCTCTGGGGCTGAGGATCGAACTCACACTGAAGCAGCTTCCTCCAGCTTGCAGTGTTACGTCCCAACCCATTGCACCACCAGGGAGAGCCTGTAACTGAGTGCAGTTTTATGGAAAAATATCAGAAAAGAGGCGGTCATATCTTACAGTCATTGTCAGGGTGTGGCTAGGAACATTTTTGCCCGATGTGACAGCATCACATGTTTTCTCACAGACATTCCCATATGTGTCTGACTTGACCTCACCTGGTGTTTACTGGAGTGAGGACTATTACTGCTCTGTTTTATACAAATATCTGGACGGAACAGGTTCATTTAGACACCTCAGTGAACGCCCTAGGCCTCCTGATCGATGGGAGGTTTACGAGACTATACAGAAACTAGAATTAACTCTCCCACATTTTGTGCTCTATGACATTAGTTGACTTCCCCATGCTTTTAACCATGATAAAGTGGAATTGGTATTGAATAAAATTGACGGTGTTTGTTGTTTTTTCTTAGTTTAAAAACAGATACGTGTTCATTGAAAAAAATAGATGTGGACTGCCTCCTTGGTGGCGCAAGGGGTTAAGTCTCAGCACTATGAAGCTGTCCACAGTCACTACAGCACAAGTTCCATCCCCGGCCCGGGAACGGACCCACATGGCGCAGCAGACCTCCCCTGACCTGCCCGCAGCTCCCCTCAGCAGTGTTTATCAGTGAATCTGCCTGTTCTGCTCCCCACTCTGTCTCTGGGGAATCCTCTCACCACCTCCTCCCCCCACCAACTTCTGGCCTACACCCCAGCTCTTGTATGCATAAATAAATAAAATAAATCTTTTAAAAAAAGGTAAGAAAAAATAGATGTACTTTTGCAGAATAGCTGATGGCTCCAAGAAAAGTCCACTCAGAAAATACCTGCTCTTTTCCTGCTTTTTTGTGTTAGTTGGGGAAGATGAGCTGTGCCCAAGAAGATAAAGTGCCGTGCCCAAGGTCAACCTAGCTAGTGAGAAGAGAGACAGACGAACCCAGATCCAGAAGTTCCTAATTGGTGCATTATCCAGTCTCAGCATGGAACTGAGCAGTTCGAGCCCTGCAGTACTACTCTGATTCTAAACTGAAATATTTTGCAGGAGATTCAAAGCAGCATGTGCTGTGGAAGAGCAGACTTTTCCGTTAGAAAGCCGTGTTTCATATGCAATAACTATGCAGTTTCTCTTGCAGATGGCATCTGAACTTTAATTCTGGCTAATGGGAATAACTTTTTGTACCAACCAGGAGAAATGGTACATGTTTCATGTCTGGTGATGGCCCTGAATATCTTAGTGTAGGTCTGAGAATAAGGGTGTTAGGGAACAGGAGAACTAAGGAAATGTAGGTCAGTCTTTCAGGCTGGTAAGGAAGCCTAGTACAAATACACACCCCAGTACACTCACATGCATAATTGAAACAAGAGATTCATGAAACAATTCCTTACCTTCATTACAATGGTGAAGTGTGCTTACATTTTTTTATTCTATTCTGCTTTCTTTTTTAAGCCTTACCCATTGAATTAATCACAGTCTGCAAGACCTAGTCACTGGAGAGTTTACTCACAGTGCTTAGATCTGTAATTTATTCACATATTTGTAGGGCATGAACTTTGACATTGAACACACAGGTGACTGGCTCATCTAGATTAAATCTACAATTTACATGAACAGCTAAAGGACAAAGGAATGTGTTCTCAACTCAAGAGGTGACTATCGGGCCCTCCATCGTGGCACAACGGGCTTTGACGTAGCATTGCAAGCTGGCGGCAGCCGCTTCAGTGCAAGTTCGATCTCCAGCCCCGGAGGATCCACATGGCGCGGCAGACCTCTCCTGACCCGCCCGCTGCTCCCTTCAGCAGTGTACTTGTCAATCTGCCTGTTCTGCTCCCCACTCTGCCTCTGGTGAAGCCTTTCACCACCCCTGCACTTCTGGCTCTACCCCAGTTCTGTATGAACAAATAAATAAATCTTAAAAAAATAATAAAGTGACTATCTTTAAATATTAAGATGTGCATTGACTCCCTCATGATTTTGACTGAGTAAATATTTCCTGGGAAAAGCTGAGCTTGTCATAAGCGCTCAAATACACAATATGTCTTTAAAATTTAACAAAAAAGATTTATTGACTTATACGTACAAAAACTGGGGGTGCAGGCCAGAGGTGTGTTAGGGAGTGCCCCACAATGTCTCTTTTCTAATGGCTCTTTGGAATCACTGTTTCCTTTAAACTTCTCTCCCACACATCCCCTTTTCCCTGGTAGCCCAGATGGGCAAATTTTTGAATGAGGAAAGCCTGTGCTTGGGTCATCATGGGGACCCTGAAGACCAGCACTGAGCTGCCTTGCTGGGTCTGATCTATGAGTGCCTCGCGGGCTTTAGTTTCAAAATGTATGCTGATACACATAATGCTGTATTCACCTTCCAGCATCTAAACTTGAATGTTAGGCTTATAGGGATTTTGAGTGTGTAATTTTAACCTATGTTAATTTATTTCAAGAGAATTTTTCCCCCTACTTGATACAGGAAAGCTGTGGCTTTAACCCCTTATGAGCAGTGAATTAATATATGAAAAGTCCTCTGCATGTACTTTCTGAAAATTTAAAAAAAAGATTTATTTATTTATGCTTACAGAACTGGGGTACAGGCCAGAGGTGCAGGGGCGGTGAGAGGCTTCACCAGAGACAGAGTGGGGAGCAGAACAGGCAGATGGATGAAGTACACTGCTGAGGGGAGCAGCGGGCGGGTCAGAAGAGGTCTGTCACGCCAGGTGGGTTACCTCCCTGGCCCCATCTCGTGCTGCAGTGACTTTGGAGAGCTTCATACAGCAGTGCTTTAACCCATTGCACCACCAGGGAGAGCCCCCTTTCTGAAAATTTAAAGAAGACACTAACTGAACTGTTATTAGGATGCTGTGCTTTTGGTTTTTTCCTAAGTCTTTTAGTGCCCAAAATATGGGTGCTGCCTTCTACTGGGTTCGCATGTTGACATCACTCTGTCTCTGCACACTTGGTAGTCTCCCTTTTCATTGTTCTTCTGCCTCTTCCTTGCTTCCCCTATGGTGACTCTCTCTTAACCCCCATTACAAAGGCTTTGCAGGGCTTTGAATTTTTATTATGGAAAACCAGGTTTTTCATTGACCCACAGCCAAAGGTACTTAGACAGCAAATTCACTGTTCATCAAAGTTAATAGTAGGGTTGGGAGAGTGTAACCTCAGCTGAAAAAAAATACTTAGGGTTGTTGCCATCCCTTAGAGAATGACTTAATAGGGGAGTGACAGTCGTGGTTCATAGTGAGGGTTCAAATTAACAAGCAGATAACGAGCCTTCCCATGTGGAGTTCCACACTGGAGGGTGAATCACACTTTACGATTCTTTCACTTGTGGGTGTGTGAGTCATTTACTGGGGCCTATTTAGGGAAGTGTCTTCATTAGTAATAATAAAAAGACCATCATTCCCTTCTTAGGCAAGGGAATTTTCCCTGATGGCTTTGTCTCTAATTTGTCGTCCTACTCCCCCTTCCTTCTCAACTTTTTATTTTGTCTTTTCTTACTATCTGACCCAGAACATGGCCTCACGTTAGCTTTCCTCACTTTATCTTGCCATTAGTTATGTCTACATGTGCTAGAATGATCTCTTTGTAAAGATTTGCTTTCCCGTCCCTCTCCCATTGGAACGAGCTTCTCCAGTGAAGGGATGGGTCTTACCTGCCTTGGTGCCTAACAGTGCTTTCTCTGTTGTTCTAATGGAAGAAAGGTGCGGACCAGATAGGAATTCAGCTTCCCAGGGGTGCCTGACCTCATGTTAATGGTAGGTAAGAAGTGATGCATGTGGGCTCTGGCTCAGGGTTTTCATCACACCTCCCCAACTCCCAGGTTCTGCCCTGGGTTGCTACTCCCAGAGCCTCAGCTATGGGTTTTTTGTTGTTGTTGTTAAGATTTTCTTTATTTATTAATGTAGAAGAACTGGGGTACAGGCCAGAGGTGCAGGGGGTGAGCAGATTTACCAGAGACAGAGTGGGGAGCAGAACAAGCAGATTGACTGAAGTACACTGCTGAGGGCAGCAGCAGGTGAGACAGGAGAGGTCTGCTGCGCCATGTGGGTCATCTCCTGGGGGTTGAACTCATGCTGCAGTGACTGCTGAGGTTTCTTGCATCACCAACGAGGCCCAGCGACTGTGCTTTTGAAACATAAGCACCTAAACAGTACAAAGAACTCAGGGATGTGCTATAATCTTAATAACACTGCAGGGTGCGGCCTGTTTTGGAATTGGAGAAGCCTTAAATGCCATTAGTTTGATTATGGTAAGATATTTGTGTTCTCTTTCGAAGTGCCTGAAATTTTAAGAAAATTCTCAGGGCCTTCACCTGAATTTGGTAACAAGCTACATATTTTACCTAGAGGCAGATTGTGAGATTTCTTCTTTCTGGAAATGCATTGATGAAATATTGGAAATAGTAAGAGAAGGGGTTAACATTTCAAAAGAATTTCTGGAGTTGTTTTCTTGTCTCCAAGTCAGGTGTATATCATAAACAAATAAATCCAACAACTTTTAGGATATCTTGGCATCAGGTTGCACCATTATTAGTACAAAGTTTAAAAAGTACTTTAGATATTAAGTTTTGTATCTGTACTGAGCGATGACAATATTTTACTTCTGAATTCATGGAAGAGGAAGTTAGATTTAGGTGTTGATTAAGAGCCTTCTATTACAATTACAGTTTTGGGGATTTACTCAGAATGTGGGCACTGGACTCAATAACTCTGTTTTCGTTTTCTGGAAAGGAACGTCAGTTGACCTCAATCTCAGGTTAAGAACAAAGACTTCAGGAAAAGATTGGGGGTTCTGGGGAGGGCGAGTGGTCTAAACAGGGAAGGGAAGAACATAAGAGACTATGGTTCATGGGTGATGTGTTGATGTGATATTTATTGGGATTATACCTTAGGGGAGAAGACAAATATTGTACAAAAGTGAACAATGATGAGGGGGAAAAAAAAGATGGGACTAGGGTCCTGGGTTTTACTGTGCTTACTGCAGCAATTCAGAGCATTATTTGTCCTCTGAAAAGTTGTTTTAGAGGTGCTGTAGACAGGATCTCTAAACCTGCCTGATGGTCTTAACCCTCCCACTACTTTTCCTAACCCGCCTCACTGTGCTTGGAGACCCAGAGAAATTAAGCAGCTTGTCACAGGAGCCCATGTGTGTCACAAATTGCCCATTTTTGTGGCCCTTTTCTGTTAGCATCCCCCGAGCCTGGTCCTCCCCCCACGCCCTACCTGCCCCAACCTTGGGTGAATTAACATCATATGTGAAATAACCAGTTACCTCTTCTCCCACTTTACTGTTTTCCTTTTTGCTGCTTTTTCACTCACTACCCCTCATTATCTCTGTGTAACTCTCTTTTTTCTTGCTACTTCCACCTTTTCTCCTTTCTCTGTGACCATTTCTCTCCTGTTTCTGTGTTTCCTTCTTTCGTACCTTCCTCCTTAAATTGGCAGGTATATAAATTTTTACTATCTAACTATTTGGAATCAAGATACTAATTCCATTTTTGGGGGCTCAAATAACAGAAACTGGCTCGAACTTTCTAATGCATTTCATAATGCTGCTATAACCTTCACTGTGTAATAAATGCTCTTTATTCATTCTAATAGGAATAAGCTGTTGCCTTCTCTCCTCTTCTGTCTGGTTCATTTGCTCATTCTCTCATGAATAAATCAGTACCAAGTAGCTGCGGAAGACACTCTTCTGGGTTCTGAGGATATAACAATGACCAAGAGAGAGAGAAACCCCTGTCCTCAAAGGGCTTCTATTCTGCCAGGGCAGACAAAGACAAAAGGAACATACTTCTGTGCAGATCTGTGGGCAGCCACCTCACGTGGAAATTCAAAGAAGCCCTCTTTGAGGTGAGGACAGACAAACTGATAGAGAAAACATTCTAGGGAGAGCTAATAGCACATACAACAGCTTAGGGTGGGGATGGACCTTGTATGACTGAGGAACCCAGGGCACATGCATGTGGCTCAGGCACAGAGGTGCAGAGGCTAGTGTGGGTGATGAGGTGTGAGGTCTTGGCAGGGCTGTGTGTGAGGGAAGAGTTTGGAATTTATTATCCGTGATGTGGGAAGTGGCTGGAGAATTGAAATGAACTGAGTTGCCCTAATCCATCACCATAGGCCCTTGTGGCCTCCCCTCCCACCCCACGCTCCCTCAACTCTCTGGTCAACTTGCAAGTTTAAAAGACTGTTTAAACTCCTCAGGCTTTTTGTTTGTTTGTTTTCAGTAGGAGGGTGAGGTGAATGTCAATGTTGGGGAAATATCATTGTACATTTGATGTTTTCCTTAGCTGTTAATGTACATTTTCCCGATTCTTTTTTTTTTTTTTTCCCGATTCTTTTTTTTAAAGTTTATTATGCATACAGAACTGGGGTACAGGCCAGAGGAGCAGGAGTGGTGAGAGGCTTCGCCAGAGACAGAGTGGGGAGCAGAACAGGCAGATGGACTGAAACCCACTACTAAGAGGAGCAACAGGCGGGTCAGCAGAGGTCTGCTGCGCCATGTGGGTCACCTCCGGGGTCTGGGATTGAACTCGCACAGCTTGCAGTTTGCACTTCCCCCTCACATTTTTAAAACTCCTCTTTTAAAACTCTCAGTTCTTCTTGATGTTTATCCCTGTGTTTTGAGTTTCTCTTTTGCTGTGGTACCCTGGGATCTGGTTATGTACACGGGTGCCCTCCCTTTGTCACCATTGTTATATCTCTAAAGTATCTGTCTACTTTATACAAGTAGACAAATGAATGAAGAGGTGGATTTGTTGTGTGGGTTGTTAGAGATGTTGGTACTGTGTGTGGTGTTTTGGGGATTTCACTGAAAATGTCCCCCACCTTTCTTGTATCAACTCCCAAAGTGGAGAGAACTTTGAGGTTGAGGGCTTTGGCTGTAGATGTGGTGGGTGTATTGTGGTAACAGGTCTGAGGAGGTGTGATCCGTACCTCTGAGCACAGTATGACAAAGCAGTTACCTCAATTAAAAAGTAATACATATATAGGAACTATAAAGTTCAGGGACAATGCTAGTCATTCTGTATATAATTCCGTTACTTTGGTTTCTGATGTCGAATTCTTGTTCTCTACCATCATTATGTATTAGAAATATTTGTAGGCCAAACCTCTCATTGCTGGTGAATCAGAGTCGCAGGCAGGAGCAGTCAGGATATCTACATCTTAAACAGCTTGGAAGGTTTTTCTGAGGAATATTTGAAGCGGGGATGCCTGGTTTTAGAAGATGTGCAGTAACACACAAGAGTTATCGGTGAGGTCAGATCACTATCCCTACTACTGGTGCCAGTCATTTAAATTATTTAAAAAAAATATATTCATTACATCATCCTTCATTTTTGTGCACTGTATGGTTTCCCTGTGACATTCCCACCACCAGTTCCCCTGTGCACCATCACCACAGTCCCTTGTGCTCTTCCCACCCCTGTCCTGGCCCTGCTCCCTGCTCCTCCCTTACAGAATGTCTCTGGTCCATAGTTGCCTGATGATTTTGATTTTCACTTTAGTACAGTTACTTAAACCCCACCCCCAGTCATTCTTTTGAATGAAGAAAGGATTCACCTGTGTGTAGAACTCTAACTCTATAGTTCTCTGCTCATTTCCTCTTTTCCTTTTTTCTTCCTCTTTCTCTTACTACAAATAACTCTGTAGTGTGAATCCTGCTGCTGATCAGACCATGAAGATAAGTAATCACTGATCAGGGCCAAAGCTGTGCTTTCTGGAAGCAGTGAGCTTGATCTAGAGTGAGTTGGAAAGGGAGAGAAATTCTCAGCAGCTCTGGGGCAGGGGGCTTCCTGTCTATTACATCTGTCTATCGGGTGTGTACAGTAGGCCTCTTGATTCCATCAAGGGTACTTTATTTAACTTGAAGTTGCCTCCACTTGTTTCACTTTAGTTCATGAAGTTAGTCAGGTATTCAGGGAACATAGTTACTTTTTATCTCTGCACCTTCAAGAACTATTCATTCTATTATGTTGTAAGGACCCTTCTGTCATGTGACCTATGTTTGAATAGTTTGGGCTTTAATGCTCAGTTAAGTTGCCACAGAAATCTTCTGTTAACACCTGACTGATGGGCAAAGCTCTTGTTTCTCTTGCTCTCTCTAAGCAACAACTCTTTGTAAATACTGAAAGAGAACAACCAGTTCCTTGTTTGTGTTCATTGTTGATTTTCTATTCTTGAGTTAATTCAGAGAACAGTTGCTTGCAAGTTACTAAGGGATTCTACATCTGAGATCTACTTCTGTCTTAGAAGTTTGGATAACATGTCATATACAAACTTTTTAATTTGCTTAAAAAATTTTTTTTTATTTATGCAAACAGAACTGGGGTACAGGCCAGAGGTGTGGGAGGTGAGATGATTCACCAGAGAAAGAGTGGGGAGCACAACAGGCAGATCGATTAAGGGGGCAGGTCAGGAGCGGTCTGCTGCACCATGTGGGCCACCTCCCTTGTGGAGGAGTCCAACTCCTTCTGAAGGGGCTGATAGCTTTCAGTGGTGCACTTTTTACCCATTGCCATCATCAGGGAGGGCCAAACTTTTTCAATTAGAAAAACAATAGGATCACTATACTTAAAAAAGTCTTTTATTTTGGCCTTTCAGATGCATACTTGAGTCACCAAATTGAGTACAGTGAATTATCTAGTTTACTTTGTTTGTCTTAACATGCGTAAGTTCATGGGAAGCCAGGCACATTGGGTCTTATTGCTTTGCCAGTACTGTTGGGCTCCTTCCCTGGCAAGTTTGGCAGTCTTCTTCTTGTGTATATCCAGAAAGTTCTGGATCTTCCTCATTCATTTTTCTTCTCAATTATTTCTTTTCAGTTATATCACGATAAAAACTTCTTCTTTCATATATTTGCTTTTATCATCTCCCATTGCCTCGCGTTTGAAATCCGTCCTAATTTTAATGCCAATTATTGAGGAAAGGTATGCATTTTGAAATGGAATTAGCTAGACTAAAGCCCAATGGAAACATTTAAAGTAATTCAGGGTTCACGTTAGAATTGTTACAAACATGTCATTAATTTCCTCATGTTTTCTTAGTCTAGCGTCTTCAAATATTAGAATTGAGGGAAGAGAATTTAAAAAGCAAACAGACTTTTATATAACTTGATTACTTTGTTTCATTTTTTGAAAAAAAGATTTTCTGCATTGTATTTTAGATATATGCTGAAGTTATATATCCTGGATTAAATATAGAATATTTGATCATTTTTGGATTAGACCAGGAAACTAACAGTTATAAGATTTTTTAAATTGGGAAAGAATTTTCACATACCCCAATATTAGCCTTTATAAATAAACTTTGGAATATAAGTTTGCAAGGTAAGGACTTTCTAAATTGGTGGTAGGTAGAAGAGGGTTGAAACAATGATTCTTGGTCTTTCAAAGTTGATCTGTCATCGCCCTCTTCTTTATACATGAAGTTGAAGTTCTTTGCCTCTTAAGCTTGATCATATTGCCTTCAGCTTAAAGAACACCCTCTTTAATATGAAAGGTGTTATGAAATAAAACTCACACTTTAAAGCACTGAAACTCAGCATGAGTAGTTGTTAACTGGAAATGAAGTCCCAATGATACTTAGAGAGCTTATTAGCTAATCAAAGTGAAAATTCTAACCCAGGACATAGTCTCACCAATTTCACTCTGTGAGAACTGTTTCAAAAGGAATTTAGTTGATATGGGTAGAAGCAGTGAGTCATTGACAATGGAAATGTAATTATTCTTGTGGGAGGTCTTGCTTTTAGATCTAAGTTGTCCCAACCTAAAGATACACTGACGCTATCTATACACAGATGAAGGCAATGCAGGGTTTGTTTTCTTGCTTTCTAAAGAGTGTTCTGTGGGGATACAAAGGCTGGACAACCCTGTTAAATCTTCTTTGATTTCTTGGTCTTCAGTGGGGGTGAAAAGACTGGCTTTACCTATAGGCATCAGATTCTGCATAGCTGTTTAAAACTTCAAATCTTTGTAGATATCCTTGCTTTCTTGTCTGCTAGAGAAGGGAAGGGTTGTTTCCTGAACACTTTGCAGTATGTTCACAGGTGTTACGAAATAGAGCTCATACTGTACACAGAAGCCAGTAGTGAAACTGTATGCAGAAGCCAGTAGTGAAACTCAACATAAAGAGCTTTTAACATGAAATAATTTCATTTGAGCTGTGTATTATTCAAATGATATTCAGAGCAAGTCCATTTTTGTGTATTATACAGAAACTACCTTCTGATGTCAAATGATAGCTGCTATACTAGGTTATGTTTACTTGTGAATTGTAATTTAACAGCCTTGTTTGAGACTAGAGTCTCAGTTATTCTTGGGATCGAATATTTCCTCCTCTAAAGAGTCTTTATAGACATTTGTGTGCTGAGAACATTGGCTTAGTGTTTCTTTAGTTTACTTAAAATGGGACTGAGCTAGTTTAATGTGATATAGCCAGCTAAGAGAAGCTCTGTTGGGATATGAGCTCTCCTTATGCAGGAGTTGGCTGGAAGTGTTACTGAGACATCACTAGCAAGAGTTGTGTGTTTGTGCTGGATGGTGCTGTCAGCTCTGAAGGGATATCTTTAAGGGGATTATGAAAATTCTGGTTCCCGTCAAATTATATAGGAAGATACACATGTCTAATGTTGCCTATAATTTTTCTAAATTGCCCATCAAAGACCACCTACTGGTTTAACTCAGTTTGTGTCTGAGTGTGATGAAGAGAGTATTTCTATAGTGAATGGATTCTCAAATAAATAGAAGGAAGTACACCACTTATTCAAATTCCAAATTAGAACGAACATGTAAAGAGATGTCATGTATATTTCAGAGTAAACATCACCTCAGCTGAGAATCGTAGTCATTTCTGTACCTTTTCCCTTAAGGGTGCCAGATGATTCTTAGATATTTTTAGGGCAGAAGTAAGCAGCAGAGATAGTCCTGACATCAAGGTCTGCCTCATGTCTGTAATTAGTGCTTCGTCTGTATTTGTTAAGCAGAGACATTGTCTGCTCTTTGTAGACATCATAACCTGTGATTTCGATTCCACTCAAACTTGAAGAACAAGAAGAATGACTTACCTTCTCAATAGTGGTTTCAGAGACTACAGGACACAAGATACATTCATTATTATTCTATTTTAATAAGACTATTTAGTACAATAGATTAAAAATAGACTATGAAATACAGGTTGTTTTAAATATACAGTTGCATTTCTGGTTCATAATGAGATTTACCTATCTAATTTGTACATGATTGAACACTGAATATTTTTATTTCCATAAGCAATTAAAACAAACCTAGAATTAGTTGTGCCCATGAGAAATGTTTGCCTTTTTCCTACATTTTAAAAAAAATTGAAGTTGAATGCAGGTATTGTTTTCTTAGCCACTGACTGTAGTGGAAGGAAATGATTAAGAAGAAAAATGTTGCTAAAAATAATAAAATTAGGCCCTCCCTGGTAGCTCAGCGGGTTAAAGTGCTGCACTAAGAAGCTAAAGTCACTTCCGCATGAGTTCGATCCCCGTCTGCCCCGAGGAGATCCACATGACAAGGCAGATCTCTCCTGGCCCACCTGCTGCTCCCCTCAGCAGTGTACTTCATCTCTCTGCCTGTTCTGCTCCCGGCTCTGTCTCTGGTGAATCCTCTCACCCTCCGCATCTCTGGCCTGTACCCCAGTTCTATATGAATAAATAAATAAAATCTTAAAAAAAATTAAATTAAACATTTTGTTTGTGCTTGTGTCTGACAATCCAGACTTAATGCTGTCTTTGTGAAAAACCAGTTGTATTTTTTGTTTATTACATGTGCTTTTTTCTTCTTCTGTTACTCATTTCAGACAGTATTTGATTTCTCCCCTCAGGTGTAATACCCATATCTCTACCACCACAGCACCCACGATCTATCACATAGGAAATAGCACCTTTAAATTAGGTGCCCTGACATTTAAGAATTCTGAGAACCAGAGTCTTGGGAGCCAAGGTAGAAACTTAAACAGTTTTATGTTTCAGCTCTCTATGGCGTTTCTCACCTCAGTGTATTTTTATAGATGCTCATTTCAGGGACCTCTATGGTTTATTCTTTGCAGATAACTGATAATTATTTTTTCCTAAAAACAAACCCAGCCTGATTATCTTACTCTTTTGTTCATGAGAAGTTCAACTAAGGAAAAATGAGCACAGCATCAACTTTCTTCGGGTTACTGTATTTCATTGGAGCAGGACATGGATTACTGCTGGGATCTTTTGGGTTCTTGACAATGGGTTTGATAAGTGGGCCAGTGCTTTTATTTTGTGGTTGTTGGTAGTGGGTACTAAGAGACCTTTAGAAGAGGCTGAGCTGCAAATCAGACCAACGTCTGCTTTAAAATGAGAGGGTTGAACTAAATGATAGTCCATCTATTGTGGTGTTGGTACATAGCGGTCATCAGTGATGTTTGCAATCTCGTGTTTTGATGTTGGGAAGCATAGAAAGGCTTTTAGGCTAAGGTGTCAGAAATAATAACAGGGTGGGTCCAACCAAAGCCACCTGGACACAGGTGGTGAGAAGGAGATAAAAAAGTTTGGAGGCCAAAGTTTATTTCCTTTCTCTGGCTTGTTGCTACAGGAGAGCTATGGCCTAGATAGGGTAGTTAATGTATATTATTAATTCATTTAATCTTCCCAACAAACAACTCCATTAGGCAGTTACAGTTGTTCTCCCCATTTCACAGGTAAGAAATGGAAGCACTGAGAATGATGAATGTATTGTAATTCTGAAGTGAAAGAGCCAGGATTTGAACCCAGGCAGCTTTTCTGAGGACCTGCTTCACCCTACACACTGTCACCCACTCCCTAGATGGCTGATCAGTGTTCTGTGACCTTGTTGTCATGTAAAATGCCCTCTCTGCTGTTTGTTCATGCAACCAGCAAGTGTTTTGAATGTGGCCCAGCATTGCAGACCCATGACTGAGCACTGCAGGTACAGAGGCGACAGAATCTGTTCATTGGGCTTATACTTAAAATTGGAAGACAGACTGACATAACCACAGACGTGTGAAGACAGTCTGGGGTGAAAGTTGGAAGGAGAAAGGCAGGGAACTTTGTGACCAATAAGTCAGGGTCTGGCAATCTCAGTGACTTAGCACAGTGGTTCTGGCGTTGGGGGATGGGTGGGGGGCCACCATGTGCTAGAAAGGCAGGTCATTTGTCAGCCCCACTTAGTGCTCTTGGGTGTGTTGGTATCTGTGGCATCTTAATGAGGCTTCAGACTTCCCTTGTATCCGGACACGTGTACAGATTCTGTGCAAATCATGAGTGTGAGGTAAATATACACTGATCATTGAGCTTGTTTTCTGTTGCACCTCCTGATTCCTGCCTTTTATCATATGTTGGGGGAGACTGGGACGAGTGTAGCTGCAGAAGTAACACAGGGAGAAGGGAGAGTGACTGTCTGGTCAGGTAATATGCCTTAGCTTTCAAAATACTTCTGGTAAGCTAATACCCATTATCTGAGCAAGGACTCTTCATTAAAAAAATCATTTTCTTTCTTGCTTTCTCTTGCACATCACTGAAGAACTGACTCTACTTAATTTACTGCTTTCTTTTATAAACCTGGGCTCAGAAAGTCACTTTCATTAGCCTCTCTGGACATTCCCTCTAACGTTATCATGCCACATTTAAAAAAATCTCATTTACTGTTTATTAATTAAGCTGAATTAGCTCTCTAGGGTGGATATGCTCTTAGTACTTTGCAAAATTAAAGTAGGTTTTCACTAGCTGTGAATTTACCCAGCACCTATCAACAAGAGACATGGCAAGGCTTACAAAGTTAGGGATCCTTGGTAACTGCATTTAAGGTACTTTCTAGCTTAGTATCAAGGAAAACCATCACTCAGAGCTGAGGTCCACCAGGAAGCGGGGAGGAGAGCTGATGAGGGGCCAGGCAGCCAGACTGCTGCAACCTGGCTCTGTGACCTTGATCGACTGATTCGTAGCATTGCACAGGTAACTTGGAAATGAGGATAATAATGAAACCTCCTCAGGATCACTGTGAGAATTAATGAACCAAATAATATGAAATGCTTAGAACAGTGCCTGGCACACAATATGTGCTGTGTACCATCTTGTTTTTATTATAGTCCTGATAATGTTCTGGTGACTAAGGAATAAGGGGAGGGGCTTCAGAGCTGAACAGGAAGAACATGGTGGAATTGGTATTTGATTTAGAGCTCATGAAACAGGTGAGTTTTAACAGGTAGAGCTGATGTGGAAAGTACTCCATCGAAAAGTGATGTCAGGCCAACAGGCATATGAAAAAATGTTCAACATCACTCGTAATAAGGGAGATGCAAATTAAAACCACAATGAGATACCACCTCACCCCAGTGAGAATGGCACATCTTCAAACAACTAGCAACAACAAATGTTGGCGAGGATGTGGAGAAAAAGGAACTCTCCTGCATTGCTGGTGGGAATGCAAACTAGTACAACCACTATGGAAAACTGTTTGGAGGTTCCTCAAACTGCTAAACATGGAGCTTCCCTATGACCCAGCAATCCCACTCCTAGGTATCTACCCAAAAGACACAAAAACACTGATTGAAAAAGATACTTGTACCCCCATGTTTATTGCTGCTTTATTTACAATTGGAAAAACATGGAAGCAGCCCAAATGCCCAAAAGTAGATGACTGGATTAGAAAGATGTGGTACATATATACAATGGAATATTACTCAGCAACCAAAAAAGAGAAACACATGTCTTTTGCAGCAACTTGGATGGAGCTGGAAAAGATCATGCTGAGTGAGATAAGCCAGAAAGAGAAAGAAAAATACCGGATGGTTTCACTCATAGCAGGAGTATAATGGACCAGGCGAGAAAATAACAAAAATAATGAACAACCATAGACCAGAGACATTCTGTGGGGGTGGAGTGGGGAATGGGATCAAAAACGGGGGGGGGGGAAGGGAGGGAAATGCACGGGACTATGGTGGTGGCACAGGGGTGATTTGGTGATGGGAAACCCATGGGGATTACAATTGAGATGAAAAAAAAAATGTGAAAAATGATGTAAAAATAAACTTTTTAATTAAAAAAAAAAATGTGTAAAAAAAAAAAAAAAAAAAAAAAAAAAAGAAAAGTGATGTCAGACAACCGCAGGTATGTTTAGGGAATAGTGAGGAGTCCAGGCTGGTGGGTGGGTGGGGTTCTTTACAGAACGATACCAGACTCATCTGGACAGGTAGGGTGGGACCTTACCTTGGGGCAGGGCTGCAGTCTGCCTTTGTTTTTGGGGCAGGATTGCTCTGAAGTTCCTGGTGTTACAGGTGCATGCCCACATTTAGCACTGTGTATGCTAAACCTAGTAGTCTAAACCTTCAGAGTCTCTCGTCTTTATGTGATAAATTTTAGTGCTTGTAGGCTATTATCACGTTGAACATCTGTTTTCTGGCCACTTCTATTTTGAAGACACTTAGTTGACTCAGAAGATGTAGGAAATGCTGAAATTTCACAGCTAGCCTGTCACTTTCTGGTGCAGTACCTGACTGGAAAAGACTGTTCTATATTTGTTTCCTCTTTTATAAACAACTAGAATATTAAACAAATAACAGGAAATCAAATGCCAATACTGTAGAATACTCTCTCTGATGGACAGATCAAATTCCTCAGAGTATTTCTGCTTTCTAGATCACAAAATAAAATATAATTACTATGGAGGCATAGGTGTTACTTTAAAATATATAGAGGTGTTTGTGTGTATGTGTGTTTTTTTTTGGGGGGGTGGTAATAACATCTAAAAAACAAATGAAAAACAATAGAACTGAAGTCAGTGCCCTTGGGGAAAGATCAGTAGCAAATTTGTGACTCATTGTCTGGTTTAGACTTCTATATTCAGCCATTTGTTATTTTAAGAATCACCCCTGTGTTTTGAAGATGATGTGTTTTAAATAATCTGAGTATGAAAACATAGTTGTAAATTTTTAAAGCTTCTGAAATTCATATATATATATTTTTGACAGGCTTTGAGGATTTAGTGATCCTAGGATTTAGTTGAAAGATCTGATTTGGAAGTATTTGTAGGTTAACTCTAAGAGGATTTTATTTAAATTCCCACATTGGTGAGCTGGTCTTCTGTGCAATTGGTCCAACCTTGATACTTGCTTCATTTTTTTTTTCAGTGTGTGTCAGGTACTCACAAACATTGTACATTTTGGGGGCATATTAATTTTTTGAAATTTACTTTTTTTTTTTGAAATTTCAAACCTTTTTATTTCTCAAAGACCTTAGACCTGTAGATTTGTAGTTTTGAATCTACAAAAGGCAGCACTTCCCCCCACCCAAAGATTTATTTATTTATGCATACAAGAGCTGGGGTACAGGCCGGAGTTGTTCAGGTGAGAGGATTCACCAGAGACAGAGTGGAGAGCAGAACAGGTGAATCGACTGAAATACACTGTTAGGGGAGCAGTGGGTGAGACAGGAGAGGTCTGCTGTGCCATGTGGGTTACCTCCCTGGCCAGAGATCAAACTCCTGCTGCAGTGGCTACAGATAGTTGACAGTGCTGAGACTTAAACCTTTGCACCACCAGGGAGGACCCTATAGGCACAGCACTTTTGAAAAACTGTAAATTTTAAGTTATGTATTTCAATGTTTATTTCTATGTAGACTCTGGTAAGGACACTAGCATTCTATTTATACCAGTGATATAAAGCACTTTATAAAATAAATTGATTTAAATTAAAAGAGTGTCTAGAGAGAAATGGTTATATAATACATAGAGATGTGATAGAAGAGTTGAAAAAGTTGATATGTGGCTTATTGAGATCTGGGAAATACTGGCTTATTGGTAAAGAATATAAATAACATTAGATTGTAGTACTGGGATTTTAATAAGGTTAAATAAAAATTTCCTAGCTATGGGGAATATGTATTAGGATGCTGACTTTTAAAGAAATTTTTATTAAAGGAATTGAATGTTATTTGGGTCCTTGGTCCTGGCATCAGAGTAATTAAGCAAAAATAAAAATCATATTAATTGGTTGAGTGCTAAAATAAAAATCATATTAATTGGTTGAGTGCTAATCAGTGAAAAGTAAGACATATGTCAAATGCTATTCTGTTGAAAGTTCCCAGGGTTTCCTCACTTTATGTCATACAAATGTTCCCTCTTGTAGGGACAGCCTGGTGTGGTACTTTTCCTAGTTTGCGACAACATGCGCTCAATCTGTTGAGATGAGTAGACAGCATGATGCTATTTTATCCCCCTGAGAAGCAAGGAAGGAAAACTTGGATGTTTAGAGGATTATTTGAAATTAATTTTATTCAGAAAATATTTAGAGCAGCAATATTAGCTGCTTAACACATTTTTGAGAATTAAATATAAGCTATTTTTAGGGAGAGTCACACATTTAATATTTAGCTGATTTAGCTACGTAGCTGTTTAGCATACTTACGAACAAATTAACATGACTCTACAAGACATAATGAGGAGGTAGTAAGTGTAAAGTAAAAAGAACGCCTTCCTCTACAGCTCCGTTCCTCAGACACAACTACTGTTAGCAGTTTGAAGTCACCTAATTTTATTTGTTACTAATGTAATATATTGATATGACATATCATAATATATGTTACGTGTATGTGTGTATATATATGTCAAACAAATAATATACATATTAAGGTGAAGTCCGCTAACTTTGAAAGTCTAGTACAAGGACATTTTTAGGAATCTCCTTCCCAGATTTGTACTTCTGTTTTTTGCAGTATTTTTTTTATTTTTTATTTTTTATTTTTATTTATTTATTTATTTATTTTAAAAGATTTATTTATTTGTGCATACAGAACTGGGGTACAGGCCAGAGGCTCAGGGGCGGCGAGAGGCTTCACCAGAGACAGAGTGGGGAACAGAACAGGCAGATCGACGAAGTACACTGCTGAGGGGAGCAGCGGGTGGGTCAGGAAAGGTCTGCCGCGCCATGTGGTCACCTCCGGGGCAGGCGGGAATTGAACTCATGTGGAAGCGGCTTTAGATTTTCAGTGCTGTGCTTTAACCCGCTGGGCCACCAGGGAGGGCCTTTTTGCAGATCTGCTATTTTTAAGCAGATGTGATGTGTGGAATTACCAGTGGTTTTAGAATAGCTGTGTGTTCAAATCCTAACTCCATCCCAGAGCAGCAATTTGCCATTTTGGAAAGTTCCTTACCTTTCTGAGCTTTCTTTCGATTGTTTCAACAACAAGGCTTACTAAATATTGCCTTCTTTCTGAAATTTAATCATCCCTAGCTGCTCTTTTTTCTTTTCTCTTTTTAATAGGAAACATAGCTAAGAAGACCTGACATCATAATCCACATCATATCTTCTCTTGGGAAAAATGGGGCTTAGTTTTTAGTGACTCCAGTATGCTTTCCGTAAAGTACCTGTTGATTAGGAGAACATCTCCCCCACTCTCCCAAGTAACTGTCATCAGATTGTAAAAGGTCATTGCATTTACCTGTCCCTGGAATCGTCCTAGAATTTAGATGGCCTCTGCTGGGTTTCATTTTGCACTTATTAATAATGTAGCAGTGGGATAAAAATAAAAACAAAGACTCTCATCTTACAGTGTGAGGACATGGGTCCATGTGTGCTAAGTCAAGCTGGTAAGAAGAGCAGTGGAACCCTGGGGGGTGGCAAGTCTGAAGAAGTACTTCCTGTGGGTTGCTGACTCTCCTGCAGAATGACTGCCTCCAAATGAAAGGGAATTAATGTAATTGCTCCCTAGGAGGAAAATGTATTTTTGCTTTTCAAAGGTTTGTTGTATAAGCTTTAATTATCTAATCCAAACACAACAGCTTTCTGTAAGCGGCTTTCCCTTTCAGCAGTCACAGTCAACTTTCAAACACGCCTGCATTAGACTTGAAAATAAGTCCTGCATTATAACCAGTTCTATATTATACGTCTACTGGGATGCAACAAAATACCATTTTAATGTTGGTCACTGCAAATGGCCTTCAAAGCTAGGGTTTCAGTGGACTTTTGTAATTAATTGAGTGGCAGCTACAGTCATGATTCTTCATTGGTAGAACCTCTGCGACATGTTTTTATGGTTTCATTTTCTGCCTGTTTTGTTTCGCATTCAATTTACTTGGTGGGTGTGTGCTTTGTCATACCTTGTTTACATGTCAAATGAATATGGGGCTTTCTGACTGCTGTGAGAAGTATCTCTTGTCTTTATTTTAGTTTTGCTTTTTGAGAATTCAGATCTGAGGTGATTTCTAGACCTGAATTTTTAAAATTATGTAAAAGATAACATATACATAAGATATTGCTAGCGAATAGTTTCAAGTGTAAAGAAACTTTAAAAAAAGTTTCTTTAAATCCCTACTTTTTTTTCTTTATTAAGGATTTATTTACTTATGTATATAGAACTGGGGTACAGGCCAGAGGTGCAGGGGTGGTGAGAGGATTCACCAGAGACAGAGTGGGGAGCTGAACAGGACGACTGAGGAAGTATACTGCTGAGGGGAGCAGCAGATAGGTCAGGAGAGGTCTGCTGTGCCATGTGGGTCAGCTCCGGAGTGGGCAGGGATCGAACTCGTCGACTGAAGTGGCTTTAGCTTCTTAATGCTGTGCTTACCATGGAGGGCCTAAAATCCTACTTTTAGACACCTGGCATGCTAACATTTTTGTTGTTGAAATGTTTAGATTTTGATTACTAACGAACATATTAGGGAAATAATGCTAGGGAGGAATTTATGAGTCAGTTTGATTCAAACTATAGCAAAGAAGGACCAGTGAGTGCCCTTGACTCAGAATTAAATGATTAAATTGCATTTAGAATAAAACCAATCTTTCCTCATAGTTTGGATTTTCTTTACAAGCTGACTGCTTCTTCCCGCCTTCTCTCCACCTCCCCTAAGCACACTTGTTTCCCACCGAGCTCTTCCCTACAAGATCCTTGCCTGAATTATATTACCCCCACACTCTGGAAAGCTGTTCCTTCTCTCCCCTGCTTCGTCCCCTGGCTCTCCCAGTCTCCCAACACAACTTGCTCCGAGGGCCCTGGCGAAATTACCACAAGCCACTTCTCTAGTCTCTTTCCAGGACCCTGCTTATTTCCATTCCAGCACTTCTTTGTTAATTATCATCTTATCGCCAAAAGAATGTAAATTCTATTAAGAGAGGAACCAGCACCTGATATATACCTGGCGCATATTTTATAGTCAATAAGTTGAATACATGGAAGTTGTTCACTTTTTTTTTTAATTTTATCATAATTTATTTTTACATATTTTTGTGCATTTTTCCATCTCAGTTGCAATCCCCTTGGGTTTCCCATCACCAAATCACCCATGTGCCCTCACCATAGTCCAGTGCATTTCCCTCCCCCCATTGTTTTTGATCCCATTCCCCACTCCACGCCCACAAAATGTCTCTTGTAGATAGCTGTTCATCATTATCATTATTTTCTCGCCTGTTCCGTTATATTCCTGCTATGAGAGAAACCATCCAGTATTTTTCCTTTTCTTTCTGGCTTATTTCACTAAGCATGATCTTTTCCAGCTCCATGTTCACTGGTTTTTAAAAGCACTTTTTGCTCATTTCTTTAAGATGTATTTGTCATGCTGGACCACAGGGATTAAGTATCCTGATAATAAAACCAAACCAGTATGTTCTCCAGTGCTCTTCCCTGCATTTATTTCTCCCTGTTTACTTGTGATTTTATTGAATGTTTAGAGAGTAGCACAGGTTTTCATTAGAGCAGGGAGAGGATTCTGTAGACCTCCCAGGTAATTTGTGCTCATGCTGAGAACACCAGGCACTAAATTACCTCCCAGCAATCTGTGAAGGACAGGGAGCTCTGTATTTATCTTTGGTGAGCATACAGTACCATAATGGAGTTGTTCTGTGCCCCAAGGGGAAAACCCTGCCATTGTGTCTGCTCAGTGTGCCTTGTAAACAGCTCTGGATGGTAGCTTCTCTGTGGAGCTGCCCTCTTTCTCTAAGCTCTTGCCTGAGCTTCAGCTTCAAGCTGAAAAGGACATTTTGGCAGCTCGGTTGCTGTCCAAAGATTAGCGTGATTGCATGACATTGTCACTCAAAGTAGATATGAAATGCAAATTTGGTGAGTAATTAAATTAGCTTCATGTCATTCTTTGGTGGTGTTCTAAATGTCCCTATTTATCTGTCTTAGGTAATCTATTTAAAGAAGACACCAGAAGAAGCCTACAGAGCACTCCTATCTGGCTCAAACCCCCCCTATCTTCCATTCAGGTATAACTGCTTGTGAGACTTGGGCTGTGGCACTTTGCTGCACAGCTTGCTGCTTTAAAGTTGGATTGCTGTGATTTTTAACTGTCTTAGGACCATGATAGTCAATAGAGTGAAATAAAATGGTAGCTTTTTCTTTCACTTTTGCAGAATTACACATTTCCCATATCTAGTAAGAATAAAGTATCTTTATCCTTTTAAGAATTATTGATATTATTAACTGCTTTTTCTCTTGAAATGCAAAGCTCTTTGCCTTGACAGTTTAAGAGTGCCAAGTGGCTATTAACCCTGTCAAGGTTTGGTAGATTTCAGTAATTTCAGTAATCACTGATGCTTCCATTCATTCTTTCATTTTGTGAACATTGAGCTCTGACCGACGTCAGGGGCTGGGATTATAGAACAGGAACTTTTAGGTACCTTCCCAAGAGCACATTTTTCATGGGGACACCCTATATTACCAGTGCAGCACCCAAATCTAACTTATGTCCTGGGGAAGTCTGTCTCTCATGGCAGTGTTGGAAAAGCATATTATTTAAGCTTCAGCTGAAGAAGTTTGTTTAAATAATTTCAGGTGAACAGGAATTTGATTAAAAAGTTGAAGGTAATAGACATCAAATCTCCCTTAATGGTATCTCTGATAGAATTGGGGATGAGGCTAAAAAGGTGATTTTCACTACTGTTTCCCCAATCATTGGAGGGAGTATTACTAGGCAGAGGTGGATGTCAAGGTGAGGAGGAGGAAGGGGAGAGATCACACCTCGTGAAGTACAATGCCATTAATGAAGTACTGGGATTGGGACTGTGAGAGAAAATTGTCCTCTGTCTGGAAATTAGCCAGTGAAGGGCAGGTAAAAAGTTAGAGACTATATCATAGGAGAGTTTTAATGGGTAAACCAATTATTATTTTTTTCTTCTTGTTCCACTTCAAATCCCTTCTATAATTTGAAAGTGCTTTGTAAAATACAATTTGGTGTTTTAGAAGGGGTCATTGTTTTGTTCAGTCTGGGCAGTTGTAAAGTACTTGAGAATAGGTGGCTTCTAAACAACAGAGGTGTAATTCTCACAGTTGTGGAGGCTGGGTTGGGGGGCTAGGTTAGCATTGGACAGATCTGGTGAGGCCTCCTTAGGGTTTCAGACTGCTGACTTAACCCTACACTATGGCATGGTGGAAGGAGGGTGAGAGAGTTCTCTGGGGTCCCTTTTAGAAAGGCACTCATGTCAGTTCTAAGGGTTTAACTTTCATGATAGAATCACCTCTTGAAGGCTCACCTCCTAATACAATTATGTTGGGCATTAAGGTTTCAATTTATTTGAATTGGGCTGGTGGACACCGACATTCACTTCAAGTAATAATGGTGATATTCTTCATAGTACTGAATGTCTAAGCAAGGCGGTTATTATGCATATGTTTTGGCAGCAGAGACACTGGACTTTAGGGCTTGTTCTTCTTCCTCTGTGTAGGACGGTTACATAACCAGGGCAAGTTACTGACCCTTTCTGGGTCTCAGTTTCCTCTTTCGTAAAATGATTTCAGAGCTATCTCAAGGATTAGATGAGGTAATGCCTTTGTCACTGTTGTGGCACAGTACCTGGTTTTGTTTTCCTTGTTGTTAGTACTGTTAGTCACATTGATAAGTAATAAGGTTTATCTACAAATAATACATACAAATATGTATTATTTCTAATGATTACTCATTCTAGTAAGGGCAGGCAGAGCTGTAGGCCCAAAGCCGCCAATTGTCTGAAGGACAGAATTGGACTTTTAGTGCTGAATTTAATGTAATTTTTTTTCAAATAATATATTTATTTTTACATCATTTTAATGTAATTTTTTTAACATGGCATGACTAAGTATATACAGTTGTTGATTTATAATGAACCTGAAACCTGTAATGTCATAGAGCAGTGTTGTTTTAATACAAATTATTTTTTAAAAAAGAAAAGGGTGTATAAAATAGAAAAAAAATAATTCTGACAGAGATTTGGGAAAATATCAGATTTATTTAAGTTGAACATTTATTTTTTTTAAAGATTTATTTATATGTAGAAGAACTGAGGTGCAGGCCAGAGGCATGGAACGTGAGAGGATTCACCAGAAACAGAATAGAGAGCAGAACAGGCAGATTGACTGAAATCTACCAGTGTAGTTCACCAAGGGAGAGCAGCGAGTGAGACAGAGGTCTGCTGCACCACATGTGGGTTAGCTGCCTGGCTGAGGATAATCTCAGGCCTGGTGGTGAGAGGATAGATCTCAGGCCATGGTGGTGATTGCCTTGAGACTCAACCCTAGGTCCCAGGGAGGCCCTACACTGAACTTTTAAAGATAGCGAAGCATTTGGAGATGAAGGAAGAGACAGTAGAGGACAGAGGAAGGGAAGGTAGGTAGGTTCAGGACCCCACGGAAAGCCCCAGTAATGATGTGTCTGAGAGGGCTTCAGAAAGCCTCTGGGGTGGGAACAATGGCCCTGGTGAGAGGGGGAACTACTGTAAAGGGATTATTGATACGCTTTTCTTGGAGTCAGTGAAGGTTCACTAAATTTTTTTTTTTTTTAATTAGAAAAGTGTTTGTCATCTTTCTGCTGTTATTTTGAAAATAACACCTGATCCTGGGAATTGTAATGCTTGGTAACATTTGTAGAGTTGCAGCTCTAGTTAATGGGCCCATGGACACTGTAGCTGTTTAAAAATTTGAAGTGGAAAACATTAATTTTCATGCTTATCATATTATTCACTCAGAAGTCAAGGGAGATGGATTTCTGTTTCCCTAGCCAGATGAGCGTTGCTTTCTTTAATTGCCAATTTAGATGAGGAAGATGGAGGGAGAAAGAAATTCTTCCTTTAAACGTCATTCTCTTAAGCTTATATGTACCAGCTAATTAATTGTTCTCTGAGAACAAGATCTTTCTAATAACTAATAAGATTAGAGTGGGAAAGATAGTTAGAAATTCATTACTTCTTAATATGGAATTAAATCATAATTATCACAATGGTATCTGCTTTTACCAAATTGTTTTTATTTAAATATTTGAAAATATAAATACATTAAAATGGTCCAAAGCTTAAAAAATAAATAAAGTTTACAGTAGAAGTGTTTTCTTTCACTCTTTAGTCTCTTCTGGTTAATCCTGTATCAGTGACTTCTGGTTTTGGTTTATTCCATGTCCTTTTGTGAGTTTATTGATGCATATATAAGCAAGTATTGACAGTTCTTGCTTTTCAAATTTTATCACAAAATGTAGCATATCACATGAAGTATTGGGTACCTTGATTTTTTTCCACTTAATTTACCTTGTATTCATTTCCATCTACATAGTATCCTTCATTTTTACTGAGCTTATTATAACTTATAAGAATTTATTTAATCAGTCTGACAGGTAGAAATGTAAGTCATTTTCTGTTATTTTAATTGCAGCTTTTTAATTTATACGGCCTCAAATATATTTTAGAAGAAACTGAGACAGTACTGCAAGGGAAATTATACTGTTGTATAATTTTGTGGTTATAGATTTTAGTCATCTGTTTACATGAACGTATTTATATAAAAGGGTGCTTGATGCAGATGTGAGGTATTTTCCTTTATTTAGGCACCTAATACTCACTAAAAGTTGATATTGAATGTGACTGAGTTTTATAACTTAGATATAACTAAAATTAACTGGAGGTGTCAAGAGTGGTTTTCAGGGCCCTCCTTGGTGGTGCAAACGGTTTAAGCGCAGAACTAGGAAGCTATGGCAGCCGCTTCAGTGTGACTTCGATCCCCAGCCAGGGAGCTGACCCACATGTCGTGGCAGACCTCTCCTGGCCCATCTGCTGCTCCCCTCAGCAGGGTACTTTGTCAGTCTGCCTTGTTCTGCTCCCCACTCTGTCTCTGATGAATGTGCTCACCACCCCTGCAACTCTGGCCTGTACCCCAGTTCTGTATGCATAAGTAATCTTTTTTTAACCAAAGAAAAAGTGGTGTTTACATTAAACTCTATGTCTAAAAACATTTTTCATAAATCATCTGAAACAAAAAATACTGCATTTTTAATTTATTGAGGAACTTAGTAGAATGAAGGTTACTGTTTTTCTAGAATTTGACTAAGGAAATTTAATTTTTTCTAAAGTAAGATGTGAGTTGATTAGTTTATAGCTCAGACTGAGTAAGGTTATCAACATTATCACGACTCCTGTTCAGACTAGTTCTGGTCAAAGTCATTAGCTTGGCCTTTATTTATAGTCTGAATTCTACTGTCCAGTGGGCTTTTCACCCATTTGTTGTTAAGTGACTATTTTATGTTTATTGTCTAGATTTTATTTTCATTTACATTACTGCTACATTAACTCTTTAATTTCAAAGCTCAGAAGATGAAAAGGAACCTTACTGTAAAGATAGTAAAAATTGTTTTATTTTTTATCCTTTGTAAAAAAAAAATGAAGACTATTTTGAAATTTCTTAGTGTGGTTGGTGTCTTCATATTGCATTGAATTGCTTCTGTTCCCATCTTTTATACAGTTTTTTTAGTGTCTTTCTTAATAGAAGCATTTTTAATAACTTAAATAATGCTATTTTTCATGTTTTACATACTCAACAAACATTCATCGGAGTAGTCTTTTCTGTATCTTTCTAGAAAGACTTGGCATGTCCCTTGCCTGTAAATCCCTCTTACATTCTGTTCCTGTGCCACTGTGCCTGTTACACACACTCATAAAACAATGCTGTATTGTAAGGAGTTGTTTGCAAGTCTCACTCTCCACCAGACATGGCAGGCTCTCTCATTAATGGCTGGGGTGGAGTTCTCTTCTTATTTGTATGCCAAGGAAAATGCCCATTAATTTACAGCCTTTTCTAGGCCAGTCACTGTGATGTTCCCACAGACATTCAGAGAAAGTTACCTTCTCCACAATAGGTCAGTCATTTTACAAAGTCACGTTAATTGCACTTTGTCTACGAACCCCCAGACCACTGACACTTATTGTTTTTCTCTTTCTGCCTTATTTTGCCTAGCATCATCCCTCATAGCTTTTTCTGTGTTGCTGCAAATGGCATGAGTTTATCTCTTTTTGATTGCTGAGTAGTATTTCCTTGTGTCCATTGGCCACATCTTCTTGGTCCACTCATCACTCCTGGGGACTTTGCTTGTTTTCATAGCTTGGCTATTATAACTAGTGCTGGAGGTAAAAGCTAGTGAATGCATTTTTTTTTTTGCTGCTCTTATATTATAATTTACAAAAGAGTATCAGATTTTCCCAAAGTTAGATTGGAGTTCAAACTTGACACTTTATAACATTTGATACTTGGAGTCCACTCCCAGAAATTTTGACATCATTGGTCTGAGATAAAGTCTGGATACTGGCATTTAAAAATGACCTGTGTGATGGGTGATTTGGTGATGGGAAGCCCATGGGGATTAAAACTGAGATGGAAAAAGGCATAAACGAGGTAAAAATAAACTATTGTATTAAAAAAAAAATGACCTGTATGATTCCAATAGGCTACCAGGTATGAAAACTACTGCTTTAAAGAGATTTGGCAGAAGTAATAATAATAAGTTTTTAAAGAAATCAAGTTTAGCGCTCTCTATCTTGGTGATTTACATAGCACATTTCTATTTTTAAAGGTTCTCAGTGGTTTTGAGACAAGAAATAGCCTGTTTAATTTGTTTAACTCAGAATTTTCCAGTGTTGCACCCTCTCTTCCCACTCCTCCCAACTTCTGTTAACATTTGGCAGAACCAGTGTCCTGAAATATTTCTGGACACATTTCCTGATCCACACCTGCGTGGAACAAAATAGATCTTTTGGGACCAGAATATTTTGCCGACACTTGTGGAATTGTTTTTGCATGGTTTCCTGAGAATCTTGGAAATAGATGGCTTATCAAATAGTGGTACTTTATCTAATATGAACAGGAATGTGCAAGTTGTCTCTGACAGAGGTGAGACAGAAGGAAACCTTCCTTCACAGGGGACCCACGGACCTCCCACTGGCGATCCTTTAATGACATTTGACATTTCAATGAATCCCTCCTGTTTGTGTAAAGGGAGCGGTTTGTTGTGTTGGGGGATGACCCCTAGTGATATCCCTGTTGTTGAGCTCTATCCTAATGTGACTGAGGCTTAATGAGAAACTTCTGAAGCAATTACTCCAGATCATCTGGGCATGCCAGAACCCGTCTGTCTCTCAACAAAAGCTCAAAGGGGTCAACTGCTCAGAAGTTGGCATTCAGCTGCCTCCATTCTTCTAAAGCAAAGTAAACATGTGTTGGTAGGGGTTGAGTGTCATTATAAAATATACCTCTTTACATAAAATGTTTAAAAAGATATTCATTAGCCTAAATATATGATGATTTTCATCAGTTTATATAGCAGTTAACTTTTGTACTTGAGAGGGAAAGTTCTCCTGTTTTTCTCTTAGATATCAAAAATGAGAAAAGTGATTTTTTTATGTTCTCTTTCCTTTTCGATGTTGCTCAGCTTTTACGATGGCTGTCTCACTGCTTCCCATTGTTGATGTCTGGAATCAGCCCCTGTGGATCTTTAATATACTTGCTTTTGATGCTTCGTCTGATAGACAAGAATCTGCATTCATTTTGAATAGTGAGGATGTTGCCAGTTTCTTGAGTGTTGAAAACAGATGGCTCATCCTGGCCAAACCAGGGCATATTGAGTAACTTGGACCACTGTGAAAAGCAACCTCTCTGTTAGATTTTCCTTGTTGAAGTGCTAAATAAGCACCACTTTCTGGAGACAAAATCTGAGGGCAGAAACAACCATCAGAGTCTCTGTGACCGTTCAATACATAACCCGGAGATGAGTTACGTCTACTCTTATTTACTGGAACACAGCAGTGCTTCGATACTTTACCTTGTAAAAATGCATTCGGACTACTTTTTTGTGATTTCTATTTTTATGGCTTAATCACTATTCTCACACTTTCTTTTTCTAATACTTATTTTTGCTTATGCATATAAGAACCTGGGTACAGGTTAGAGGTGCAGGAAGTAAGAGGATTCACTAGAGACAGAGTGAGGAGCAGAACAGACAGACGTACTGAAATACGCTGCTGAGGGGAGCAGTGGGCAGGTCAGGAGAGGTCTGCCGTGCCTTGTGGGTCACTTCCCTGAGCAGGGTTCAAACGAGCTACAGTGGCTGCAGGTAGCTTCATAATGCAGTGCTCTAACCTGTTGTGCCACCAGGGAGGGCCCCAGTTCTCACATTTTCTCTGGAAGGATCATTGCCTAACATTTATACTATTTTTAGTATATGTCCAATAGCTAACCTTAGTTAATATTGTTTGGAGTAAGATTATAATCATTGAGGTTGATGGAATAATAGTTATTTTGTTTAATGCTTGTTGTAGGAAACTCTCATTTTCAACATCTAAGTTAAAGACAACTACTGTTATTTTTATCTTCAACACAAATTTGTATGGTTCCGTGGTAGCATTAGGTTGAGAAAAGACTGATGATACAATTGTTGGTCTGTTTTTCTGGCGCCTGTCTTTTCTAGCTCTACAGAGATCCTATTCTGTTGACGTCATTACCTTTGAAGCTGTGACTTAGAAGTGAATTTTCACATATCTGATCTTCAGCTGAGCAGAGTGATTAGTGGGTAGCCTATGTTAATGTGAAAAACAAGATATTCTGTGTTCTGTTTTATGTTGAAGGACTGTTCAGCTTTGGGGTCTGGCCATCAAGCCATTTGATTTTGCTCTTTCATGAGTAGGAAATAGCTCAGTTCTCCTCCCTGATTGTCATTAAATATATTTTTACCTTGTAGAATTAGATGATATAAGCAGCAGCTTTCTCTTTTTCAAGCTGGTACATGTATGTCATGGTACAGACACTGGAAGCCAGGTGTATGTTGTATGATTGTGTATTAATTATTTTGGAGGCATTTAGTTCCCAAATATTCATATAATAGTATCTAGGACTAAATTGTCTAATATGTTTGTTATGCAGCTACATGTGCGATTGAGCACTGTAAATTTGTTTAAACTGACCCAGACTAAATTTAAAATACACATTGGATTTTAAGGACATAGTATAAAAATAAAATATATTACACTCATGTTGATTACATGCTGAAATATTATTTCACATATATTGAATTAAGCAATTTATATTAATAATTTAATATTTATTTTTACCATGTCTTAATATAGCTACAAATATTAAAATACCATATTTAGCTTTTTTGTGTCCAATCCAGCCATATATATATATTTTTAAAAGATTTATTTATTTATTTATGCATACAGAGCTGGGGTACAGGCCAGAGGAGTAGGGGCACAGGCCAGAGGTGTAGGGGCCGTGAGAAGATTCACCAGAGACAGAGTGGGGAGCAGAACAGGCAGATCGACGAAGTACACTGCTGAGGGGAGCAGCGGGCAGGTCAAGAGAGGTCTGCCACGCCATGTGGGTCAGCTCCCTGTTGGGGGATTGAACTCATGCTGCAGTGGCTTTGGAGAGCTTCATAATGAGGCTTTAATCTGTTGCGCCACCAGGGAGAGCCCCCAGCTTTATATTTTTATTGGGTAGCAATGATCTAGATTATTTTGGTTATTTTACATGATTTGAGATTAAAGATTGTTTATGTAAATTTTTGCTTTAAAAGGTCAATAGCTTCTAGCCAGTACAGCTGTTAAGGTGTAAGTTGAATGATCTTCTGGTAATGCTCATTTATTCATTCATTCAACATATACAGAGCAGTAATAGTGCCCTTTTAACCCACGTCGTACAGACATACAGATGTGAGGGTCCTGAAGAACCTTCTGATCCTTAAGAAGCTCTTGAATTTGTGGTGTTGTGTAGCTGGGATTCAGTCCAGCCATTGGAAGGGTGCTTGTGACCTTTGCGATTCTTTCCAACTCATTGCTCTTCAGATATTTACACACCTCTTAACTGCTTGCTATCCAGAGAATTTAATAGGAATCATAGAATCAAAACTTAGGTAAGTAAAGTTATTGTCATTCCCAGTATTACTTAGTCCACTTATTTGTCAATTGTTTTCATTCTTTACTGCAATCTCTGCATTGTGAACAGTAAGCCTCTGTTTTTCAGTTCATAAAACATCATTGCCAGAAATACTCTCTTGTGCCATGTAAATATGTTATTTTATCTCTGGTTCCACTTCCCTTTAATTTACAAATATAAGGTTGCTTCACATTGAATGATTGCTTAGATTTTTAGGTTATAAGCAGTGGTGTGTTGGTGAAGTACCTATGAATGTAAAAAAGTATTTGCTGATTTCCTTGGTGTAAATGTTTCTACCAGTGCTGACTTGGGCTCTCAAAATTCCTGACTATTTATCAGTTGACTCTTAAAATCCTGTATGAACAGCTCTAAGGTAATAGAGTGTCAAACCTCTTTTCTTTGCAATTAATGATGGATGGTGATTTTTTTCTCTTGCATTTAGTTTTTTCTTCTACCATTTCACTGCAAACAAATGTTTACACATAAAAATAGTACAAAACCCCAATTGCACCACCTATTCAAATTAACATTCATTTAGTTTTTTATTCAACAAGTATTTTGATTGCAAAACTCTCCCAGGTTATAGTCATGTGGAGTTTTATAATTACTTCATAATATCCTTATGGTTCATTTAACTGTTATGCTAGAATTCATATGACAGAACTGGGTTAGAAAGATAGGATGGAGGGAGTGTCGATGTCAAGCAAGATACTGAGCTGAACTTGCATTCGGTTGTGTCTAGACAGCTCGAGACAACTGCTGATTGTCCTGTTAGTCTTCTGTAATGGGTATTAGAGACGTGATTTATTCTTTAGCAGAGATGAATGATTAGGAACCCTGGATGTATGGGGTATTACTGTAACTCCTGAATGAAGAACATTCTGTGTTTACTTGTTTAAGAGAGTAAAGCAATCCATGGTAAAATGATCATGACAGATAAGGGTATGATCTGTAGTTTTTTTAGGCAGCAAGGGGTATACAACCTTTCCTTTCAGTTGAAGTCTGTGGGATTTCAGTGGTTCTTTATGAGAGAGGTGAAAAAATACACGTTCTTCTACTCAGTAAATAGTTTGTTTGATAAATATGAGTGGATGAATGTAGATACATGAGTAAATAAACAACCCAGGAGTTAAGTAAACATTGGGAATTATGTTCAGTATGTTTGAATGAATGATAGCAATAAAATCTGTAGGAGTTTAATAAAAGTTTTGAGCATATTGGTGTAGTGATTTAAAGCCTGAAAGCTCTTTGTAGTTTTTCTCAAGTGTTGGGTTAAAGTAAAACTGTTTAATACCACTTGACAAAGGAAGAGAAAACTCCTTGGAGTATCACTACCTTTAGATCTACTCGACTAATAATCTTTGATAAAGACAACAGAAGGAGAAAAAAAAAGAAGACAACAGAAGGAATGATCTTAAATAGAAAGGGTTTTGGGTTTATGCAAGAAAGAAAGTTTTTCTTATTAATGTGGTTTTAGGTATTAGGTTATTGAGTTAACAGCGACCATAGAATACTACAGTTGTTTTTCTTGGGATAAGCGCCTAAGCTTTTTACTTAATTTTAATATTTATTTACAATATGTATTGAATATTTTTTCTGTACCAGACACTATGTAAGCAGTGAAGAAAACTGGCAAGAAAGCCTGAGTGGCTGAAGGAAGATTGCGGGAGTCTGAAAGGTGTCAGGGAACTTGGGGGAAGGAAATGCATTCGAGAGACATTTATGAGGGAAGAACAACAGGGCATATTGATACAAGAATGAGAGAGCTGGAGGGACTTCTGTTTCTATTGGGGCTGTTGTGGAAACTGTCTTTTATGAGAGGGTGTGCCGGCATCTGAGATAATTGTCCTTCTGGCATGGAGGCAGACTCAGGAGAATTTTTACACAACTATTATAGTTGGAGATAGCTTTAAGACACCTTCATGGAAATATCATGCACATAGATGTCTATACTGTTTTGGCATTTTAAGGAGTTTGTGCTAAAGAAATAAATATGAGGGGGCCCTCCCTGGTGGCTCAACCGGTTAAGGCACAGCACTGTGAAGTGATCTGCAGCCACTGCAGCACGAGTTCGATCCCCGGCCAGGGAGCTGACCCACATGGTGCAGCAGACCTCCCCTGACCCACCTGCTGCTCCCCTCAGCAGTGTACTTTGTTGATTTGCCTGTTCTGGTCCCCACTCTGTCTCTGGTGAATCCTCTCAGTCCCTTACCCCATACCTCTGGCCTGTACCCCAGTTCTTGAATGCATAAGTAAATAAATTAAAAAAAAAGATATTATAGGGTCCTTGCAGATAGATGCTAATTTTGTGGGCTCAATAGCTGCTCTCTCCTACCAGCAGCAACAGCACATCTGGGAACCTGTTAGGAATGCATATCCCCAGGCTCGCAGAATCACTCAGTGTTTGAAGGAACCATGCAGGGGATGGCGATGCCTGCAAAGTTTGGGAGTCACTGGTCTAGGAGAGAATGTGGAGCGGGAGGGAAAGAATGTGAGTCTGGAACTGAACATTGAGTAGCTTGACTTTTAAAGGTTGGAAGGTGAAGGATGGCTATGTAATGGAGGTTGGGAAGGAGTAGTGTTCAGAGAGGTAGAAGGTCAGGAACAGAATGACGAGTGGTCTTGCTAGAGCCCTTGTTAGGTGTTTAAAAATACTATTCTTTAAAAAGAGTTCACAAGCTTTATCATTTCCCTGAAAGGTGGCGGTGGTAGAGGGTTTACATGGCACATGAACCCTTGTTTCAAAGAGCCAAGCATCTCCAAAAGCATGTGTGGTTATTTATAAAAATTAATATTTTGTCTTAAATCCCCAGCTACACCCTTCTCTAGTGTAGCTCGCTGAAATATTCTTTTAAAAACTGTTTCGTCTGAAAGGTTCAGCTCAATAGGGAGGACACAAAGAGATAGCGAGGCCAATAAAACCAAGAGTCGGTTTATTTCTGAGCCCCTGGGCCAGGTTCACTGATCCCAGAGAGAGTTAAGGTCAGAGAAGTTACACTGAGGGAAGGGTAAGATGGGGTTTTATAGACCTAGGTAGGGAGGAGAAATGGCCAGGTGGAAAAAAATTTTCTTAAAGATTTATTTATGCTTACAGAAGTGGGGTACAGGCCAGAGGTATGGGGGTTGGAGGAGTAAGAGGCTTCACCAGAGAAACAGTGGGAGCAGAACAGGCAGGTGTACTGAAGTACACTGCGGAAGGGAGCAGTGGGCGGGTCAGGAGAGGTCTGCCAGCCATGTGGGTCACCTCCCTGGCCGGGGATCGAACTTGTGCAGCAGTGGCTTCGGAGAGCCTCATAAAGTGGTGCTTTAACCCATTGTGCCACCAGGGAGAGCGCCTAGGTGGAAAGTTTTGACAAGGAACTGGAACTTACTTTTCTGCCCAGGCCTCGGTTAACTGGTGGTGACAAATTAGTCAGGAGGTTGTTGCTCCCAAATATCTGCTTTTGCTTGAGGCAACTGCTCCTTCCGTGTGCCCAAGTTTGGCTGGTGCCTGACCCTTACGTTGTCTTACAGAATTCGCTTCTTAATGTGTGCATTATGTATCTTTCTCAGATGCAAAGTGGGCTGTTTCATTTTTCACTGACCTGTGAGTTCAGATGACATTAAAAAAGAACTCTTGAAATCGCAATTAAAGATCCAGAATAGCACTTCCTATTAGCCTAGGTTAACGTTTGAATCTTCAGCACTGAAGAAATTTCTGGCAAGCTGCTTTACGACTTGCTGTTTTTGTGTACTTTTATTTTCGGGTATCAGGATGCCGAAAGGCAGTGCTGTTGAAACTGCATTTGAATTCCTGATTCAGAAACCAGCGGTTTAAGTTCCATTGGATGATTGTACTGTACAAAGCTGATTTTATGTTAATTATGTGTTAAAACACTTAATGTTCCTTTTCTTCTGATGGAAATCCTCAGGTATCCTCCTCTGCTGCCCTTGTGCTGACTCCTGGTGCCCTTGACTTTGTCTTTGGCAGTTGCCTTGCAACTTTGGGTCAGCAGGGGGTGGAGGCTGGGCAGAAGAGACTGAGAGCCTTGAGGTCAAGTTTCTTGCCTTGAACACCTTGGAACATTGCTAGCGTTAAAGCTCCAGTGCCAGTTCTTGCTTAACTGACCTGAACTTGATACTTCAGTTTTAAGTTGCCTCAAGTAGGTCTGCTAAGTTGCTCTAAAAACTTAAATAAAGTATGAAGCACTCAATTCTCTATGGTGTATTGCAGGGCAACTCCTTTTACTAGAACACTTCATGCTGTTTGAGAAGTTTTCATGGGTCTTGCTAAGAGATTGACATGGGATTTCATTTTCCTTAGTTTTTTTTTTTTTTGGGGGGGGTGGAGAGGGTGAGTGGGGTGGCATTTAATCCATGAATGTGGCTGCTAGTTCCATGGACCTGTTATACTTTTTCCTCTTGACTATTTATGCTTTTATTTATGTTCCTGACAGATTGATCTAGGAATACTTACTATGATGAACAATTTGCTTAATGAAGCAATCCTTTTTACTGTTATTAATAATAATGAACCATAATACTTATTAAGTACGACTTATGGGGGAGACACTGAAGAATTTTACATTTTATCTAAAATGTAATCTGAGTGCAGTGTACAAATGGTAGTTACTGTCATTTCACAGATGAAGAAGCCAAAACTTATAGAGGTAAAATAATTTATTCAAGGTCTCGGTGTGTGGAAGAGTTGGAGTTTAAACAAAGATAATTTGACTCCAGAATTTGAGCTCTTAAGTCTTTTCAGATTAATTCTGCCTATTGAATTGAAACAATTTCAGAAGGACTTCAACCAAGATGCAGGAGTAGTTTAGTAGCAAAATCTGATATATCAATTGACTATATTTACAGCCATGAAGCCAAATGGACTTTGATATTTTATTATTTGAGTATTTTAAATACAAGTTTCTAATTTATTATTATTTTTTGTATGTTTGCAGGGATGCTTCCTTTGGAAATTGCACTTATAATCTCACCATCCTTGACTGTTTGCAGGGAATCAGAAAGGTAATAACAAATCTCTTTACTGTCATTGACAAAAAATAAAAATATGAGAAAGCAATAATGTCAATATTGTTTGTTGCTGGAGAGAAGAGAAGAGAACCTGAGCAGAGGGCGTGCTACTTCTTGAATAATTATTGATTTGTAAAATAAAGACTGTAGGGCAGACTGGAGTAGGTAGGTGTGGGGGAGTAGCTCTTTGTGGAAGCAGAATGCATGAGTGAGAAGATATGTGGAAGCAGAATGCATGAGTGAGAAGATAATCTCATTCAAGTTACCTGGGGAACTTGTATTCTGAGGAAGTTTTGTCACTTCTATCTGCTGCTGTATCTGTAACTTTGATTTTTCACTATTTAGCTTCACTATATTTACTTACGCATACTAGAGTGGGGGTGTAGGCAGAGGTATGGGGGTGGCGGTGAAAGAATTCACCAGAGACAGAGTGGGGAGCAGAACAGGTGGATCTACTGAAATACATGATTGAGGGGAGCTGCTGAAAGACAGGAGAGGTCTACTGCACCATATGGGTCAGCTCTGTGGCCCAGGACTGAACTCATATTGCAGTGGCTGGCCGTCACTTGATAGGGCTGAGACTTTAACCCCTTTGCCACCAGGGAGGCCCTTAGCTTCACTATTAAGCTAGATCTTGGTATAGGAGACATAGGAAGTTATCAAGCCACTACCCTCCTCTGTAAGTTTCAAGAACATTTCCACATGTTTTTTCTATTTAGATATTATTACACACCCATAAAATAATAAGTAGGCCAGACATTATCATCTCTTTTTTTACAGAAGAGGAAATAATCCACAGAGGTTAAGTTACTCTCAAGGTCATAGAGAATTAATTACTAGGAATAATTCTAACTTTGTGTCGTAATTCAACCAGAGTTCTTTCTAATACTGTTATCAAGGTCTGTCAGAAATCAGTCTGTCAGAGATGCAAATTCTCAGTTCCTATTCCAGACCAGCTGTCTTTCTGTGTTTAAACAATCCCTATAGGTAACTGGATGCACTTTAAAGTTTATAGTTTAGTTTTATCCATTCATATATAAACATACATATAGTAGAGAAATCAGAGATTTTGCAGAACTTTTGGAATGTGTTTTAGAAATATTCATAATCTGAGAGAGGACATGCAAGCCCTTGTATGCATTCTTTCTCCTTTCTGAAAAAAGATTTATTTATGTGTAGAAGAACTGGGGTGCAGGTCCGAGGTACAGGAGGGTGAGAGAATTCACAAAGATAGAGTAGGGAGCAGAACAGTTGGATCTACTGAAATATACCATTGAGGGGGGGCAATGGGCAGGACAGGAGAGGTCTGCTGTGCCATGTGGGTCAGCTCCCTGGCTGGAATTCCTGCTGCAGAGGTGATAGCACTGAGACTTAACTTCTATGCCTCCATGCCTTCTCCTGTGAATTCTAATGAAGGTCTGAACATAAAACCATGAGTTACCAGGCAGGAGTGAATATATTACATACCCACTGTCATGGATTATAAAGATAGTATCAGTATCAATTCCAACTCTAGCTTGTTATTTCTGATGTGCTATGAATCAGGTTTTATTATGTGTTGAGAGAATTGGCATGATGAGCATGCTTAATAGCTTTATGTATGTTTGTTTTTGACTTTGATATTTCATTATAAAATGAACTTAAACTCTGTAACACTTTGAAATAGTTTTCAGGTATTTTTACTTTTCACTGAAAAATGACCAGGATTCTCTAACTCATTCCCTGCCAACATACTCTTCTAATAATAACAGTTGAGGACTTTTATGCAGATACTATTCAAGCTATTATTCATAATTATAGCATTCAAAAATATGCCTAAGGGAAAACATAATTTATGGTCAGTGCTATTATTTTGCCTATCCTGCTGTCTGGTACAGGCTCTTCCTTTTATAGTTCACATGGAATATCCTTGCCTATTATGGTCACTGGTAACTTGATTTAGAAATTTACAACATCCTTCCTGTTGTAAAGGAAAGAATGACTTTATTCATGAACAAGGTCTTCTGTAAACTTGTTTTGTCAAATGTTGGGTTGGTTTATTTTATCCCAAACATGGATGTAATTTTAAAGGTTTGGACAGATCGTTTAACATATCTTGAAGCAGTTCACACACATCACCTGTTAGTACATGCTCATGTGAGCACCGTGTTCTGGGCTGATTTGTGGCGTTGAGACCAGATCTCTGGGATGTCTGCAGAGTGCAGCCAATGTTTACCTTTTTTAGGAAGTCTACCTTTGTTTTTTTTTAAAAAAAGAGTTATTGTTATATATTTATGCATAGAAGAACTGGGATACAGGCCAGAGGTGCAGGAAATGGGAGCTTTCACCAGAGTGGGGAGCAGAACAGATGGGTTTACTGAAATACACTGTGAGGGGAACAGTGGGTGAAACAGGAGAGGTCTGCTGCGCCATGTAGGTCATATCTCTGACTGGCATCGAACTCGTGATACAGTGGCCGGCAATAGCTTGATAGCACTAAGAATTAAACCCTTATGCCATCAGGGAGGCCCTATACATACTCTTTAAGTAAGGAGAAAGGAAAGAGAAATCCAGAGTATATTTTCTTTGGGAGGATGCAGATGCATGAACTAAGTTACAGTTTAAGGGTGATATCATTTGAGTAATTTGTTCTGCTTATTCCTTCTCGGTTATCTGAAAACAGTGTTGTTAGAATTTAGCATCTATAAGAATCACCTAAGGAGACTGTTAATACTCCTAAAATATCTGTTTTAGGTCTCCCTGGCAGTGCAGGGATTGAGTCTCAGAACTCTGAAGCTGTCAACAGCCACGGCAGTAGGAGTTCAATAGACTACCAGGGAGTGACCCACAATGTGCAGCAGACCTCCTCTGTCTCACCTGCTGCGCCCCTCAGCAGTATATCTTAGTCAACCTGCCTATTCTGCTCCCTACTCTGTCTCTGGTGAATCCTCTCACTCCCTGTATCTCTGGCCAAGACTCCAGTTCTTGTATGCATAAATGAAAGAGTGAATGAATAAATGATATCTTTAAAAAAAATCCACATTTTGAAAAACATTGGCTTCTAAAACATTTTCAAAGAGAATATACTGGAGCTTGGGTTTATAGTTTCTTGGTTTTTTTTAAGAATTGATCATGTAACTTTACAAAGTAACAGGTTTTGTATTGTATTATAATCTGTATAACTTCACGGTTTACAAAGGAAAAGATCTTCTCTGTTTCAAAATATACTACAAATGCATTTTAGTGGAATTAATCATGTCTATACTTTTGCAATCTATTTAATGAAAGGAAAGGCTGTATCCTTCTTCAAATATAGTATGGTATATGACTTGATATGATAGTCAACATTTTTTTTAAGTTTTTATTAATTGAATATGTAAATTATTAAAGATTTTATGGAATAAAACAAAACAAAACAAAATATTACATCTAAGCAAACCGGATAGTTTTTAATATTTCTAAGTCACAAGTCATGAAAAAGGAGCTTAGTTTTTCTTCATGATGTTGAAAGTCAGTTTTCCTTCTAAATTGTAGGAAAGTCTAGTATGCTTTAGCTGTTGGAAACTTGCCATAAGACAATTTTTTTCAAAGCGTTGTAGGAACAAATATGGGCCCATTAAGTAAAATGCATTTTTCACTAAATCTCTCATTAATAATAAAGTGAAAAAATCTCTTAAGAAACTTGGTACTTATTCTCCTGAGAAGTTAACAGCTATGATATATTTTGGCATAATTAGGCATGCCTTAATTGCATAGTCCCCAAAGAATTTAACTATGTTTGCTAATATGGTCTATTTTATGTACATACTTAATTTTATATACCAAACTAATGTAAATTAGGACTCAAGTGGTTTATTTTGCAGGACATGTTTTCCTGCTTTTCTAAGTGTTTATTCCTATTTGTAACATGGTCTCAAAGTAAACTTACTAATGTTAGAAAATGATTTCTAAATGTGCATTAAGATTCAGAGGTTTCAGCCTATTTCCTCACCAGTAGTGTTTATGAGCAGGAGTATGGGGATAGTTAGGAGCCTCAATTTAGTGTGAAGAAACTAATTCAAATTCTACTTTTAGGGATTACAACATGGATTTTTTGACTTTGAGACATTTGATGTGGATGAATATGAACATTATGAGGTTTGTACTTTTATTTTTTTGCAAGATACAGTTTCATGTTCATTAAACTGTCTCTTTCATCCCTTCAACCCCAAAATTCAGATATTGCAAATGAGTAGTTGCTAAATAAGAACATTCTGGAGTTTTCTATAGTTGTCGATTTTGTCCTTTCACCTTTGCCTTCTAATCAGGAGTCACCAAAATTTTAGTTTGGGAAGTTACCATATCTATCTATCTTCTTATTAAAACTTTATTAATAATTACATTGCACCATTAGTTTATATAAGGAAAAATGATTTTT